>NC_034595.1:24923099-24952531 GCF_900095145.1 Mus pahari | reverse complement strand
GGAGCAGGAGCAGGAGCAGGAGCAGGAGCAGGAGCAGGAGCAGGAGCAGGAGCAGGAGCAGGAGCAGGAGCAGGAGCAGGAGCAGGAGCAAGAGGCAGACTAGAGATGCTGAACTGAATGTGCTGGGAGTTTCTACAGAATCTTCAGGAAACATTCTCATTCAGTTTACAGAAATTAACTAGAATTGTAGTAAGTGCTCACAATTAAGACTTGAGTATATTTTTCAAGTTACAAGTGTAACACATGTGAGAAAAATAGGGAGAACACACAAAAGAAGAAGCAAGTACAGATCAAGGTATAGCTCCACATAGCACAGGGGTTAGTGTACAATTCAAAATAAATTCAAGATCACCTAGCCATTTCCCCCTCTGAAGGGACTTTGCAAACTATATAGTTTAGTGGTCAAAAAGACCAGACTAAGCCTGCAGCTGCTAAAACAAGATTAGCAGTTCCCAGAAAAATTTCCCTACCCCGCCCCACACTGAATTCTGAGAAAAACCACAAACCGCCCTGACCTTGCTAGAAATCCCTGTGACGTTAATAGCTGTGACATTAATAGCTGACCCATAAGTTCAAAATATACTGCTGCTTTGCTGATCAATCATAATAACCCACATAAGGGCAGTCAGAGTGAGTCACTAGGCCAAAGGTAGTCACCCTATGCAAACCAACCAATGCCTGAAAGGGTTACTTGCAACACCAGTTAGAATAAGCCAGCTTATTTTAGGCAACACCCTGTTGCCTAAATCTGCACCTTACAAGGTATAAAAAGTGTGTTCTTTGTTCGTTCTGTGTCTCTCCTCTTGCCTGCATGCTGAGGCGGGGTCCCCAATGCATTGGATCAATAAAAATCCTCTGTGGTTTGCAGCAATGGCAATCTATGTGGTCTTTGTGAGTGGGTGTCTTTTGGAGGTCTCCAACATTGGCAGTTTTGCTACATTTAATATCTTGCCATTTGTGTAAACTACTGACTAACTCTGACTTAGAAAAGGAGGTAAGAGCTAGAATTCAGAAGATTTTCATTTAATACAAAAACTATGTTAAGAGAAAAAGAGAGGTAGTTGGTTTTGTTGTTTGTTTGGTTTTGTTTCTTTGTTTATCACAGAAGGCATAACATCCTCAACTAATGGACAACACCAAAGCCATAATATCAATCGCCAAATGATGAATAGAGAAAATGAGGTTTAAATGTTTAAAGTAATAGTAATTACCTTGGATTTTATGTCTGATACACAGTTAAAATTTATTCTCAACCTTACTGGGTTAAAAAATGCTAAGGGCATGAATGAAGCATGCATATCCAGAAAAGATTAAGTGATTGGGTGAAAAAAATCCAAACTCTGAACATATGGTTTTATTCATGGACTGGAATCCCATACTAAGTTAAACTGGATAAAGGGTAATGAACACTGATATTCATTTTTCTGTGATTTCTCATCTGCTGAGATGTCATCAAGCAGCTGTCACATCCTCTCGTCATCACAAGTCACCCCATGCTATGCCTTTTCAGCCCTTGATACCTTCATTCCAAGTGAACCTCTCCTGGAATTTTTTTTTTAAACCAAGCATTTGGTCACAGCAAGGATAAAAGAAACAAGAGCAACTGAAAATTGGCACTGAGAAATAGCCATTGTTGTAATAAGCCTGACAATGTGTTCATAAGTCTTTAGAAATAATTTATGAGATGAATGAGGAAGAGCTGTGGCCTAGAGAAATCCTGGCATGCAGTAACAAACTTTAATTGTCCATTCCCATAGGAGGTCAGTAGATCAGCATGCTAATACAAATGTATACAAGATGGAGTTTATGAGATTCCATACATATTGGAAAACAAATAGAGAATATTTATGTTAATTTTTGACACATCATTTGGCTATATTCTTTCTGATTCTTGAAGAGAGGCCCCAGTGCAAAATTCAAAGGTGATCAATTAATTTTTATGATTGAGAAAATTTCAGTTAATATAACATTCAGGTTGTAGCGTGGTTATTGCTTGCTGTGTTTACTAGGGTTTACAGTATAAAGGAGTACACAAGTGTGGAAAAATATACAGACTGTTGAGAAATGGAATGTGAACTTGATTACAGTTGTAGCTAGAGGTGTACAATATACTGAGGAAAAGAGACTATTTTGTTAAAGTTGAGGACAGAGCAGATAAAAAACAAAGTAGCTATGATTGCTAAAGTGATTATTACTATTTTGAACAAATTTTGTACTTTATAAGTTCTAACAATAGAAAGATACTGAGGTTATAGCAATGCAAGTTTATTTGAAAAGCGAACATCTATAAAGATAGAGTGTTCAATGTAACTTTCTGGAGAATAGTGACTTAGGGAATATTTTTCCATGTTATGCCACAAAAGCATAGAGAACCAAGTGGAACAGGCTGTGCCTCAAGATGACAGAAAAAGTTGGTATTTTCCATATGAGATTAGATTTATAGACTCACAAGATTAAGGAATATAATAGTTATGAAGGTTTTTACAAAGTTCAAGAAACTACAATGTATCCAGGGTTAGATTCTTGTATGGAACATAAGGGGGCTGTGCTTAAAGCTATAAAAATTAGTCTAAAATTTTAATAGAGACTCCAGGGCATTAAAAATTCCATAAAGGTAGAATGTTTGAGGGGAACAAAAGTAGATACTAAATGGAGCTGGCCCAAATTGGAGGATAATTATGATGTAGGCAGTAGAGCTTGAGGGGTGGTGTTAGCCAAGCCTGTTGGAACCCAGATGATGCAATCATAATGTTGAGATGCTCTTGGATATCTGAAGCCCTTGGTATTTGCCTTATCAGGGTTGGGTCTTGCCTTTCTCCTTTCTTTCTTTGCCATGCCCAATTCTTCTTTTAGAAGTGGGAATGTCCATTTTGACATTGTATATTAGAAGCATGTATTTCTTTCATTTTTAAAGGTACTCAGTTTTAAACTCTTACCACTCTTTGGACTCTTAAGAGATTGATTTAAAATACTTTGAACTATAAGACAGTCACAATCTTTTTGTAAAGAAAATTCTTGAACATTATATGTTAAAGTGTGATATTTGGACTTGTTAACAAAGGGCAGACTTAGGTGGTTTATTCTGATTGGCAACTTCATTTGCTTGGGAAATTTCTTTGGCAATAATGAGTTATTCTTGTAATATATCTGTGAAAGCACTTCTGATGAGCATTAACTAAGAGGAAAATGACCCAGCTAAATGCAGGTGGCACCTGAAGAGAACCAGCTGAGCACCCGCTCTGACTTCATGTCAGAGATGCAAACAAGCAGCTGCTGAACACTCCTGCTGCAACAAGCCTGCCTGCTGCTCTGCTGCTCAACCACTCTAAAGCATATGCCTTCAGGCTACAGGCCAGAATCAAGATCTTCTCCCTCAAGTTGCTTCTTGTCAGGCAGTAAGCCCAAGCAAGGAGAAGAGAAATCAGAGCATCTTGGGTGGGCCAGAGATAGCATGCCAAATTCAGGTCTTCCATAGGGTTGGTGGGTTTAGCAAATAGTTAGATTTGATTTTATATTAAAACACAAGTATTGAAGTATTTACTTTATTATTGACAAAGACTTATTCTCAGAAAAATATATTTTTTTATCTGAAATTCCAATTTAACAAAATACCTTTCATTTTATCTGGCAAACTTTGCCATGATCCTTCCTAACTGGAGCTTTCATAGGAGCTGAGCAATGAGAGCTGACAGTAAACTTAGTGGTCCACACAGGTAGTAGGAGTGGTGGACAGAGTGGGGCTTTAGCTGTTCCACAAGGACACTGACTAGCACCGTACAGAGACCTTATCACCCAGTAGCTCTTTCAAGAGTCAGGTCCAGGGTTACTGAGAGGTTTATATTCCAAGAGCTAAAAGAAAGCAGAGCCAACCAGGGGAAGGTCTTCTAACTATCAGACATCATGAGGAGAGCCACAGATCTGATTTCATATGCAACACTTTTGTCTTTTCTGCAGCTGTTGTTTACTTTTAGTGACAGCAAATCAAGCGATGTCATGACAGCTTAAATAACATGTGCATGTTGTATAGTGTTATTGATTTAAATTGTTTAGCAATCATTATTTGATTAAATACAAAACAGTTCATAAGGTTTTAATAATAAAATAAAAGGAAAATATGCCCCTTTGAACAAATCTCATTTTATCCAAAATTTTGAAAACTTATTAAATAAGTATAGCTTCTAAATTTTATTTGCATGTATGAGAAAAATTTGCACGCTGACCTAAAAGGTTTCCAAAGCAACATTATTAAAGAGCTCCAAAAAAAGAATCATAAACAGTAACAATGAAATATCAATCTAAAAAGAATTTTAAATGATACAATTAAATTCAAAACTCCCAATTAAATGTTTTTGGTATTATTTGTAGATTCATACCAGCCCATATTATCATGAAATTATTTCTTCTGAATGTACTCATGTGGAGCTTACCAGACAGAACGAATATTAGGGACTCACAGCTATTGAAAGGTGGCTGTCAGGTGGTAGTGAGAGAGGACGACATTATTTTCTTTTAATTATAAAAAAAAGAACATTTTTTTTTAATTCATGTGAGTTTCACATCAAAAGTCCTATTCTTCTCCAGTCCCCTCATATCCTCCCTTTGCTCTTACAACCTCCCCCACAAAATAAAACACCAATGAATAAACAACAACAATGACAAAAATAAAGCATAAAAATCATCTCATCTTGGAAACTGTAGTATGTCATTGTGTATCCCACAGTATAACCCTCTGTCCACACACTGTCACTTGCACATGTTCATTGCAATGAGTTACTGGCCTACCTTGAGATCTCTGGCTTCTCTGAAACCGTCTATATTGGATCCTCATCTGGACTTTTACCAGTTGTGCTGTTGTTGCCCTGTGCCATGGAGATCCTGAAGCTTTGAAACAGCTGGACTGGTCCTTTCATCAGTCCTAACCTTTCACAAACATTAAAGGTTTAGTGGTGGGCCAATTCAGAGTCTTGGATCTGGGCCTGGGTGGTAGCTGAGCTGGTTTCTGTGCCAGCTCTCCCTTAACTGCACCACCAGGGCAAGCTCTTCAGTACTGCTCTGGCTAGGCCACCCAGTACCACCATCAGCAGGAGGCAGAGGCAACTTTTCTGCTTTCATCTCCTCAGGAACAGCTCACTTGGCCTCATGCCTTCAGAGTCAGCTCTACTGTGTTGCCCAGTCAAAGTGCGGGGCCCACTTTCATAACTGCTGCAGTTGGTGATGAGCTGGACCAGCTCTCCTACTCTCATGCATTCAGGGCTGGCTCACTCTTGCCTTTGGCATCAGAGCCAGCTTCACTGCATTGTCCAGGCAAGGGATAGGGCCAGCTCACCTACTCTCATGATCTAAGGACCAGTTCTCCCAACTGCTGAAGGTGGTAAGGAGTGAGGGGGCATCACGACCACACTGATACCTTCACTACAAACAAATGGCAAGACCAGTTTTCCCACACTCTCACTCTCAGGGCTGGCTCCCCATCTCAGGCCACCCCTACTGTGTTGCTCAGGGAGACATTATTATTGACCTGATTACTGCCAACAGCACAAGGTATATTTCTTTTTTTTTAAAAAAATGATTGATTATTTTACATTCCATATTTTATTCTCTCCCACCTCCTATCCACCCTCCTACTGCCCCACATCCCATACCTCCTACCCACTCCACCCCACCTCCACGTGGATATTTCCCCTCACCCCACCCCACCTGACCTCTAAACTCCCTGGGGCCTACAGTCTCTTGAGGGTTAGATGCATCATCTCTGAATGAACACAGAACCAGCAGTACTCTGCTGTATGTGTGTCGGTGGTCTCATATCTGCTAGTGTATGCTGCCTGTTTGGTGGTCCAGAGTTTGAGAGATCTTAGGGGTCCAGATTGATTGAGACTGCTGGTCCTCCTACAGGGTCACCCTCCTCCTCAGATTCTTTCTGCCTTCCCTAATTCAACAACAGGGGTCAGCTGCTTCTGTCCATTGGTTGGGTGCAAATATCTGCGTCTGAGTCTTTCAGCTGCTTGATGGGTCTTTCACAGGGCAGTCATGATAGGTCGAGTTTTGTGAGTGCTCCATAGTCTCAATAATAGTGTGAGGCCTTGGGACCTCCCCTTGGACTGGGTCTGATTTTGAGCCTGTCGCTGGACCTTCTTTTCCTCAGGCTCCTCTCCATTTCTATCCCTGTAATTATTTCAGTCAGGAACAATTATGGGTCAGAGTTGTGACTGTGGGATGGCCCTTCCCTTAACTGAAGCCCTGTCTTCCTACTGGAGGTGAGCTCTAAAAGTTCCCTCTCCCTGTTGTAGGGCATTTCATCTAAGGTCCCTCGCTTTGAGTCATGAGAGTCTCTAACCTTCCAGGTCTCTGGGGCACCCTCATTCATAAAAGAAACTTTACTAAAGCTTAGAGCACACATTGTACCTCACACAGTAATAGTGGGAGACTTCAACAACCCACTGTAATTAATTGAAAGATCACTGGGAACACAAACTAAATAGAGTCACAGTGAAAATAACAGAAGTTATGGGCCAAAAGGATTTAAGAGATATCTGTAGAACATTTCATCCTAAAACTAAAGAATATACCTTTTCCTCAGCACCTCACGGCACCTTCTCCAAAACTGACCAAAACTGACAAAGCAAGCCTCAACATATACAAGAAGATTGAAATAGTCCCATGAATCCTAACAGATCACCATGGACTAAGGCTGATCTTCTATAACAGCATAAATAATAGAAAGCCAACATTCACATGGAAACACTCTACTCAATGATACCATGGTCAAGGAAGAAATAAAGAAATTAAAGACAATTTAGAATTTAATGAAAATCAAGGCACAATATACCCAAACTTATGAGAAACAATGAAAGAGGAAAACTCATAGCTTTGAGTGCCTCCAAAAAGAAACTGGAGACAGCATACACTGCCAGTTTAACAGCACACCTGAAAGCTTTAGAACAAAAGGAATCAAATACACCCAAGAGGAGTAGACGGCAGGAAATAATCAAACTCAGGGCAAAAAAAACCAAGTAGAAACAAAAAGAACTATACAAAGAATCAACCAAACCAGGAGCTGGATCTTTGAGAAAATCAACTAAATAAACCCTTAGTCAGACTAATCAAAGGGCACAGAGAAAGTATCCAAATTAACAAAATCAGAAATGAAAAGGGAGATATAATAACAGAAACTGAGGAAATTAAAAAAAATTATCAGATCCTACTACAAATGCTACGTTCAAAAAAATCGAAAAATGTGGATGAAATGGACAATTTTCTAGACAGATACCAAGTACCAAAGTTAAGTCAGGTTCAGGAAAAACATTTAAACAGTCCCATAATCCCTAAAGAAATAGAATCAGGCATTAAAAGTCTCCCAACCAAAAAAAGTCCAGGACCAGATGGGTTTAGTGCAGAACTCTATCAGAACTTCAAAGAAGACCTAATACCAATACACTTCAAACTATTACACAAAAAATGAAACATGAGAAACAGTAACTAATGAATTCTATGAAGCCACAGTCTTGCTGATACCTAAAACACACGAAGACCCAACAAAGAAAGAGAAATTCAGACCAATTTACCTTATGAATATCTATGCAAAAATACTCAAGAAAATTCTTCTAAACCAAATCCAAGAACACATCAAAGTGATTATTCACCATGGTCAAGTAGTCTACATCCCAGAGATTCAGGGATGGCACAAGAACTTCAAGTCTCTGAAGAAAGAGACTGAAAAATGTCTCAGAAAAAAAGCAATCTACAGATTCAATGCAATCCCCATCAAAATTACTACTCAATTTTTTATAGAGCTAGAAAGAGCAATTCTCAGATTCATTTGAAATAACAACAACAACAACAACAACAAGCCAGGAAATTATTCACAACAATAAAAGAACTTTTGGGGAAATCACCATCCCTGACCTCAAGCTGTACCCACACACCTATGGTCACTTGATCTTTGACAAAGTAATTAAAACCATCCAGGTGGAAAAACACAGCATTTTTTTGAAGAGTTGGAGATCACTGTTTTATTCATAAGAACACATCCAATTTATTCAATACTAACTAAAAGTGATCAGTCAATATGTACAGTATATAGCCTTATCAAAATATCAAATCAATTACAAAACAAATCAACAGCAAACAAACAAACAAAAAACTTCTAAAGAAAGAAAAGAAAACCAAATAATAAAAGGAATCAAAACTCAAACCAAAATCCCAAAACAAGAATTGTGCTAAACAGCCTTCTTTGGCTGTTATTTTGCAGCACACAATGGTCATCCTTCTTGGTTTTCCAAAACACAGTATTTTTAACAAATGGTGCTGGTTCAATTGGAAGTCAACATGTAGAAGAATACAAATTGTTCCATTCTTTTCTTCCTGTACATAGCTCAAGTCCGAGTGAACCAAGGACCTCCACATTAAAACCAGATACACTAATTCTAATAAAGTGGAGAAAAACCTCGAACACATGAGCACATGGGAAAAGTTCCTTAACAGAATACCAATGGCTTATGCTCTAAGATCAAGAATCAACAAATGGGACCTCATAAAATTGCAAAACTTCTGTACAGCAAGGACACTGTCAATAGGCCAAAACAGCAACCGAGAGATTGGGAAATGATCTTTATCAATCCTACATCAGATAGAGGGCTAATATTCAATATATACAAAGAACTCAAGAAGTTAGACTCCAGAGAACCAAATAACTCTATTAAAAAATGGGAAACAGAGCTTAACAGAGAATTCACCACTAAGGAACCTTGAAGGTCTGAGAAGTATCTAAAGAAATGTTCAACATCCTTTATCATCTGAGAAATGCAAATCAAAACCACCCTAAGATTCAACCTCACACCAGTCAGAATGGCTAAGATGAAAAACTCAGGTGACAGCAGATACTAGTAAGGATGTGGAGAAACAGGAACACTCCTCCATTGCTGGTGGGATTGCAAGCTTGTACAACAACTCTGGAAATAAGTCTGGTGGTTCCTCAGAAAATTGGGCATAGTACTACCTGAGGACCTAGCTATACCACTCCTGGGCATATACCCAGAAGATGCTCCAGCATGTAATAAGGACACATGCTTCACAATGTTCATCGTAGCCATATTTATAATAACCAGAAGTTGGAAAGAACCCAGATGTCCTTCAACAGAGGAATGGATACAGAAAATGTGGTACATTTATGCAACTGAGTACTACTACTCAGCTATTAAAAACAATGACTTCATGAAATTCACAGGCAAATGAATGGAACTTGAAAATATCATCCTGAGTGAGGTATCTCAGTCACAAAAGAACACACATGGTATGCACTCACTGATAAGTTGACATTAGATCAAAAGTTTGGAATACCCAAGATTCAATTCATAGACCACAAGAAACCTAAGAAGAAAGAAGAACAAAGTGTGGATGCTTCATTGTTTTTTAGAAGAGGGAACAAATTACTCACAGGAGTAAATATAGAGACAAAGTGTGGAGCAGAGACTGAAGCAAAGGGCACCCAAAGAATTCCCCACCTGGTTGTTCGGTGCCCCAGTGTAGGGGAATGCTAGGGCAAGAAGGCAGCATCAGTTAAGTAGGTTGCTGTTGGAGCACCCTCATAGAGGCAGGGGGAGGTGGAATGGAATAGGAAGTATCAGAAGGGGAGACCTTGAAAGGATCAAATAATTGAAATGTAAATAAAGAAAATATCCAATAAAAATCTGTTTAACTAGACAGTGGAAAAAAGAAGTCAACTTACTTAAGTGTACAATCACAAAGATAATAATCACATGGCAGGAAACATGTTTTTCCATATAAAAACAAACAGCAATAACCTGTTCTAATAAATTAATCTGAAGTAAATTTACTTCTATCCACTACACCTCCAAGAACAATTCCATGTTTTGAAGAAAGTGAAGTCACAAAAGTCTTGTCTTATTTTCTTGTGAGTTTTTTTTTTTTTCACTATCAGACTTCTTTTCACATGACTCCATTCTTGGATTGTTTTCTGATAGGAGCCCAAGAAAATTAGTGTGTTTCATGAGTAGTTATATGAAAACGAAATGGGTGGGTCTTCAGAGATAAATGATAAAAGGTAGGTAAACAGATGATAGATAGATAGATAGATAGATAGATAGATAGATAGATAGATAGATAGACAGGAAAGAAAGAAAAGGAAGGAAGGAAGGAAGGAAGGAAGGAAGGAAGGAAGGAGAAAGAAAGAAAGAAAGAAAGAAAGAAAGAAAGAAAGAAAGAAAGAAAGAAAGAAAGAAAGAAAGAAAGAGAAAGAAAGAAGACACAAAGTGTCAAGAGAATGCATGCCTAAGGTTTTGGCCAGTATCGTAAAAAAAATTTCTAGAAATAAAAGAAAAAAAAATACTTTTTTTTTATGTTAGATCCCAGAAATGCAGACAGACTTAGAGGCACTGATGCTCTCTAATCAGTTACACCAGGCAGAGATTCTAGGAAAAGAATACATTAACTCATCTAAGTAAAAATTATCCATCCATCATCTCAACATTTCGTCAGATGAATCAGCTTTCCTAAATGCTGGTCTCCTTGCCTGGTGATCATTTGGATTAACACTTAACGGGGGAGAAAATGGTGTAAAATGGTCTAATCTTTGGAGCAGATCAGAAGGTCATGTTTCCACCATTGAAAGGTTTTCAACCCATTTAAAGAAAATCTTAACAATCTTGTACCATAACACCTACCTTTCTTTCTTTAGACACGTATACTAAATCAGAATTTCCAAGGCATAACCTATGGTTTTAATGCCTAGCTTTTAATGCACTGATATGGTGTGTCAAAGGTGTTCTACTGTCTGATTTTATGTATTTCTTGTCCTGACAGGACAGGCTTACATTGTTCATACAAAGAACATTAGTTAGTAGCCAGAGATTCTGCAGTTGATATCCCTTTTCATCACATAGGTGTTACAAGCCATCTACTTCCAGATGGCTTTTATATGATTGTTTTTATATGGAAAAAGGTTTTCTGCCATGTATGCTGAGTTTTGTGATTGTACACTTTAGTCAGATGACTCTTTTTTATCTTCCAAATATAAATTCTCTGATATATACACATACATACATATATGTTCTCTGACATATACACATACACACGTATACGCACAAACAAGGACCCTTTGTGCATCTCCTTTGCGTATCTCAGAGTGGCCTTGAACTCTAGGTAATTTGGTAGTTATCTTGAAATTAGAATTCCTTAGCCTCCAAAGTATTGTGACTATAAGTATACCATACCATGTTAGTAAGGCTTTCATTTTCCCTCCCTCCCTCCCTCCCTCCCTCCCTCCCTTCCTTCCTTTTTTCCTTTTTTCCTTCCTTCCTTCTTTTGTTTTTAACCTATACTTTAACTGAAGTAGAAGTAAATCACTTTTTCTTTTTACCTTTATTCCCCAGCCCCTCCCAAACACCCTCTCATGAACCCTTCTCATGTACTTCATACCTCAGTTGGATAGCCCCTTTGATTATTATTGTTACACCTACGTATACATATGTATCTGTATGAACAAATGAATATAAATACAACTTGTTGAATTCATTTTTATTGCTTGTGTGCATATTCTTTCAGGGCTTCCCATTCAGCATTTAATAATCAATAACAGGTTTATCCCTAGGAGTGGCTTACAATTCTCCAGAGTTGTTTGTTAAGTATCATTCTTTGCTTAGTGGTTGGGCCCTGTAAAACTTTCCCCCATTCCATGGTAACATGTGCATTGATATTGCCATTTTCTGGTATTGTTTATGCAGCCATTTCTTGGAAAGATTATGTCACAGAAGACTCCTTGATACTCTGATTCTTATCATCTTTCCATCCCTTTTTCTGCAATGCACCCTGAAGCACAGCTGTGGGAGTTTTGATATGCCTGATGGGGATATGCTTCCCATGACCTGTTGATATCTACATTCTGTCCAGTTGTTTTCTGTGGTGGTCTCAATGTCTTAGAATGGTAGGGTTTATTGATGAGGATTAGCAGCTACACTTATCTCTGAGTACAAGGATAAGGTTTAAAATGTACTAAGAAATTACGCTATTCTAGCAAAGCTGTGGATGTTATTTTCTAATGTTTATTAATTCCCTCATCCCAGGAAGATGTACCAGACATGGTTTCCCTTCAGTATGGTGGATCTTACTTTCAATTGAATAGCTATTGATTGGCACTGAAATGTGAGTGATATTTACAACACCTTTGTGAACATCTTGCCATGCTGGTAATTGTTATGGGCCATAGGCCCTGAATCTGAGTCAGACTGATTGTTTTTATCCCTTAGCAACTTGCATAGTATTTTCTAAAACCAGTGAAGCTAGACCATAGGAAAGAGGCTTTCTGGTAAGATCCAGCTTGAATCATCTAGGTCATGTACCCTAAATTTGCAGTAATAGAGATCTACCCTCGATTCCTGAGACACAAACAAGGGATACACTGATAATCTTCTGTATTATTTTAGGAGCCTTTGAATTACTCTGACCAACCATTCCAAAGGAGATTTCTTGTGCCTGTTACTGGTATTTTGTTAATCTTTGGTTTCTGTAGGAGGCACTGTAGGCAATAAGTGACGTAACTTCCTTTGAGATATTTGTACTCAGATACATTTATATGTGTGTATACATATGCACTTATATGCATTGTGTATAAATTAAATTAAATATAAAATGATTCCTTAATTAAATAATAGTTATCCCTGCTGACTAGCCTTTATAGTTCTGGAAGTTGTTTATGGGGGCATATAGGGGGAGAAATTAGCAACATTCTTCCCCAGCTTTGGGCCTTACATGCTACAATATTAACTTGCTGTATAATTTATGATTACTGATGTAATAATGGCACAACTATTATGGGGATAGCTAAACAATTTCTGTTTAGATCTCAGGTTTCCACAACCAGCTCCACAACAGTCTCCTCAGGCTTTCCTCCCTAGCATTGGTTCTAAAGGAAACTTCTCTGCTGTTCTGTTGTGTTTCAATTTATATCTCCCATTTAGAGGGAAATGGTTTGTTCTTTAAACTAATTCATTAGATATAAATAAGAAGAATTGTTGATATTTCATTTAAAATTATTAATGTAGAATAGTTACTTTCAAACTCCTTATAGGTGTAATCAGTAATGTGGTATCACAACTTCTAGAAAACTTTTATACAAAGTAGGTCTACAGGATATAAACACATCTGAGTATCACTTATCTTCACAGAACCAAAAGATTACTTTACATATAATAACATCTTGTAGTCACAGCTGAGAAAGAGACAAGAAGGCAGATGGAGAAAGACACAGAGAGACAGACAGATAGACAGTCACACACACACCTACAGAGCGGGGAGGGAGGTGTTGCTGTAAATCTCCAACCCAAATGTGCCCGGCAATGACAACACAACTCAGTTAATAAGAATACATGCTGTGTGTCCAGATTGGGCAGATCTACCACTACACTACCATCTTCCACACCTATGAGACTCCTTAGAGCATGCTATTTCTCCAGGCCATATGCTTCTGCTCCACTTCTTTTTCCTTTTCTTTTTCTTTTTCTTTTTCTTTTTCTTTTTCTTTTTCTTTTTCTTTTTTTCTTTTTCTTTTTCCTTTGCCTTTTCCTTTTCCATTTCCGTATCCTTTTCCTTTTCCTCTTCCTCCTCCTCCTCCTCCTCCTCCTCNTCTTCTTCTTCTTCTTCTTCTTCTTCTTCTTCTTCTTCTTCTTCTTCTTCTTCTTCTTCTTCTTCTTCCTCCTCCTCCTCCTCCTCCTCTTCTTTCTCCTCTTCTTCTTCCTCTTCCTCTTCATCCTCTCTCTCTTCCTTTTCTCCTTCTTCCCTCTCCCAAACTTTTGCTTCACCTTACCTTTATCTGCCCAATCATCAGCTCTCCTTTATTTTACAAATTAATTAGGGAAGCAGGTTTACAGGAAGTCACCTGAGTGCTGACTCATTCCTTGTTCAGAATCCCTAACAGGAGAATGGAATTAACATCAAATATAATCAGCTCCAGGGCTATCCACAACAGAGAGGGAAGGAGAGAGAGAAAGGGAGAGAATGAGAAAAATTAGAATCAATTAGGGTCTGAGTTAAAATGCATGTGCATAAGATCTTACTAATAGGTGAAAAGTTTGAAGGTCATTTAGTACTAGATCATTTTTTGGAAAAGTCTAAGTTCAAGTTCCTTCTTCCCGCAAATTTTCTAGGACTATAAATTGAGTTATGAAATGAGACACACAAAGA
Source organism: Mus pahari (assembly GCF_900095145.1). Taxonomy (NCBI): domain Eukaryota; kingdom Metazoa; phylum Chordata; class Mammalia; order Rodentia; family Muridae; genus Mus; species Mus pahari. Next base: position 24,938,335 of record NC_034595.1, on the reverse strand, counting down.
AAGAAATGGAATAACTAATTTTAACAAAGTATCTGTGCCAGTTAGACAAAACAAAGGTTGCTAAAAGTTCTGACACACTTATTCATTTTCTTTCCCATTATCTTATGTTTGTTAGACCTATTAAATGAGTTTTGATAGATCCATTTTCATGATTTTACTTTTTTTTTAACATTTGTACAATGCAAACAGTCTATCTCATGAATATTTGGAATAGGTTTCTTTAATTGTAGAGTTTCTTCTTAAAACATTATCATACAGGGACATTTTCTGCTGAAAGATTATGTTGGCTGTGCCCCTATTTCTTCTGAATGGAAACAGTGTCCTTGGAGTAGTGATAAGATTTAGGCAGTTAGCAAAATTCACAAGTCTTGGGAAGTCCCTAAAACTTTTAAGATTCACATGGCCCTCCCTAAGGTTATATAAGCAGTAATGGTTGCTAGGGAAAGAGTTTCCAACAGATGAGTTGCCTTGAAATTATGCAGAGAGCTCCCAAGACTCAGCTTTCATAAGTCATCACACATGACAGGTGATACTTTCCGGTGATGAAGCTTCTTTTGGAGCATCTATGGTGCTATAAATTGCCACCCCCATACTCCTTTAAAAAACCCCAGTAAACTCATTAGTTCACTAAGCTATTCTTGGGAAGAATAATTTCTTTTATCTGTCACTGATGCCCTTACTGAGGTAACTAGATGTTTATTTGAAACTTCTCAGGATAGAGCCTGTTTGTGAAGAATTATTCATGCATCTGTGCTAAAGCTGAAGCCAATGTAGAGTCACCATCAAAATTAATTTTCTCCTTTGTGTGGAGAAATCATCAAATCATTATAATTCCAATGGTGCTACTGAGTTTCAGTTCAAGAAATATCATTAATGTTATTTTGAATTTATGAACAAAAGAAAATTTATTTCTAAGATATGCATGACTTAGTCACATTTTATATAATTTACACAGCATTTATTCTCTAATTAAAGTTTTAACAAGCACTGGATTGCTAGAGAAAACAAATCAAGAAGGAAGGGAAAGATAAAAACAATATTGGTATTTAGCTAAAATAATAAAAAAATTAGAAATAAATGATGTTTAGAGAACTTCTGAAATTAAATAAAAATGAAATAATAGAAATCATTTATAATGTAAAACTCTCTGAATCTGACTTTATTTTGCACTAACATGACAATATAGCAGTAAAATAGAAGAGAAACAACCTGAGTTTCATCAAACATAACATTCTTTGGCCAGGTTCAGTGGGAACAGGTGGCCTCTACCTTTGAAAATAAACCAGCATGGGCTTGATACTGTACTTCAGATCCTGTAAATATTAAATGAATTGAACAAACATTTCCCCCCTTTAGAAATTATAATTTTAATAGTGAAACACAAACGGATGACAAAGTCAGGGGAAGGGGAAGAAGTAAGCAGCAGAGAAAGCACTAGAAGAGTTCACATTTAACCTGAAGCATAGCAACCCTAGGCTGTTCTGATTCCTGGATGGGGTGGGGAGGCAATAATTTACGTTAAAGTAATAATATCATCAAAAGACAGAAAGTGACAACCTATAATGTTTTAATCTCATGTACAAATAGAATTTATTAAAGTAAATTTAATAAAGTAATGAAAATAGAAATATTGATTAAATAACAAATAAATGTGACTATCTGTTTATATATATGTATATATGATATATATATATCTCAGAAATCTATCTAGAACTAACCTAGGTTCATAGAAATACCAGGGAAGTAACCATAAACATCCCCTGTTTGTAGAAAGATCGAGTAACTATGCAGAAACAGTCTTTGTTCTTGTAGAGAGATCAGTTAAGTATGCAGAATTCTCTCTGTTCATATACAGATCAGGGAACTATCTAGAACTGAAGTCCATTTATATAGAGAGCAGAAAACTCTTCAGAACTTATCTTAGATCATAGAATGATCAAGTTGATGTCCAGAAGTAATCCAAGAATAAGCATTAGGACTTTTCATAGTTGCTCAAAGAGCTACACAAAGGACTTTCCATTAGTCCAATGCTAAAATATTAGAGTAACAAGCCACACATAGTTGCTGAGCTTAGAAAATGTGTCTATATTGAATATAGATGTATTATAATGTAACACAGTATTTTCAAGATCAGACACAGAAAATGGATATAAAGGATGTCATTAAAAGTTTTATATTCATTTTATGTTGAAATCGCAGAATTATAAATTATCACATTAAACAACAATGCATTGTTATAATTTATTCAATGCCATCTTTTACTTTTCAAGTTGGCCAGTAGAAAAGTAAAATTAATTATATTTGGGTCACATACTTCTACTGGCTTGTAGTATTATAGCACGGGTTTGATTCTTATCTTCTATATACTCCCAAAATCCTGAATATATTTCAGATTTTCTCCTGAAATTAATAGTATGAAAAATGTAAGTGGTTGGAGAACTAACCCCAATAAAACTCATTGATTCACTGAGATGGAATTTGTTGGTATCTGTACATTGGTCTATTTATGGGTGCCCTATCTAAAGTAAGGAAATAGTGTAGGCTTAGATTTTTTCAAAACCTACTTTATTTAGGGTTCTTAAGCTATTCAACCTCCCCTTTAATCCACTGACCAGAGGAAGGAGGAAAAGAAGGTTCATAGGAAAAGGGTGGCATGGATCTATCCAGAAATAGTTCCTTGAGAGAATCCCATTCTTTGTTCAGTTCAATAGCAGTTCAGTTCAATAGAAAAATACCAAACATAAATCAGTAGTGATAGTACAGTCTAGCAGAAACAAGAAACAAGGCTACACCTAATTGGCATGAGTCATCAAAAGTAACCAGAATCAGCTGGTATAGCTTTGGCCTGTTTGGCTCTATGAAGGGAAGACCAATGAAGACCAGTGAAGACCAAGGAAGACCAGTGAAACACTGCATGGCTTAACAATGAAGAACATCCTCTCACTGTTTGTAAGGGTTCCATTTACATTCTTTCTAAATATCATGTGCCCTCAAAAATTGTTTGTTTTCAGAAGACCATCACGTGACTTATCACAAGATAACTTCCAGAAAAACATCATGTGACACATGGAGTTGTTAAACTAGAAATTTCCACTTCAGTGTAGTGTCACGACAGGAACAGTTTTGTCACACAACTGTCGTGTATCAGTTCCATTCAAGTGCTTATATGGAAATGTTTACTTGTCACTGTGTTTGTAATTTAGTTAGGTTACACTGACTTGGGCTTGGTTTGAATTTGCACACTGGGTAAAGGTTTGTATAATGTATTGATTGGAATTTCTTGCACAAAGTTTAATTTGAAGAAAAGGAGAAACTATCCATTACATAATTGTATAATATTGTGTAAAAATTTTGATGAAATCAGCTTAGGAAAATTTTATATGTCAATCATAACTGCTGTTTTTAAGTGAAGACATTGTAAAAAAAAAAAACATGACAAATATACAAAGAGTTTTCTGCTTTTTCTAAAGATATTCCTTCCTTGTACTGAAAAGGAGAGACTGGCCCACTACTGGAGATTGGCCCTGAGATGTGTTTGTATTTAAAAACCTTAATGAAATAATTTGTATATTTAATAAGTTTTCCTTAGGCATTTCTCTACCATTGATCATAGTGCATGGACTTCCAAGACTCTTTGTAAGGGTTTTTAGAGCAAAGGGGCATCTTGGCAGTTGGGAGCCAAGGAATTACACAAAGTCACAGAACACAACTGATCTCACACAAGAGTTTTTGGGGAGCAGCACAGAATGGCAGCTGTCTCTGACCATTACCAGTAGTCTGAATGGCAAAGCAGGCTTTTATAGTATCTTTGGAGCATGTATATTGAGCTAGTAAACAAGTACAGTGTGGGCTGTGTTCTGGATTATATATGCTTGGCTCATGGGAAATAAACTATTAGATATGGCCTTATTGGAGGAACTGTGTCACTATGTAGGCAGACTTTGGGGTCTCCTGGTGCACAAGCTCCACCCAGTGCAGAAGAAGCCCTCTGCCTGGCTGCCTGCAAGAGATAGTCTCCTCTTGGCTGTGTTTCGATCAAGATGTAGAACATTCAGCTCCTCCAGCATGTTGCCATGCTGAAACGGTGAGTCAGCCCAAATTAAATGTTGCCCTTTATAAGAGTTGCCTTGGTCATGGTGTCTCTGCACAGCAATGAAACACTAAGTAAGACAGAAGTTGGTACCAGGGACTAGGTGTTGCTGTGACAAGCCTAACCATGTTTTTGTTTGGAGGAATGTGGATTTGGGGACTTTCGATTTGGAAATCAGTGGAATATTTTAAGTGGGGTATAATGGTCCATCCTAGCACTAATATGGAAGACAACTCCTGAGAATGATTTGGGGCCTTCCTCAAGAGCTTTAAGAGAAGAGGAATTTAAGTATGTGTGATGGTTTTTATATGCTTGGTCCAGGGAGTGGAAGTATTAGGACGTGTGGCTTAGTTGGAGTAGGTGTGGGCTTAAGACCCTCATCCTAGCTGCCTGGAAGACAGTCTTTCACTAGCAGCTTTCAGATGATAATGTAGAACTCTCAGCTCTGCCTGCACCATGATTGCCTAGATGCTGCTTTGCTCCCATCTTGATGATGATGGACTTAATCAGTAAACCAGCCAAAATTAAATGTCGTCCTTTATAAACTTGCCTTGGTTGTGGTATCTGTTCACTGAAGTAAAACCCTAACTAAGACAGTAAGCTTTTCAGAGATCACTATTATGAGGTTTTGATGAAGAAGGTAGCTGCTTTTTGCTCATTTCTGGGGAGTCTCTCTGAAGGTAAGGTGAGATTCAGATAGGCTGCATGGAAAAAGGAGGCCTTGAAAAAGCCTAGCATAGACTCTGCCCTGAGGTACACTCTCATGAAGAACCTTTTGATCAAGAACCGCAATCAAGCATAGCATGTAAAAGAAAAATACAAAATGTATTGTTTAAAAAGTGAAGGGGCATCAAGAAATAGAAAGGAAGGAAACCCTGTGCTTAAAAATATTAAATGGAATTAAGAGAGTAGTGAACTCAGGACGAAATCCCTCCAGGTAAGCTTATTATTTATGCATGTACAGTTGAACAAGGGTTGTTACAGCTTGTTAGGTGTTATTATGACCTAGTTTTTGTTTTCATTTGAAAAGGATAAGATTATGTGTCAAATTAACAAGGAATGGATTGTGATGGCTCTTCTGGGCTGTCAATTTGACTATATCTGGAATGAACTACAATTTGGAACTTACAATTTCTTGTGAAAGGTAAGGCAAGGCAGAGGTGCAGCCATGGTGGTGCATGACTTTAATCCTAGAATTCAGCAGACAGAGGCATACAGATCTCTGTGTTCAATGTCAGTCTACAGAGCAAATTTCAGGACAGCCAAGCTTAGGCAATGAAGGAGTTGGGAAGCAAATAGCAATCAGTAGTACTCAGCAGCTTTGGCCTTGTGGCTCTGGCTTTAGAGTCAAGATGTGGGGCCATGAAAGGCAGCCTGTGTATTGGCTGAGAGAAGCTTACTCTGGAGACCCAGTAGAAGACTCTACAAGGGACAGAACAGTGAGCCAAATTCCCAGACACCACAGAGCCCCCAACTCCATAATCCTGTGACTAATAGTCATGCAGACAATGTCCCAAGCTCCTGGTATCCTGGCTAGACTCCACCCCCACAGTTAACCTGGCAATAGCCAGGTATGCTCTCCAGCACAGTTACCTGGCAACTGCAAGAAAGCCCAGCCCACTTTAAAGGGCTTTGCTTGGCACTTCCCCTCTCTATTAAGCTCTCACCTCTCTTATTCTCATCTCTAGCTCTCCTTCTCCCCCTCCCTTCCCCCCTCTCTCCACATGGCCATAACCAGCCTTTCTCTTTCTACCTTCCCTCTTTTTCTCTACCTTTCTACAATAAAGCTCTAAAACCAGGGACTGTCTCTGCTCCAAAGAGCTGTGTCTAACCTCCTGCTGGAAGGCCTTCCTGTGTTCCAGCCATGGCCTCCAGCCAACCCAAGCTGCCCACAGAGCTAGCAGCCTGAGCTAGCCAGACTTTCTCATCCCCACAATAAACTTCCAGGGCACTCCCCCTACCCTCCCTTCATCCCTTGGGCCAGAGTCCATCCAAGGACTCGTTCTCAGTTCTTTCATGACATAGAGTGATATCTGGGATGCCCAAGACTGAGAAACAGTCATCTCTGGCCTCTGTGAGTCCCAGGGACTCCAGATTGCTCCATCTCTACCCCAACAGACAGGGGTTCCGTGGCTTTCCACAGCTAGACACCCACCTGGGCCTTGTAGAGAGCAAGGCAATCCTCTACATTTGCCCCTTCCCCACCTCGAGCACCGGAACTCTGGTGGGATGAAGATTCTCTCCCACCCATTTATTTCCCTACACCAGGAGCCCCACAGCAAGAGTAGAAGGGGTTACTGAGGCAATTGATGGTTGATTAGATAAAACTAAGAAATTAGTGGTAAGTAAGAAGATACCAGCTTCCCTGAGGTGAAATATTTCGGGATATATATTCTGAGAGTACAAAGTAGCTGCATTCCAGAGATAGATAGACATTGTGCTTATAGCTGGACTTGGTAATATGTAAGATAGATAGACATTGTGCTTATAGCTGGACTTGGTAATATGTGAGAATAACCCAGGTGGTTCTTGTTCTGAAGGCATGAAGGGATCATGGATAGCAGCTGAGGCTTAGCACTGTGAGAGGCCAGGAAATGCTACTGGTGAAGGTACAACCTCAGTTTCTGTTGATACCCCAGAACTGAATGGCTCATTCAAATAAGCTGAGGCCATATGAGATGCTATTCATTAAAGCCCAGTTGCAGTGGAAGTCTCTAGTGTATTGGAGAAACCGGTGCCATGGGATGAAGACACCAATGAAACCCTAGGGCAGGTTGGCAGTTTTGTTTTTCTATTAACGCTTGAACATTGTTTAACTCTTAACATTGAGTCTCAGGATTGAGGTTTATCCAAGTCTAGGAGCTTGATGTCAAGCGAGTGGCTGAGTATTTTATCTTTGGATGAACCTTTACCCTTGACTCCTTCCTTTTTGTTTATTATTTATAACTAACTAATCAGTGGGTAGGAGAGAAGTCAACATTTTCATTACACTAGTCCTGCTATATGAGGGGGGGCATTAAAGTCCTTGGAATAGGCTGATTTTCACTGTCAAGGCATCATTGAGGACTACAGTCTTTTGATACCATATGACAGGGGCTGACAATCCTGTAATAGCAATTAATTAAATGTCTGGTTAGAAATCTTTTGAATTTGTTGTTGGATAAATCTATACAACAAGTTTATAGGATAGCAAGCAGTTACGGTTAGGAAAAGGAGCAGAGAGGAGTTAAGAAAAGGCAGAATTCAGTTCTAAATTGGACTGTCAATGATCCACTGGCCAGAGGCATTTAGCTGTTTCTACATTCTTGAGGTCTGTCTAGAGTTCTTGGATTTTTTTTCTTTTACTATACCTAATTGGTTGACATTGAAGCAATATTCCTCTCTGCTATAATCCTCACCAATTTTCTCTAATGGTTTTCAAAGAAAGAAGAATTTCTCTTAAAGCTGCATAATAAAGCTGATAGAGTGCCCTATCGTACTATAGAGCTATTCCAGCTAATGAATATTCCTGTTGATAGATTTGAGTCTATTAGGTTTGAACAGGTATGACAATAGGCACTGGTATGACAAGAGGCACTATAGGTTGCCATTTTGTACCCTATGCCATGGAGTTTCCTTTTGACCTAATACTCTAGTCTTCTGTAGAGGATAGGGAGTGACATGCTCTCTTCTCTAATTCATTCTTGCTGAAATTAGTATGTCACTTTCAAGACCCAGGAAGGCTGGCATGCTCATCAATCACAAGGAAGGGATTCAGGCAATGGGAAATTCACTAGAAGCATCTGCTTTGTCGACCCAGCTGAAGAGACAAGGAACAATCACATTGGCTGTCACATCAACTTTCAACAGGGCTCCCAGCCATTTGGAGCAGTTTGTAGTCTAAAAGTGATTCCTGTATGCTGTCTGTCATGTGAATAGAAATCTGCTGAAATAGATACAGACTACGAACAGAAATGAAAGTTTAGGAACTTAAAGGACAATTATACATTCGAAACTTTCAGGCCCCTAGTCCTGCTTGTTGGGGGAGAGGGGAAGGATCCTAAGACCAGGGCAAAGAGAGATGACACCCTTGTGAATAGAGAATCTTAGACTGTATTTTGAAGTCATTTGACCTGTGGGAGGTGAATCCAAGTCTTATGACTCCCTCAACTTGCTGTAGCTGACATAATTCTTTTGTTTATTAGAAGAGATAATTTTTGTGTTGTTTTCATGATATATTAACATGACCATTGTTTGTAATCTGTACTGAAATCCACATTGTAGAAAAATTCAACAGCCGTCATGCCTTTGAATCGTAGCAAAGGCTTTGGGTTAAAAAGCATGAACATGTCCCCTCTCTCCAGAGGACTGGACATATAAATTGGACAGAGATGTTTTAGCATGATGAGAAGCACCTGCAAGTCTGTACTTAGAAGGCAATCAAAGGAAATTTAAATACTGAGCATTTGACTGATAAGAGTAAGCAGTGCTTTATTAGTTTATCAGAACTCTATTGATGAATATTAAAACTCTTAACATTTAAAATAGAGGGGAAGAGAAATCTGAAACATTTCTTATTACCTTACATTGCTTTCTTGTATCTTTACAACTTGCATTTATATACCTTATAACACTAGATTTCATCTTCATTCACTTTCTTAGACTCTCAGAACTTACATAAGGTTTCACATTTTCCATCTACCCATTTACCAGCGACTTGAGTAGTTACTGAGGGCAGTCATTGCAAAGCAAGTTCTTTTTACATCCATTTGTCTTACTTTGATCTCCTTTCTCTGTCACAGTCAGATAGCCTACGTAACACAAAGATTTTGGAGGAAACCTTCAAACAAACATGTTTGGGTGTAGAGAATGGGAATCCATAACCCAATTCTAGAGCCAGCTTTTCAATAAAATAGAATAACATAACAATTTTAATACTGTCCAAATCTAAAAGGCATTATAATCCCTGCTAAGCTGAATCCAGTGACCTGAAAGTTGAGAGATAAATTCTGAGCCTTGACTACCAAAGCCACCATGGCAAGCAGCATTAGAGGTGGTCACTAGTGGCTGTCAGTGGCAGAGAAATCAAAAATAAAATCAGTAAATACAGAACACAAAAATCTCACACACTCAAAGGATACCACTCAGAAACAAAACACGCAATGGCCAGCATTGTTCATATGTTCAACCGAGTCTCACCCCATATCCATTTTAGCTCCCATGTTTGCTACAAGACTTAGGACACATCAGAAATCACAGACTCATCTATAAATAACAAACAGACAGAGAAAACATTCCAAGCAACCAGATCCATGTGGGTTAACAACATCTTGAGTTTATCCCTGGGCTGAAATAAAAGGTTCTGTAGTTGAATGATGAGAGGGGGATGATGTTTTGTTTATAAAGGGCTTTGACATAGCTCATACTCTCAAGGGAAAAGGTATGTTACATTTTATGATTTGGAGGAGCAGGGGAATAGCTGGTGAGTGTGGGGTAAAGCAGATTGGGTGTGTTGAAGGAAACAGAGGCTCTTACTTTTGCTAGGAGGCCCTTCCCCAGCAAAGGAATAGGACAGCTTGCTACCACTAGGAAGGGTGGTGGAAGTGAATACCACTAAAGATACAATGAAGTGGTGGAGTTTGGTAGTATTGGTAAGACTGTTTCCCTACTTTGACAATAGGAGAACAAAGAAAGGTGGGTCCCCATAGTTTTGTCAGGACCTCAACCCTAGGTGACCCCAATGTCCAGAAAGGTGAAGACAAGTTGCACTGATACAGCGCTGACTCCCATGGTCTCCTTGGTTGGAGATGGTGATGGTAAGACCTAGGGAGGCCAGATCACCTCAACTGTCCATGGCCAAACCAAGGAGATCAGCTAGAGGGTTTTCTGGGCCTGATGGTAGCACTCTGCAAGGGACATGGTGGCATTCAGCAGTCTAAAATGATTCTTTTATGGCATCTTTGACATTGTTGATGTTGTGTATGAGATCTCAGGCACACCCAAGCTTAGGAACTCTCCTGAGTGCATTTGAACCAATTACACTAAGGAAGTTGGGTTTTAACAGCTGAGGGAGACTGGGAAGTTGCTATTACCAGTTGAAAGGCCTTAACCAACATTATTAATTTTATTTTCAGGATTTTCCATCTCTCCTATGGTATACCTTGAAAGTCACTGCTAAGGCCTCTGTCTGTGGGGTCAAGTGTCCAGTCTCTAGTTATTTAAGTTTGGCCCTAATATCAGGGAAAGCGGGAAAATAAGTAAGTCATGAGGAATTGTATTCCTTTGGGGGTCTAGGAATCTATATTGGTATATTGTAAGAGGACAGCCTATGAATGGAGCTGGATTTTCACATTTTTCATGGATGACCTCTGTGAATTATTTATAATTTATCACTTTAAGGGCACCTTACAGAGATTGGCCAGGGGATGCATTATAAATTCATCCTTAGCAACATGCCTCCCTGGGGTATTGTAGTTCCTTTCCGGGGTCCTGGTCAGGAACACCCTTAGTCCTTACTATTTGGGTAGCATTAGTTTGGTGAATTTCATTTCTATATGCTGTAGCCTTGTCCCAGACTCACGTGTACTCCTGGAGGAGAATGTTCTTTGTGAGAATCATGTAAATGTCACAGAAGATGAAGTCGTTAAGATATATTGGAACTCATTAATGAGGACAAAGGGCTTAGTAAGATAAGATCCCAACTTCTGCTCTGGAAAACCCAGTTTCTGAACTCACCTGAGCTTTGGATCCAGGGTGTCTACGGTGAGGTGCAGGCTTAGCATTCTGATGTGATTCCCAGGTACTACAGTTAGGGAACCATAGCCATGATCTTATAAATGACTTGTTCTCTGATGTGCTATTTGTGTGTCTGCAACCACACCCTGCCTCAGTTCATTGACAAAAATCTATGCTGTTTTTATTTTCCTCCTCAGTCTCAATCTCTATAAAAGTTTGCTGCATTAACATTCTCTATTATCATCAGATCCTTCAGAATAAATATTTCCAATACACCACCAAAGTCCATTTATTTATTTAAATAAATTCTTGTTATATCCAGAAAGAAAAAGTTTCCTACTTCTTTTAAGTTAGAGAGATCACTTAATGAGAAAGGGACACATAGCCTGACCACAGAGTCCACTCTAGAAACCAGCAATAGGAGAACTGGGGCTAGGTCAGGTTGGGTAGGCAGAGGCAAAGGGGATCCTATAGCAAAGAAGAAACAAATAAGATAGGAACTGAATGCTGCCAGTGGGCTAAAAGTCTTTGCCAGAGAGGGATGATTTTGGTGGCATGTCACTGGAGAGGGAAAAGGGGAGACAGTAGGGGTTGGAGAAAGATAAAGAGCAGAGGGTAGAGGTCAGTAAAGAAGACACTCATTACCTGGATCAGAAGTAGTCTGGGCTTCATAGGTAGGAGTTAGGTGGGGAAGCAGGAAGAGCAGAGATCGAGCATGGAGTGGATAAGCGAAAGTTGGAATGTTGGGAATAGGAAATCTCTTCCCATTTTTCTGACCACTTGCTGTAATTATAAAAGTTCCAAATAACATTGGGAACTAGTGTGCATTAGATGGTCAGTTGGATTTGTTATCTAAGGGATATTGAGGACAAATTTGATTGCAAAAGCAAATAAGGTAGATGCTTTTCACATCTGGTGCTCTCTAGAGAGGCTGAGGGTTTTCTAAGAAGCATTCCTAAGAGGAAATTAGAAGGAATGAATGACACAGTTCCCATGTAGCAAGGAAAAAAAGTTGCAACAACCTATAGTTCAGGGTGTCCTCGGGACACACAAAGAAGCAAACAAGGGCCAAGCCATTTAGTGGGCAGTCAGCTCACTCAATGGATGTCAGGGCCAACTGTCCAAGAAGATTAGTACCTCGAACCAGGGTTTTCATAAGACCTGAAAGCTTTCCAGAAGATGAGTGATAAAAGTGAAGTGACAATAAGGTCTCATTGACAGGAAAGAAATAGGAATGGGTACCATAGTCATAAAAGCCATAAAGTTACAAAGCTGTGGGATTACTGCAGCTTCAAGCAGGAGGTGGAAAAGGCATAGGGGGTGGGGGCAGCAAAGGGTTATACTAACCCTGCCAGGCCTAAAGAAGTATCAGGATGGCAAGTCCCAGTGGTGGGGGATGAGGTTGGTGAAAAGGGACAGATGTAGCCTTAAAGACCAGGGCTGGAGTTACCCATGCCTCCAACAGTACTGGAGGGGAAATTCCTCAAACTCAGAAGCATTTATACAAACCAAAGAAGAAACTTACTGAATTACTGCTGGTAGTTGGGATGCTGAGCTATGAGTGAGCCTGATAATGAGTCTATTGCAGGTATACTGGACATGAGGTATAGGGTCCAAATGTATCTCTGCTCCTGAGAGGAAGTACAGACACCTGGAAAGCCATTCTGAGTCATGACATCAGATATAAGGGTTTTTCAGATACAAAAGCATCTTGACAATTGGAATCTAAGATACCAATTGAATACCACAGGATCACACTGTGCAACAAACATTGCACAAGAAATTAATTGGGGAGAAATCCAGAATAATGACTGCCTATAAATGAGAACATAGAGTGCAGTGGGATGAATGGAAGGGCAAATTTTTATAGGGTCTTTGGAGCATGCTCTGTGAGCTAGTGGAAAAGTACAGAGAGACTGGAAAGATTGCTTGGCACTTGATGCTTAAATATTGTTTATCCAGTAATGCTAAGTCACAGAAGTGGGGATTTCTAGGTCTAGAAGCTCTGGTTCAAGCCAGAGACATGACGTTTCTCCACTGGACCGTTTAGCCTACATCCTTTTCTTAGTTACAATGATATACAAATTCTTTAATATATCTATTTGAGTTTCATTTCTTTTGTGACCTCTCATGTATGTAGAAGCATAAATAAAATTGTGTGCTTTTTCTACTTGAAATCTATGTTTTGTAAGACTAATACACAGACCCTCTGCAAGCCAAGTACATAAATCTTCTTTTTAGTGTTTTCTTTCCAGAAAGTTAAATTTCCTCCTCAAAGATAAAATAACACAAAGAAGAATTTCTTGAAGACTGGTCACAGTTTCTAGACTCCTCCAAGGGTTTTGTTCCTGTGATTCAACACAAAAATGAGCTTAGTAATCACTTAACAGAAGAATTGCTTTAGAAAAGATTGGGTTTTATGACCTGTAGTCTCTCGAGGTCCATGAAAAAGATGTTATTTATAATATTGTGTAGGTGTTAAGCAAAACATTTCCATTACCTTTTTATTAGCTAAGTGAAATTGGGAGATGAAAATTTTGATTTTTGTGTCCCATTTTCTCCAAAGTTAGAAACACAATGGCAAGATAATAAAGTAATACATTGATTATAGATTATCAAGTAAGACGTTCTGTTTGGCAATTTGATCAGGCAACTGATTTTGGATTTTTGAGCCAAGAACTAGTAAAATTATTATTTACCTTGAGATGGCTCTAAGTTGGTTCATTCTCACAGTACATTACAGTTCAAGATGGTGGTATTTACCATATGCTACTGAAGCGAAGATAGTTATTGCCTGTATATCTTTGGACTGAGAAATGAGTGGGATGGAAAATAAGACCTGTATTGTTGTAGACTAATAGGAGATGGAGTTTGGGCATGGAAAGGGAACTTTGCCCTCTCCAATGTTAAGGCAATCCACTAATAATCTATATACCCATTGATTTTCCTAGAAAGATGTTCTGTTTTCTTACTCTTTCCATGTATTTTCATAAGATTTCGCTTTTCTTTCTATTTCTTTCTTTTTAAAAAAAATACAATTAGTGCTTTTCTCCTTTGGTTCACCAGTAAGATCTTTAAAAAAGAAAGTTTTGTTTTTGTTTTTTTCTTTAAGCCAAAGATAACCATGGAAATGTTCATCTTAATTAATAGGTGAATAAAAGGGTTTAAAACCCATGCAACCACTTAGGATCAAAGTTTGCTTAAGCATTGTATCTTTAAAATGATATCTGCCATTGTTTGTTGAGTTTAGAGAGACTGTGCTTCTCTAAGACTTACCCCTTGATATTCTGGAGTTTTAATTTACACATTTTTTAAGACTACCATTTAGTTCTTTGAAGATGATGGTTGATAGAAAAGAATGGGGTGTGGTTCCTAACGCTTGACTAAATGTGATTAAGGCCAAAGTAGAAAAATCATCTTCTACAGACTCTTTCCTACTATCAACACAGACTTAATATCGTACTTTATTTTCTATATTTCACCTACATGCAATAAAATTCTACCTGTTGTTGTCTAGTTCTGAGTTTTAGCAAATGTACATGGTGATCGAGGTACAGAAAAATGTCCTTAACTCACAAAGTCCCTTGTTCTATCTCTTTACCTGCGTCTATCCCTGGCCCCTGGCAATCACTGGTCCTTCTTGGACTCTTTTTTTTTTTTTTTTTTAATTTTCTTTATTTTTTGATGTGCATACTTCCACTAAGAGGAATATTATATTATATATTAATATTATATTACTGTTTCCCTACTTATTCACTCACCTATTGAAGGGTATTTATTTCCAGTATTTGCAATTCTGTCTAAATCTACAATAAAATTGCATTTAGTCTTTATCATTTTAAATTTATTTCACACAAATATCTGAAGGTGAGACTGCTAGGTTATTATATTATAGTGCTGATGCAACCAATTATTGTAAATTGGGTTGTGTAAAACAACATGCATTTATGCTTATACAGTTCTGGCAGACAAAGGGCTCAGTGATCAGCTGAACTGTTTTGTTTTTGTTTTTGTTTTTGTTTTTTTTTCAGAGAATCTGAGGAAAATGTGTTTTTTTGCCTGTTCCAGCTGTGCTGGATTTCTCCATTCCTTGGCTAGCCACTCTCCATCATCCTTCATACCAACTTCTACAGTCACAGCTCTTTTTGTGACTCTGACTGCTTCCTTCTTATATGGACTCTAGTTATTACACTGGCTATACCAGACAATCTGAACTCATCATATTCTTATCACTTTAGAGGATTAAGCCAAGAAAACTCAGACCAAATTGGATTAAGAAAAATGAAAAGCCTTCATTTTTGCTTTTGGCACTTTCAAATTCAGGACTCAACACTCGTAAATTAAATGTCTCCTTCCTCTTCCTCTTCCTCTTCCTCTTCCTCTTCCTCTTCCTCTCCCTCTCCCTCTCCCTCTCCCTCTCCCTCTCCCTCTC
>NC_034595.1:24862020-24922979 GCF_900095145.1 Mus pahari | reverse complement strand
CTTACTAGTGAACTCCAGTCATTCTTTTAAAATTCCCTCTCCCTCTCCCTCTCCCTCTCCCTCTCTCTCTCCCTCTCCTTCTCCCTCTTTTTCTCTGAGTTAAAATTTCATTATTTTTAGACTCAATAGTATTGCAAGATAGAGACTTTAATCACTACAAATGTACTCTACGTTAGGCTTGAGCTCTTGAAAACTGGTGTTGAGCTATGACTCAGTAT
Source organism: Mus pahari (assembly GCF_900095145.1). Taxonomy (NCBI): domain Eukaryota; kingdom Metazoa; phylum Chordata; class Mammalia; order Rodentia; family Muridae; genus Mus; species Mus pahari. Next base: position 24,922,761 of record NC_034595.1, on the reverse strand, counting down.
TTTCATCAAGGCTTTCTCTGTCTTCCTTGTGCTGTTGGATCATGTGCCATACATGGCCATTATGAATAATTAACCAAATTTGTCCACTGATTTGGATCTTATGATACATTATTGAACTGGACAAAGGAGCTTTATCTGAGGACTGCATGAAAATGAGGGAGAGATTAACCCCAAACAGAAAGAGAGTCACTTCCAACTTTAGGTACTGGAGATGCATGGTCTCTTGCACAGTAGACTACTGGACCTCTGTATGTAGTTTGAAATTTTCCCCACATTTCTAAATTATTCAGAAAATATAACTTCTACTTTTCTTCTTCCTATCAGGGGACAGAAACCATACTTTACCTAACACTTTGGACTTTGCCAACATTTTATCTTTTCTTACTTTTTCTGTATGGTACATGTCTGACTAACACGCTTGCCTAAATGCCCTGCTATTTTCTGCTTCTCAGTTCTCCTGCTTTGGTCCACTAAGATTCACAACTTGACTGCCTGAAGTTTTTTTTTTTTTTTTAAGACGTGCTTTTAAGCAAGCTTAAAATTTTAAGCCTGTCTTCAAGATTTCCTTTGAGTCTTATTCTGAAATCGTTTTGTCAATGAGACTAACTCAAATAGGACCCCCCAAATTCTGGTAACATATGTGGTAGTTCATATTACAGAAATACTTTCAAGGACAGCACAGGGGGAAAAATAGACGAGTAAGCTTCAAACTTCTGTTTCGTATTGTGGCTAAAGCTGTTTGCATGGTACGCTGTCTCCCCAAGAGAAGAGAAGTAAGCCCTGGCTTCTTTTCTCCTAAGGAGAACATTTATAGAGTCAAGTTTTGGTTTTCCATTGGTACCTTATGAGAGTGGGTAGGCACTGCTTAGTTTACTCTAGAGAGGAGGTTGTCATAACACATGGAGATTTATTTTTTAATGTTTTACTTTATCATATTAAGAAGGGAAGCAAACTAAAAGCAAACTAGTATATAAGAAAAAGTGTTAGACAAATATAAGAATAAAAATATTTTTAGCCAAGAAGGATTTGTGAATGAAGCTAAAATGGCTGGATTTTTTCCAGAATGGGAAACAAATCAAGGAAGGCTGATCTAATTGAAAATATATAAATAAGTTATTTAAGGTATGTGAAAGATAAAATATATGACCTTAAAATTTCTAAGGACAAAACTCAATGCACTGAGATCACGTCTCTACTTAAATCATAAAGTTATTTGTCTGCTCTTGGTAACTAGTTCAAGAGTACCTTAAACAAAAAACATATATGTCCAATCTGGTTTATTTAAATGCATTAGTTTTTTTGCTCAAAGTTTATCTAAATATTACAGTCACTAAAAGTACTAGAAAGGTGTAACTGACTTTCTGGGTGTTCATTGTCCATACTTGGATCTACTAATATGCTCAGAGGTATTAGAAGAGAGTATATTTTCTCCTTGTCATTAAAATCATGTATGTCTTTGTTTTTTTTTTTTAAATAATTATTTATTTATTATTTATATGGTGTTCTGCCTGCATGTATGCCTACATGTCAGAAGAGGGTACCAGATCACATTATAGATGGTTATGAGCTGCCATGTGGCTGCTGGAAATTGAACTCAGGACCTCTGGAAAAGTAGCCACTGCTCTTAACCTCTGAGCTATCAGTAGGCGGAACAGGAGAGATGGCTACATGGCCATGAGAATGAATGTAAACCTGCAACTGACTGGGGTTGGAAAGTGGGCGGCATCTCAAGGGCATGACAGACGTGGGATAAGAGAGCCACCCAAGAATTAATGCTTTTAACTATGACTCACTGCATTTGCCATATGGAAGCTGAAGAGGGTAGCTCCTGTAGCCAGGCATAAAACCCAGTGGAGCAATAGGGTCACCAACTCATTCATAAAACTTTCCACACAAAATGTATTCTGTCTACAAGAAATGCAGGGACAGGGGATGGAACAAAGACTGAGAGAATGGCCAACCAATAACTGGCACAACTTGAGGCCCATCCCATGGGCAAGCACCAATCCATGACACTATTAATGATACTCTGTTTTGCTTGCAGACAGAAGTCTGTCATGGCTGCCCTCTGAGAGGCTCCACCCAGCACCTGTCTCAGACAAATGCAGACACCTACAGCCAAACAGAGGAGAGAGCTTGGGGACTCTTATGGAAGAGTTGGGGGAAGGATTCTGAACTCTGAAGGGGATAGGATCTCAACAGAAAGACCAACAGTGTCACCCAACCTGGACCCTTGTGACTCTCAGAGACTGAAACACCAAGCAAAGAGCATGTATAGGCTGGATCTAGACCTTCCACACACGTGTACCTTGGTCTTCATGTGGGTCCTGAACAATGTAGCTGATACGCACCTTGGTCTTCATGTGGGTCCTGAACAATGTAGCTGATATACAGCTTGGTCTTCATGAGGGTTCTGAACAACTGGAGCGGGGGCTATCCCAAAGCTGTTGTTTGTCTGTGGGGTGTAATCTATATCTATATCTATATCTATATCTATATCTATATCTATATCTATATCTATATCTATATCTATATCTATATCTATATCTATATCTATCTATCTATCTATCTATATCTATATCTATATCTATATCTATATCTATATCTATNTATCTATATCTATATCTATATCTATATCTATATCTATATCTATATCTATATCTATCTATCTATTCTATCTATCTATCTATATATATATATATATATATATATATATATATATATATATATATATATCTGAGCTGCCTTGTTAGAGGGAATTGGCCTAGACCTGCAGTCTTGATTTTCCAAGGTAGGGGGATGTGTGTGGTGGGGTGTCTCCACCTGCTCATAGGAGAAGGGAAGGGGGAATTGGGGGGAGGTTTGTGACTGGGAGGGGGACAGTGAACAGAATATAAAGTGAATAAATAAAATTAAATAAAAAATTTAAAAACTGAAATAAAAATCGACAATGTCTCAGTGAACTACTGATGTCTTTCAAAATATTTTACATCTGTAGCAAGTCACCTGTTTCCTCTTTCTGAGAGGACATGGAGATTTCACTAGGTGGACACTTGTTAGTGTCCAGTCTACAAAAAGAAGGGTCAGTATGGATGGCAAATTCATTAATGTGTCCAAGCAAGACTGTTGTGGTTTGAGTAAGATTTTCTCCCATAGACTCATGTATTTGAATGCTTGTCATTAGAAAGTGGCAGTAGTTGAGTAGGATTAGGAGGTGTGGCTTTGGAGAAGAAAGCATATCCCTAGGGGTGATCTTGGGGATTTCTGAAGCCCACACTGTGCCCAGAGTTTCTTTCTAATGCCTGTGAATGCAGGTGTAGAATTCTCTGTTGCTTCTCTAGCACCATGTCTGCATGTGTACTGCCTGTCATCACAATAATAGACAAACTTTGAACCTGTAAGCAAGCCCCAATGAAAGGTTTTCTTTTCTAAGAGTTACCATGGTTATGGTTTCTCTGCACAGCAATAGAACACAGGACTAAGACAAAGACATTTGGCATACTTTCATACATCTGGGACAAATAATAGTAGAAAACTAATGGAGTCAGAACAATAGCAAGCATGCACAGGTGCATGTGCATGCACATGTACGCACACACACACACATACCTACACAGACACACAGACACACACACATACACATACACATGCACAGAGAGAGAGAGAGAGAGAGAGAGAGAGAGAGAGAGAGAGAGAGAGAGAGAGAGAGCTCAAGTGACCCTTGAGAATCTCAACTATAAAATCCTTCACTGTTAACAAAGTGAAAGAAAGAAAAGAAAAGAAGGAAGGAAAGCAAATTGGTTAGTTTTACATATCTGTATGGTCTTAAGCCCAACAGAAAAAAAAAAAAACTGGACAAAGATCTACTTGATTAGTATGACATATTAATAGTCCAAGGGGTCTCATTCCCTAGATATTAGATCTTGTATTAAATTCATATGAGATATTAAATAATTACTTCTCATTAATAATTTTCTTCTTGATAAGGAAATTGCTGCCCAGATGTAGGACTTTAGACCTAGCTCCATACAAAACTGTAATACCTTACCTGCAACCAAGAGAGACAATTCCTCTAGTGTTTAAACAGAAAAATTGAAAGAGGGTTAAATTTCTTCTTTCATGTCATCTCTAGCAGTCTTCTGGGAATGATTTCACACTATTCCACCTTCAAACTGCCTGAAATCAGATCTAGGGTGTAGAAGAAACAGAAAGTTCCACTTCCAAGGTGGTAGCTGGTTCCTCATAAATGTCCTTTAACCATAGAGTGGGGCCAGGAAGGTAACTTCTGCATGAGGTCCAAATTGAAGACTGCCTGAGAGCCTAGAGATTGGTGATGCAGACAATGACAGCCAATCAGGAACTGGCAATTTGAAGACAACTTGCTTGGGAGCAATGGGGTGGATGGTATAAAGGATATTCCATGAGAATTGATAAACAAGCTTGCTGCAGCATTCTCACCTGCTCTTGGAGTCTGAGCTATTGGTTGATTCCACACTTTCTTACCCACTGTCCCCAAAGGGGATGCTGGATAGGTCAGAGGACTTAGGCATCACTGGGTCATCCCTCTTCAGTCCAACCTTGGAGGCCACATGAAACACAAAAAGGAATCCAATATATGGAAGCCAATCTGAGATACTAAGATATTCTAATGGTCTATGATCTGAACTTCTGAAATATGCTTCATTCTTGCTGCTCCTGAGTTATGCCTAGAACTTCTAATGCTAATAGCACTTGCTCTATTCCTCTGTCGCAACTCTTTATAGTTCTTTTCAGGTACTTCTTTTCTCCTTTACATATGATACTGATACAAATAAAACTGGGGATACATTTTTGGGGATTTTTATTTTTATCCTTTGTAGGGGTACCCCAACTGTTCAGTTAGAGAAAGCCAAATTGATTATCATCAATTCCATAACAGCAATAGGGCTGCTTCTCCAGAAGGGAGAATGATGATGATGATGAGAAGCAAAGTCTGGCTATGGGGAATAGGTAATCAACCCAAAGAAAATCTGCTTTAAAATCGTTGAGCAGTTCCCAAGTTTGTGATCACCGATGAAGAAAATAAGCATATCTATTGAACATAATTTCACTGATATTTTGTTGTTATTTTTCTTATAAAAGTAAGAAAAAGATAGCAAAGGGGAATAGTGGGGTACTGGATATTGAGAAACTAATGTGTTAGTATCTGGTTTGATGAAAATAGTTGCAATTCTCATTGAGTTCTCAGATTCCTTAATGGATATTTTGGTACCAGTTTTACTCTTTTATAGTGATTTACTTATTTATTCACTTTACATCCCAATATCAGTCTCCCTTCTCCTCACAGTTCCCTGCATCTCACTGTTCCTTCCCCCATTCCCTACTCCCCTTTTCCTCTGAGAAGGGAATCTCAACCCTTAGTCACTGCAAGACTTAGTGCATCCTCTTTTACTGAGACTAAACAAGGTGGCCCAATTAGAGGAACAGAATCCACAGACAGGAACCAAATTCATGGACATCCCCGCTCTAGCTTTTGGGGGGATCTGCGGGAAAAATCAAACTGCACATCTGCTACATATGTTCTGGGTACTTAAGTCCTGTACATGCTTGCTTTTTTGTTGGTGGATCAGTCTCTGAAAGCCCCCCAAAAGTCCAGATTAGTTGTCTCTATTGGTCTTTTCTGGAGTTCCTATCCTTTTTTGGTCCCTTAATCCTCCCCTGGAATCTTCCACAAGTTTTCCTGAGCTCCATCTAATGTTTGACTGTGGGCCTCTGCATATGTTAGGGTAAGCTGTTGGGTGAAGCCTCTGAGAGGACAGTTATGCCAGGCTCCTGTCTGCAAGCATACATATCATCATTAATAGTGTCAGGGATTAGATCTTGCCCATGGGATGGGTCTCAATTTGGAACTCAGTTTTACTTAAACTTCATTGTTGAAAATCATTCCTCACAGATGTAGATTTTGCCAAAATCCATGACGAGTAACATATGATTATGAAGTAAAGATATGTTTCTCTGTGTAGACAGGACCTATAGATATAAAGAGACATGATCAAATATTACTTTAAGATGAATGTCAGATTGCAGCTCAATACAATCCCATTAGAAAATCAGCAGGTAACTTGTTTATGTCAACTGAAAATGTAGTTGCAAATACTCTTTCATATTACCCTCTCAAATCTTAAAATTAGCTCTCAAAATCTTGTATCTTTTGAAAAATAAAACTACATTGTTCTCGGTATTTCCAGCAATATGATTAACAAACATGTTGAAGTTCATGTTGCCTTGATTTCAGACAATCATAATCTCAGTTTAAATTAGAATGTTATGATCTGAAATGCATTATTGATAAGTTATCTTTTACCTTGATATATATTTAACTCATTTACATAAAGGTTAAATCCATTAAAATTCTAAGTCTATAAGTTTTATTTATAAGTTCTGGGATACCATTAGTAACCATAGCAGGTATATTGACAATGGACAAAGAAAATTACTTTAGCACATCTTTCATGCTTCTTACAGATCTCTTGATTCAGCAGTTGTTAATGCATTTGCCATTGGATCTCTTAATAAAAATGTCAACTGGTCCTGCATTTGTATTGTCAGAGCTGCCAATCCCCACCAAAGCAAAGCCTTTAAATTGAGAAGCCCCATTATCTGACATCCTGTTTTGGACCACCACAGAGAGTGATAAAACTGCTTAATAAAGCTCAAGACTGGACAAGTACCTAGGTTGATGTTGTTTTGGCCAGCAGCCTTCCCTCTGTCAACACTCATCACTACAGGACTGTTTATTTTATTTTCTCCTTAACACTCTCTTCTGGTCCATAAATAACATCCTAAAGGAACAGCCATTCTCTGTTCTTTAGGCATCTCCTCAGTAATTAATGTTACTTATTGAATTTCTGGTTTAAGATAGAGACAGACATTTTAAAATTTCATTACTATAATCAATAGATCAGATGGATCTGCTTTGGAGCAAGGAACTTTTAAAGATACAGAAAATATAGTTCCAGTAGCCATGCTTGAACAAATTAAGTTGTGAGGAGGCACATTATAGCAGTTTATTTAATTTTCAAATCCATCTAGATTTAATAAAACTCCATACCTTTGCCGTGTAATGACATTTACTTGACTAATATTCTAAACCATGTCCGATGGGTTGTATTTCTTCAAAGATGCAGAAAGTGAAATACTGAGGGGAAGGGGTGGGTAGATCCTTATCTGGTCCTTTGATTCAGAAACGACTTTTCCGTGATGTTATTTTGTTGCCCCAGGGACAGTTCAAGTAAACAGAATTTTGAAGTTGGTGAATGTTTAGATGCTTGGTAATAATTTGTCTTTGAAATTCTAAATACTGATAGGTTTGGATCACATGACATTTACCAGGCCTACTGAGGTAGGAATAAATCTTAGATAGCACTATTTTATTAACGCTATCTATCTGTTACATGACCCTTGCTAGAAGTCCCAAAGGAAACAATGAATCTTAAATGTTAGATGGTTATCTGAGTGAAAAGCTAACCCAAACATTAAAATTTGTTTTTCTAAGGAATGGCTTGGATGTGAGGTTGGCTAGAAGCAAATTTGCTAAATGTCAGGGTGAAATGAGATGCTGAAATTTGGCTCATTCTTATTGATGGAGGAAATTCCTATGGTTTGTTTTTGTAGCTAAATTAAATTTAATAGAATTTTCTAACTGGCAGACTTAATTTTGTTATCCAACCCCCTTCATTTTACTGGAAAGAAGGAGATAATTGAAATCAATACATACCTTATCCTTATTATTTTATGGGCACTGTAGCAGCAACTGAGGATATTACAGTAACAAATCTCTAAGGCTCTTCAATATACTGCATCTTACTTTTCCTGAATGGCCATCCAGTAGTATTTGAAACGCAAGGAATTCTATCATTTCATCACACTTTACTATTTAATTTTAAAATTCTTTCCTGTTTAGTCCAGCCTGATTCCTGGAAGTTCAGGGACACAGTATTAGCCACTTTCCCTATTATTATAGAATATCCCAGCAAAGAAAATCTAACACACAAATGGTTTGGTCTGTATCACATTTTGATATTAGAATACGCCATGGTGAAAGAGTTGAGACTGCAGGATCTTGAGACAGTTTATAGAGTCCAGAAGCCAAGCCCAGTGAAGGGTGCAGCCCAGTTAAATCTTATCACTTCAGTTAACCTAATAAGAAGGTCTCTCACAGGCCAGAGGGTACCTAATCTATATAACCCTGCACAGGTCTGCAGGAGCCTTGTCTCCCAGGTGTTTTGATGATCAATATTAATCATTACATTTAGTGATTTCTGCAAGTCATCAATGAGAAAATGAACAGGTTAGGTTGTATTCAGTTTACTGTGTCTGGATGTTTTTCCATTTCACAACTTAACTTTTTATAACATTCATATCTAAATTTAAAGAAATAATGCCTCAAATTTTATCAAATGTGAGGTGACTCCAACCTTGCAACTTCTTTACAATTACCATGGATATAGAGGAGGCTAAGAGGGACATAGGTAAACAGTAAAAGTGAAAGTGAATTTCCTGAGATGATGGCTTCTCAGTGCCATAAGACTTGGAGAAAAATGGGAGAAAGGATCCAGTGGGTAGGGTATCTAAAGAGACAACTGGAAGAACTGAGAGGATTCAGTACCCTTAAAATATACAGGAGCTAGAGTTCACTGAGTAGACTCCCAGCCTTAGGCCCTATCACATGAGGAAATAAAGTCATTACTTTTCCATTCTCTGAATGTCCGCATTGTGTCTTTTCAGACATTCAAGTCCTTCTTCATCTCAGGAAACAAGCTCGCCAATCTCCTAGATGGTCAACAGCATCACCCATTGCAGATATAGGAGCTGAACGAGTGTGGCTTGGGAAATCATGAACAAACTGCATGTAAAACACTCAAATATCATCCATATAACAATTATCCCTTGCAAGTGGAAAGGAGAAAAGGATGTAGAAGATTGTTTGAGAAAGTTATTCAAACAAAACTGGAGCTGTTAACTGTACACATAACAGCATGCTACAAACTAAGGTAAATGTTCTTTGTTTTAGTTTGATAACTAGGAAAATTAGAGAGTCTTATTCTTACTTTCCAAAATAGGAGTGAGTCTACATGTCCTAAACTGATGAAAATTGTCAAAAAGTGGATGAAGCTCTCTTATGTCTGCAAAGGAGAAATAGTGAGGATCAATTGTACTTTCCTTCTTAAAACAATTGAAAGGGGGAACTCAGAAAGAAAATCATAGATTTCAAGGGCAGTGGCCACCATAAGACAGGAAAGAGAGAAAGCAAATGCTACAAAAGTCCCAGTTGCCTTGGGAATTTCTAGATGGGAGAGTATGAGGTGGGGTTGGAATATAGGTGGTTGTGAGCACTGAAGACAGCAAAGTTCAAAAACCTAGTGTGCTGCACAGAGTGAAGAATATGGGTTTACATAGGTCTCCCCTATCACAGAAGCAGTTGACTGAGAACTGATAGCACAGAAGAGTAATAGAGGCCCATAAAAGAACCAACCAAGATGGCTTGAACAAGATACAACCATCAGTGCTGGAAATTCCAACAATATTCAACTGACAGAAAAGAAAACTTCATGGTCCACTAGCATTAGAATGGCTCATTCAGAAGGCCCTTGTTTCATTAATGGAAAGTGATTAATAGAGGAATAACCACTCTTTTGATGCCACATTAAAAAATTAAAGACCCCAAAAGTAGCCTAAACAAAGAAGTCATCATGCATTATGTCAAGGGACAGATTATACCAACGGTTGAGAAGGATACACAGGAGCTAGAAATCTCACGTATCACCAATAGGCATGTAAGATGATGGCCACTATGAAGACCTAGCAATTTGTTATATGGCTGAATTATCACTGCCACATGCTTCTCCCAGTGTGCTTCTGAATACTTTCTAGAAGAAAAAAGCAGTATCTGTTTACCCTCCTTTGTTAAAATGATTGGTCCAAGTAAGTTAGATAGTCAAATATGCCTTTTTGAATGTCTGTGAGGATGTTTCTACAGAGAACTAGTTAAGGGTGAAAGAAAGACACTGGACATTGACAGTGACACATAATAAGTTGGTGGCTGACACAGAATACATAGGAAAAAAGAGGAAGTCTGTGAATATTGGCATTTTTCTCCTTGTTTTCTAGCTGCCAACCTCACTTTTGTCATAGTTTCCTGACATGATGAATGAAACTTTGAAACCATGAGCTAAAATAAATCTTACCTCTTAGGCTGGAGAGATTGCTCAGTGGTTAAAAGCACACACTACTCCTCATGAGGACCTGAGCTGGGTTCCTAGCATCCACGTAGGATGACTCAAAACCACCTGAAACTCCTATTCTAAGGGATACAATGTCATCTTTTAATCCCAAATAATCAAACACATATACACAAATAGAAAACAAATTAAAAAGCACTTCCAATGCCTTTTTTTGTGGTGGTGGGGGCAGCATTATGTAATAGTGATTAGAGAACTCACCAATATAGTACGCTTATAAAAATTACAGATAAATGAAAATAAACTACATTTATTTATAGAAGATCAAGCTGAAAGGAACACAAATATCCAACAGTAAATGAATAAACAAATTATAGCTTAGCTATATAATGTAATACTACAGTTTTAAAAAGAATAGATTACTGAATGATGATTTATCTCAGGACCTTTGACCTTGAATTTGAAGTTGCATCATCACATTCTAGTTATCAAGCTTTGGACTGAAACTATCAATACTGACCTGGTTCTTCAACTTGCATAGGGCATCTATAATTTTGAGGGATAATCTCATAGTAAAGTTTCTCCTGTGCATGTATGGATGTATGGTGCTTGGGAAAAGGAATTCTCCCCATTCCCTCCTGTATTTGAACATTAGAATGCAGTTGAATTTGCTATTTGGAGAGACTATGGAGATTTTAAATGTAGAGCATTATTGGCAGAGGTATGTTACTGGTGATGAGCTTTCAAAGTCTATTGGATCATCCTACTTCTTTTTCCCTCTGTTTTATTTCCTAAGTGTAGTTGAGATGTGATTGCTCAGGTTCCTGCTCCTGTCACCATATCTTCCCTGCCATTCTGTACATTTTGCCCTCTGGAGTTATAAACCAAAATAAACTTTCTAAAATTTCTTTTGGTAGTGAAATTTCATCAAAACAACAAAAGTAACTCATACAATGCAAGCATTCTCTATTAACTATCTATATGTCTATGTATATATCTATTTATCTAACTATGTATCTATGTATTTATGTATTTATCATCTATCTATATATCTATATATCTATCTATCAACCAATCATATGTCTACCTATTTATCTAACATCATAATCTATGAAAATTATAACCTATCATCTAGTATGTCTGTTTATCTCATATTGAATTCATTTTTCTGGTTAACTCTGACATATACAAGAACATTACTAAAATTTTTATTCCTATTTATAAGAAATATGTACTTGAATATGTATTGAGCCAGAGTACTTCTGGTGTGCATTTGGGCTTTATATAATGTGTTTGAATGTATTATGAGGTTATATAGATATTGTTATATAAAAGTTGTGATTTTGTGACTTGTTAACTGGATGGCTCTGAATAAGTCATCTCACTTATAAATCAAGAGTGACAATTTTATTGTGATGGCTAACTGAAGTATTGCTTAATTGAGAGAAGGTCAAGAGTGTAAGTGAAATTTATAATACTGCCACTTTGTAGTCTAAGGTAAGTTGACTACAAGTCTGAGGTAAGTTTGAGCTATATAATGATATTCTTTTGAGAAAGGACAGATGAGGGAGAAACAATGGAACAGAGAGGTTTCTAACTATTTAGAAATTATTAAATTATCACTTTAGTGGTTCTGGTATCTTGTTAATCACAGCTGATTCTTCAGCCCCAGCTAACCAGAACCACAGAATCTTCACAATCCAAAATAGCAATCGCCCTGAAAAGAGTCTTTAATTTTCCCTCTGAAATTACACAAGCCAGGCTTCCATCTTCTGCACTGTTCTCAAAATTATCTTCCAAGCTCCTACACAGCATTCCAAAGATCTCTTAACACCAAATGGATTTTCTTGCCCAAAGTTACAAAGTCCTTCCACAGTCCTTCCACAGTCCTCCCCAAAACATGGTCAGGTTGTCACAGGAATACCCCACTCCTGGTACCAATTTGTCTTAGTCAGGGTTTCTATTCCTGCACAAACATCATGACCAAGAAGCAGTTGGAGAGGAAAGGGTTTATTTGGCTTACACTTCCACATTGCTGTTCTTCACTGAAGAAGTCAGGACTGGAACTCAAGCAGGTCAGGGAGCAGGAGCTGATGCAGAGGCCATGGAGGGATGTTCTTTACTGGCTTGCTCTGCCTGCTCTCTTATAGAACCCAAGACTATCAGCCCAGTGATGGTCCCACCCACAAGGGGCCTTCTCCCCCTTGGTCACTAATTGAGAAAATGCCCTGCAGCAGGATCTCATGGAGGCATTTCCCCAACTAAAGCTCTTTTCTCTGTGATAACTCCAGCTGTGTCAAGTTGACACAAAATTAGTCAGTACAGTCACATTCTATTAATTTGTAACAGTTCCTATACTTAGTTTATCAATGCAAAATAAGAACTTGATGATGTGTTTGTAGGACAGTCAGAACAATTTAAGAAAAGAAGTGCAGTTATATTGGATGATGGTTGACTTTTTATGGATCCCAAATCTGCTAGGATAGCTGAGGGAACAAAAAAGAGCCAGATGGGTCCCAACATTTTCCTCATGTCAGAGGCTTTTCCACTTTCTTGGAAGAACTGATAAACTAAAATAAAACTTTTCTGTTGTTGTCATTAAATGTAGTCCCCAAGCAGACTGACTGTTGTCTTGCAACATCTTCAATGTTGCACATATTAAAGACAATGAAGTCATTGGTTTAAATATTATGCAAATTCCATGCAGTTTATAGCAAGCACTTGGACTTGTAATGATCTCCGTTGTACTTAGGATACTTGTAGAGACATTTTATTGACTGGATATTTCAATTAGGCTTGTGAGTTGACATCAGAAACATCAGCTTTATAGGTCTTCTTTGTTAATAACCATCATGATTCCACTAAATTTGCTGCTGTACCCTTGCTGATATGGAGATCAAGGGCTGTGTTCACAGCTAAGTCAAAACACTCCTTTTCAAACCAAGTATTTACCACTATGCTTAATAGCAGAACAGCCCCCAGTGCAGTTCTTGATAAAGTCATTTTCTTTGGTGAGCCATTCTTTTGATAGAATTCCAATAATTGAACAGATATTTATTGGGCCATCTTGGATATATGGCTTATCATTTGGAATGCAAATCCCTTTCAACACAGATTTGGATGGAACTATAGTTTCTAATTAAAAGCATTTTCTTTAATTCTGTACAGCCATATGAAAACTATAGAACATAGGCCAGTTTGTTTAAAGACCTGATAAAGCATTTAAAGAATATCTGTCATAATAAAGGCAATGTGTTTGAGGATGCAATGTCAGTAGAAGTGCTGTTTTTGGACATTGCAGAGTTTGAGTCCTCCACATCTGTACTCTGCTCTAGACTTAGGAGTACCTGGCATCAGGGATTCAGTCAAAGATATTCATACTTTCAACATAGAGTAACTGAATAAAATGCCTATTTAGAGATAATGATTTAAAGTCTCTTTGATAGCAAGTTTCAAAAGAAAATGAATCCAAACCTTGTGTCATCATTCAGATAAACCTAGTGTTTTATCAAACAAAGCTTAGGACCTGTGAAATTTTAACACATGAATGATATTTGGTAACATGATGTCTACTTTGTGTAGCCACCTGCGGCCACACTAACTGGGTTCCTAAGTGGGCAGGCGGAGCTATATAGGAGAGAACGGTGAGAGAAGTAACAGAAGTAAGGAGACCAAGACAGATTTTTGATGGAGGCCCAATGTTTACTAAGAGTCTGTGCTTATATAGAGGGAAAGCCCATCCCCCACCAGGCCAGGCTTCTTGATGCTTTGTTGCTAAGTTGTTAGCACTAGTCTGTCAGAGCTTTTAGCATTAGGTTGCCAAGTCCACAAGTTGTTGGCTATCTCAGGAATATCTCAGGAAGACAGGTCCAGCCTCTCAGTGGTAGTGGTAGTGGTGTCTTGGAAAAGAGCAGCAGCAGGTGACAGAACAATAAAGCCATCTAGGTCAGAAGGCTCCTTCCCAGGTGGTCTCATTCTCAGTGGCAGCAAGGTCTGAATCAGCCTGCTTCAAGGCTGGGGGAGGCTACAACTTTGAGCAATATTCAGAAGCCCAGGCTAGCAAGGCCCTGACACATTCCACAGTGCTTATCCTGTTACCCTGGATGATGACACATATCTGGCAAACAAGAAAAGATCTAGTGCAGAGTCATGAGAAAAAGTTTGATATGCTAAAAATGACTGCAGAGAAAGTTATTGTTGGTCAGGAAATTGAGATGTAATTTGTTCAAATGTTTGGTTGTTAAGTTTCATACCTGGAACAAATGGCTGAGGTTCCTATTTAGTAAAACAAAGCAGGTCTGGTCTCTGGGTTCTCCTAGCATCCTTGTCCTTCAGTCTTTACCTGTTACAGGGTGTGGCTGGCGTACCCCACTCTCTATAATGAACTCTCCATCCTAGGGGCTGGGCAGCCCTTCTCGAAGATGCGCATTCTCATATAAAACAGACATCACCATTCCTTTTTATACCTTTGGGATCCTGGATGCTATATCTGTTTCACCTCTCTCCTTTGTGCATTCCCCTCCCCCTCTCCCACATGGTTCAGGGTCATGAGCACTCTGGACTTTTCCAGAGTGTCTGTTTCTGGCTATGTTCTCCCATGTATCTATAATACATTGAAGTGGAAATACCTGGTTTCTTTTGAGATTCATTTGTGCCATATGATGTTTTTCTGCTATTGCTGAAGCAGACATGTTGGGAGATGTTTTGCTGAGAACAGACACATGGCATGGTGATTTTCTAGAAACAGCCTGGAAAAGGGGCATGTGCTGTTTTGCTAGTGTAGACACTTGAGAGAACACATGATGTTTAGAAAGGGTATAAATATAACCTAACAGATGGCAGAGAGTGTTGTGTGTTATTGGTATACCTAAACATTCTTTGCTGGTTGTTGTTGGGCATTGCTAACACTGGTCTTCACTGATGATGCTGTATGGTATTTGTTCGCCTTGCCAATTTTTGCTGGACATTGTTTGTCATGACTTCATAGAAAGAAACACACCAAAAAACTTCTGGTGGTGTTTTGGTGGCTTCTTGCCACTTCTGCAGACTTAGGCCAATTGGAAGAGCCTCTTGTTTTCTTCTGGACTGACCTGCAGTTGCTGATACATGAATGGTATTTGTGAGTGGATCAAGCTGCCTGTGTTGATTCTTTTGAAAGAGCTGCTGATATCCTGACAAAACAGATTGGATGTGCTTGGAAGAACTATGTCTAAACATGTTCACATTCTCCTTTGCTCTATCAACCTTTCTTTTTCTATTACTTCTGGTGGATTATGGGCTAGAAGGGAGGTTAAAGCATTTAAGAACCCTTATTAAAAGTAGGTTTTGAAAAAAAACTAAACCTACAGTAAACATTCTCCTCCACTATACCTAGGAGCAGTGGTGTATTTTCCTTTCCTTGTAATTTCTTTTTTCATTCATCTGGTTCTAAAACTGGCGAAGGACACGAATAAGCTCCCTTTCTAAGGTGCTCATCCTTTCCTAGATGAACCTACCTGCCAATTCTGCCTTTCTGTGTGGCAATTAATTGCCAGTGCTAGCTTCTACCACCCAACATATTTGTCTTCAAATCTTAGAGTCTGGCTCCTCCATATTTTCTTAATATCTGTCTCTCCTCATTTACTTGGTAGGTGTCCTATGTCTTTTCTGTGTCCTTTTGGGCTATCTACAACATGGACATCTCCTTTCTAAGCCCTTTTGGGATGCCCTCCATGTGGCCATGTATGCTTTTTGGGGCACCAACTAGGTGGATAACTCTACTTACTAAGACACTCCTCTTCCTCTACCTTTTCCAAAAGCTTCCTCCACCCCCATGCATTTTTTTTTCAGCTGTTTTCTCCTTTACTTGATCTAACCACTTGTATTTCCCTTTCTACTGGGTAAGTGTCATTAGAGAGCTCCCTGCTTTATCTACTTTTTCTATGAAAGCCACACCTGTGTACCAGGAAGCTTTCTCTTGCCTTACTAGGCCCCCATCACATAGAAAGTGATACCACTCTGTGTTTTAGGACACTTCTTTCTGACAAGCCTCAGTCTGCTTGGGGACTACTTGGAGTGAAATTCTAGTCATTTCACTTACCCACCTCTAATGCCTTTGCAGAGGGAACTAAATAATCTCTCTTCACACCCTTCTATACCTCTCTCACTCTTTGACTATGGGCACTTGCCACACAAAACCCAACTCATTCAATCCACTTGATTATCGACTCAGATTGTGAAAGAACCTTAGACTTAGCAGTATTGTTAACCCTTATGGCACAATGTTTTAATTGTAACATAGCCAGGACACAGACTTGAGACTGACAAAGTCAATCTCAATGGCCAAAGAGTAGCACATTTGACTACTAAATCCCCACTGATCTTGACAAACACTGCCAACTCATGGACAACTAGACTGAGTTTGCCTATGTGGGCGCTTTCTTTGTTCTCCATTCTCACTCTTCCCACTGTACCTTATGTCATGCTCACCACTTTTTGTTTTGTGTTTTGTTTTGTTTTTTTTTTTTTGCTTTTGTTTTTTGTTTTTGTTTTTGTTTTTGTTTTTGTTTTTTTCTGGAAAAAGTCAGATCCTCTCCTGATGCTGACCAGAGGGATCTGAATTTCTCTGCTTCCACTCTTTTTGACTTTGACATACAGGATTTGGCCCCACCCTGGTCACCTTCTCAAACTAAGATGTTTCCTTAAAATCAAACTCATTATCTGGCACCCACTCAGGCAACTCACTGCCTTAATGTTAACTTGACCTAGAGTACACTTTCTACATTATCTTCCCGACCTCATACCCACTTCTCCACTGATGGTCTTTTCCCCCTAAGAGAAGTGGCAGGCGCTAATGGTCTCTTCCATGTATATGTGCCTTTTCCAATGAAAAGAAATAGAAAAGCACCTGACTTCTTTCTCTGTTGACCCTTCTAACATCACTAAAAAGTTCAGGTGCCTTATTCAAACCTATAACATCACTTGGCATGAACTCTATGCTATTTTTCCTCTACTCTAACTCCTTAGAAGAAAGAGAGGATCTATCCCCCTATAAACATGAGGGCCATTGCATGGACAATTTCTGTACAGTTGAGGCAGACACAGTTTCCAGGGAGACCCCCAATGGAGAAATCAGGATAATGCTGAGAAACAGTCCCTGGGCAGATTAGCCTGAGATTAAAAAGGGTTATTTGTCTCCTGTTTGGCCTCCGGAAGGCATATCATATTTTAATTAATTTTGACAAATTCAGGGAGACCATTGCCCAAAGGCCAGATGAAAATCCTTCTGTGTTCTTTGCCCACCTTACAGAAGTCGTCCTTCAGTATACCCAGCCAGATTCTAAGTCTCAAGAGGGCAAACTTGTTCTCAACACTCACTTTCTCTCCCAGTTAGTTTCTAGTATTGGAAAAAAAAGTTAAAGTGCTAGATTATGACCCTCAAACTCCCCAAAGATACCTGTTGAATATGGCATTTAAAGTGATTAATGGAAGGGAGGAGTAGGTAAAGATACATAAGCTTCCTGTGACAGCTCTTGGCAGCTGCCCTTAGATCTCTTCCAAAGAAGATGGTGGGGCACAGAAGAATTCCAACTGCAGCCTTCTTCAAATGTAGCAAAGCTAGTCACTGGACAAGACTGCCCTTCACTTCCACAGCCACCATGACCCTTCCAAACTGTGGACAAGCAGGATGCTGCAGAGATGATTGTCTGAATTTGGTTAGACAACATAGGCCAGTTCCTCCGCCATAGAAAAGTCTATAATATCTTCTGGGCCTGGCAGCCAAAGACTGATGCTGTGCTGAATCCTCTTTCCCAAAGGAAATCAAGATCACCATGGAGGAACCTAAGGTGATCAGGTAGTTGATACGTCTCTGCCAGTTTTAAGAAATTCTGTCAGTATTTCCTGCTTACCCCAGTGAAACTTACCCTTCTCAGATCTCTGTGATGGGTATTGACAGTCAGCCCCACCATCCAAGTGCTACAGGCCCACTCCTCTGCTCTCTCTGAGGCCACCTGATAGCTCACTCCGTCTTCGTTACACAAGTCTAAGCCTAAGTCTAGTTTTGCGTAAAGATATCATGGTTAAGTTATAGTTTTCTCCTCTCAGAAATGGTGGTGGATAGATGAGGTGAAGAACTCTGGAAGGGGGGGGGGGTCAGGAACTGGGGCAACATTTGGAATGTTGATAAATAAGTTTTTTTTTATTGGATATTTTCCTTATTTACATTTCAAATGTTTTCCCCTTTCCAGGTCTCCCCTTCGGAAACACCCAATCCCATCCCCCTACCCCTGCCTCTATTAAGGTGCTCCCCACCCACTCACCCACCCACTGGCCCCTGTCCTCTTGCCCTGGCATTCCCCTACACTGTGGCATTGAACACCCTCAGGTCTAAGGTTCTCTCCTCCCACTGATGCCTAAGAAGTCCATTCTCTGCCACATATGTAGCATGCCCTTCACATCTGTGGCCATGGGCTGATCCATATGTGTATTTTGATTGGTGGCCCAGTCCCTGGGAGCTCCGGGGGATCTGACCTGTTGAAACTATTGCTCCCTCCATACTGCTGCAAAACCCCTCAGCTCCTTCAGTCCCTTCTCCAACAACTCCACCGGGGGCTCCTGAGCTCAGTCCATTGTTTTTCAGCAAGCATCCCTATCTGTCTTTGTCAGACTATGAGAGCTTTCATGGGTCCTTGTTGGTGCCTCCCACCCCACTAACCACTCCTCCTCCAGCAGGAATACCAGAGTGCTACCCAGTCTGCCAGACCACCCACCGCCGCCGGACCGCCCACCGTCACCTGGACCGCCCACCGCCGCCGGACCGCCCACTGTCGCCCGGACCGCCCACCGCCATCGCTAGACCGCCCACCATTGCAAGAACTGCCCATCATCGCGAGAACGCAGTGGCAACTTCAGAGGACTCAGGGGCATNCTGGGAACTCTTCTTTGTATTTAAGCCAGTTCCAACAATAAAAATATGGGCCTTGATCAGAGAAGCCTTTGTCAGGGCCCCATGTTTCCTTTCTCAGCCCTGTTCCTTTTCAGGAGTTCCCGCCCTCCAGTTCGGATCCACAGTGGTTCTGCAGGCAGAACCACACAGGTCCTCAGGGTTGGCTCCTTTTTCAGGAAAGGAATAGTTTGCCTGACTCACATGCAAAGTCCTTCCTGAAAGCCTTTCACAAATCTTTTTACATCTCAACCTCTCTATGAATTCCTTTAATCCATCTTTGGCCCCAGCCTTTCTGGCCTTCTTAAGGTTATCATCTAGGAATGTTCCATCTGCACTTGAACATTCTCACATGGAGCCTTACCACCCACTCCTTCCTTTAACCTATATAATTTTAAGGAATTTTTCCAGGAGAGAACAGGAAGATATATTTTACACACATACCTTCTAACAATAAGTATAAATATGTTATTACTATGGTAGATACTTTTCTAGGATAGGTCGAAACTTCCCTTACTACAGCTGAAACTGCAGATGTGGTTGGTTCCCACATCATGAATGGTATCTTACTCAGATTTGGACTTCCAAGATGCACACAATCAGATAATACTCTGAACTTATTTCTAAAATAAGTTAGTTTAAATAGTTAAAATAACTCAGTTAGTCTTGAGGGCCTTAGGGGTACAGTGTCACATCCACCTTTCCTGCAAAGCCCAGTCCTTGGAGAAAGTAGAAGGGGCTAATGAAAGTAAGACTCATTTATTCAAACTGTCTTCTGAACTCTGTGTTCCTTAAACTCAACTTCTACATCTTGCTTTCTCTCATATCCAGGCCATGCTTGAGCTTCCTTTTAATCAGCCCTTTTGAGTTAATATATTACCATCCCTTTCTTCTAGGAAATTTACCTCTTTGGAACCATCCCCACTCTCTGACTATCCCTTTCATATCACAGGCCGAACAGTTCAGGTTCTGTCAGAGGGTAACCATTCTAACCCAATTCCCAGGGCAACCACATCAGTCCCCCTTACAAGTTGACCTCTCCAACAATCATCATAGAGTGACAGCTTCAACCCATATCATAAAGAAACCACTCTAATATACAGTAGATGGTAAACAACCTAACTCATATCACAGTGCTACTACTCCAACCTACATCAGAGGGTGACCATCCCAAATTCCATTGCAGAGACCGCTCCAATGCACACCGGAGAGTAACCATTCCAAACTACTGTGCAGGTTAACTGTGCTGGTTAAAGTTATATTTTAAGTTTAAGTAAATGTGTTGAAGCGATCTAAGCCAAATATGTCTCTAATCTGTAACCCCCACTTGTCTAAAAGCAGATAAGCCTGTAAGCCTCACTTGCCCAAGAATACCTTCCTGGAGTGATGGAAACTGTTGTTCATGTGAGAAAATAAGCCATGTGTTTTGGTTCTTGTAAACAAGGTTGGTTGCCTCAAATTCTCACAGTGTGCTTGATCACATGTAGGCGGGAGTACATAGGCAGGAAGTACATCAGAATCTATGCTTGTCCCTGATTGGATTACAATGTAAAAGCAATGTGGGTTTTGTCTTTATAGGCCTCTGACTACCACAATTTTGCTCCAAGTTCTGGGAATCCCAGATATGAATCTGGCCAATGTCCATTGTCCTGACCAGTATTTAATAAAGCTTACTTAATTTTTTCTCAAAAATTGTGGTAGTAGTCTTATTCTTGTCTCATGGTATTAATAAAAGACTCCAATACAAACCACAGTTCAAACACTCCAACCTACTATACCATCTCACCTCAAAAGATGACTGAAGAACTTGAAAGAAAGCTTTGGCCATCACTCTAAGGCTTATGTTTGTAGAAAGTATGATTTATTATTTTGACCTGTAAATGTAAGTTAGGTCTTAATCCACATGGATGTTAGACACTACTGCATTGCTAGTA
Organism: Mus pahari; assembly: GCF_900095145.1. Taxonomy (NCBI): domain Eukaryota; kingdom Metazoa; phylum Chordata; class Mammalia; order Rodentia; family Muridae; genus Mus; species Mus pahari. The sequence continues at coordinate 24,901,684 of NC_034595.1, read as the reverse complement.
GTGTGGTTATCTTGTGTTATTTCCAAGAGAGATTCAACAATATGCTTATGAATTGCTGTGTGAAATGGTCAGGAAAACCATTTCAATGATGACTCAGCTTCTTTAAATAATGACATGCATTGGGCAAAAATTTCAGAAGGGCATGGATTATAATTTTTGCAAAGACTGAAACAGTGTCTCAAAGGCTTTATAAAATCTAAAATTTCATCGCTAAACTGATGATAAAAGAGTCATCTTAAGATTTTTTTTTAAGCATGGTAGTTGTATTTCAGACATCATTCCCACAACAACCCTTGTGAGGTGGGCTGTGTTTTCTTAGTCTACAAATGGGGAACAAGGGGCTCATGAGAGGTGAAGTGTTTGCCCAAGACACAGCATTCAGGATTCAAGGCCAGGTGGGGTTGGTTCCAATGCCCACAGTTTTTCTCAAGGGAAGGAAAGGAATCTCTTCTAACAATGACCCTCAAGATAAATGTTCAGGAAGTCTCTGCCCAGTGGGTCCAACCTCATATCTACTCCTAGCCCTGGGCAGCTAGCTGGATGTCAGGAGAGGTACACAGTGGTCTCAGGTGGCTGGCTGTCCCAACAGCACTGGTAATAATGCTACTGATGATGGGTCTGGCTGCCCAAACTCTGGGGATGAGGCGAAGGCCAAGCTGCTCCAGAGGCCTTGTGGCCCCAAGTAGGCAGGGCCACACAATTGAGCCAGGAGGTTTCTAACAAGTTGCAAAAGCGGGCACTCAGGTTGAGACCTGCTAGGCTGGTGCTGGCAGAGGGATTATAAAATATCCAAAATAAATTCAAGACTACCCAGTACCTTCCCCCTTCAAAGGACTTTCCAAACTGTACTAGCAGGCTAAGTACAGAGCCAGATAAAAAAAGCTGAATCACTAAACATATACAAACATAGTTTTAACGGTCAAAATGACTAAGCTTACAGCCACCAAAACAAGATTAACACTTCCCCTGTCCCGCCTCACTCTAAAAACCACAAGGACAGACAAAATGAGAGTCACCCTATACAAACCGACCACTGCCTAAAAAGGTTATTGACTACACCAATTAAAATAAGCCAAACTACCATGGTGCCTATATCCGGCCCGTACAAAGGTATAAAAAGTGTGTTCTTTCTTTGTTCTGGGTCTTTCCTCCAGCCCGCACTGAGAGGGGGTTCCCCAACATGTTGGATAAGTAAATACCTCATGCGTTTTGCAACAATGGCGATCTCTGTGGTCCTTGTGAGTGAGGGTCTTTTGACAAACTACAACAATTACATGACCCTTCTCCAGTGGTTGTCTCTGTTTCTCGGGATCAGGTGTTGGTGGCTTCCTCCCTGGATTCTTGATATTGGGGGCTGGCAACTTCCCAGCCAGGGTTTGACTTTCTGGCTCATCTCTGATCACTGTGGGTTCTGATGGGGATAAAGTTCTAACCTCAGTGTCAAAGCCACCCAGCTGACGGCTGACACAGTCATGCCATTGTAGGCCCTCAGGTCAGGGTAGATGTAATGCAGCTGATGCAGTGCCAGCAGCTTCAGCATACATGACATGCAGCCCTGTGGGACACATTCACACAGCGCATGCTCCTCTGACAGAGTGGTGGGCCATAGTTCCACACGGTGGTCCTAGAGCATGTGGTCCATAGAAGTTGGCTATAGCTCTGAAAAGAGATGCTCCTTCACCAGATGGATGGGCACAAAGATGGCACTAGCCAGTACTGCACGAGGGAAGGGGCACTGTTGTGTGCACACGAACTTCTGCAGCTGGGACAGAAGTTTGCCTAGTAGCCCCTGAACACCCTGGCAATCCTGCCACGCAGCTTGGACCCATGGCCCAGTTGTCTCAATCCACTCCCGCAGTTTCTCTGGTGGAGAATGGGCCACAGAGCCTGAGATGGCATCGCAGAGGGATGTGTGCAGTCCTGTAACATGCTGTTCTGGGGAGTCCGCTGGAGCTGCAGTGGGAACTTGAGCAGGGGGTGGAGCAGGGCCTGAGGCTAAAGCAGGAACAGGAGCAGGAGCAGGAGCTGATGATGGAGGTGGAGCAAAGGCTGGGGCTGGGAAGGTCACGGCTGTGGCTGGTGGGCTAGACAGGGCCATGTTGAAGCATGTCACTGGCAAAGGCTGAGAGAGAATCTGCAGTCCCATGGGCACAGAAAGGGTGCAGGCTGTGCAGGGCCAGGGGCAGGGATAGGAGCTGGGGTAGGCAGAGATGGGACAATAGCTGCAGGTAAGGGCACAGGACAGAGTATCTTGAGTTTTCGGAACACGAAAACCACAGACCTATGGAAGTTGGTCCTTGGTGTGGCTTCTGCAGTTACTTCAGGGATTTCTGTCACTATCTTTTTTAGGCCAGGCAGACCTGACACTGTGTTTTGTATATGTGGCCCATCTACAGCTTCAGTGGGCTTTTCATGCATCTCAGGACTAGGGACCTTGACAAGGACACCCACTGCCATCGACTTCTTCACACTCAAGTCCAGAGCCATCTCCTTACAAAGAGAGCAGTGAGAACTGGAGGGCCCCATCCCTTGCAATCTTTGTCTTGGCTCTTACTGGTCGCTGGAGCCGAGTCTTGCTCAGCTGTGGGCTCTGGTGTCTGTATATCCTGGTAGTCATGGTGGGGGGGGCAAGCAGAAAAAAAAGTTGTCAATCACAGGCATTGGTGGGGAGCTGGGAGACCTAGCATCCTTCTGTGGAAGAGACTTGAGCTCCTTAGCACAGGGGTGCAGTGCTGGTGAGGTGCGGGGAACTGGACTGTCTAGGGTAACAACAGGTACCCCAGGACACTCATTGGGCCTGGGTTGGAGTTGCTCTTTCCTGCAGGTGGGCAACCACATCTCTTGAGTTTCTGGTGTTGGCTTCTCTGCAGTTCTTATGGGCCTGCAGGTCTTATGGGCCCACAGTTGGCTGGCTGGCAAAGGTTGGCATGTTAGCTGGAAGGCACTGGGCTGTGGCACAGGCTGGGCATTATTCTGGGAATGGGAAGGTGGTATTCCCCCAAGCCCTGGAGATACCCCACAGAGAGAGAGAGATCATCCCTGGCATTAGGAAAACCTAGAGTCTGGAGACAAAGTCCTGTGGGCACCTTGGGGCACAAGGGGGCTCCAGCTTTAGCCCTGGTGAGCGCGCTCATAGAGGTGCAGAGGAATAGGAATAACTGTCTATCCCAAGAGGGGACATGTAAGGAGCCTGGGGTGCCTGTTGTCTCAGGGAGGGGCTTCCCAGCAACCCAGCTTGGTATGCAGACCCCTTGTGGGCTCCTAGAGATGGCAATGGAAGCAAAGAGCCATAGCTTCTCTGCTTTTCTGGGAAATGACAAGATGGAGGGCAAGACAAGGCCTGTGGAGGTGGGTGCAGTAGATAGTGGGCTGCCACTGCATCCTGGCAAGGTGGTAATAGGGGCTGGGCAAAGACTGGAGGGAGCCTCAGACATTGCTTGCTTGGAATCTCCAGAATAAGGACTGGTGAACTTGGAAGCCAGGAAACCTGTGCATTGGATAGTTCAATACTTCTTCAAGAATGCCTGGCATGGGGAAAAAGTCAGGGAAGATGGTAACCTACGCAAAAATGTCCAATCCAGGTGCTGGCCCTTGCCAGGAGTTGTAGCTAGAGAACAGGATGGGTCAGCAGAAGGCAGCAGGGGCCCAGGGTCCAGTCAACATCCAATGGTCTCATTGTTCCCCCATCTCTGAGACAAGTGGAGAGTCTGTAACACAAAGGGCAGCGCTGGACAGGCTTAGGTGCCTCCAGAGGTGGGCCTGGATACTAGTGAGCCTGGGACCGAAGGGCAGCAGCTAACTGGACTCTTGTATTTTTTCAGAGCCTTCTCTGGGAGGGCAGTAGAGCAGGCAGTTTATCAGTAGGTTGTCACCTCAGAGTAGGGATCCTTCCATACCAGTGGGGTACAAGGATGGGTATGGAGTCCAGGGTGCCAACTGCTTAGATCCTGCCTTGAAATTACCTCCTATAGGGCAGAAGAAGTATGCACCTTTGTAATTGCAGGAGTCCTGGTTGCCAGCAGAAAGGCACAGGCTGTGTCCCGGCCTTGGGTCTGGCTCCAGGTGAGGCAGCTTGCCATACATCGTAGGCCCCAGAAGTGCCAGAGTCTGCTTCTCTGCCATTACTGTGAAGGTGTCAAGCTCTCCTGAACCCCTGCTACTTGACTTGCTGACAAGGTGCAGTCCAGCTGTTCAACAGTGGCTCGCTGTGAACAAAACGTCCAAGAATCCAGTAGTTGTTCAGTCCACAAGGCTATTCCAGCTGAGTCTGGTCTTTGTCTATGCTGGCATCCCAACGAAGTAGGCTCTAATGCCAGTGAAGAAATAGACTTGCTATCTAGGTGAGAACAAGCAGGCAAAGAGTCTGTTTTAAGAATTTTAAAACTACTGTACTGACATGACTTCCCGGCACAAACACCTTTCTTATTCCCAATAAAAACCACAAAAAATATCATTGGGAACCCAAACTACTTCAAAGGGAGATTGTACCATACATCAACGTTCAGAGGCTTTTCAATGGGACATGGGGTGATTTTGGCAAACAGCACAGTGCTTGCTTTTGGGATTCTGTGCTCGCTTGTTTGTTCTATGCAGATATTCATAAGTAGGCAGTCCCTTTCATCCTCCAGCTCCTATCTGTGACTAATAGATTGCTGGAAATTGTTCATGTGAAGCGTTCTGGGCGTATTTCCTTTCTCTCCTGTCCTCCCAGGTTGTCCTCTATCCCAGTCCTAGAAGGTGTGTCAGAATACCAATACCAGACAGATGCCCACACCGGCCACAGAAACCTGGAGAAATCTAAACTAAGAGTCAGATTGCACAGAAGTAGCAACTTCTCCAATTGGCCTTTCTTCCAACTGAAACCTGTCTGCGTTTGGTTTCAGATGGACTATTGATCTGCAGTAAGTGGAAGGAGATTCTGCTCCTCCAGCTCTGAGGGCTCACTAAATTTCCATTTCCAAAGCTGTATAATCAAGCACTTGAATAAGCTCTTAACACAGCTGTAAATTGGCAGACCACATACCTGGGCAGCAATTGGGACATACTAAGTGGGAGGAATTAATGCAGATTTGTGAAATGAATGGCAGGTCACTTTCTTCCTAATGTTTTAAAAGGAACAAGGAGTATCCTGGTGTCAAAGTAAGTGGATATTCAAATATGTGACCTCCCAGCAGCTTCCGGCTGCACGGCTGCACTCCAGAGAGCTAACCTTCTGGAATGGCACAGTAATTAGTGTCAAGAATCTTTCCAAAGCTGACCTCACTGTTAACAGCAAAGAGCCTGAGAGCACTGAGAATATGTCTAGAAATGCACTTCTAAGGGCACAGTGATGAAGTATGGTCTGTGGAGCAGAGAAGCTGTGAAGTTCTCTGGAGCATTCTGGTGTGTTGTGGAATACTTTGGGGGGAGGGGAACTTTAAGATGCTTGGGAACATATATACAGTGGTTCTCCGAGGACTCAGCAAATTCAGGACCGCTGTGTAAAAACACAGAAGGGATGCAAATACATTTCCTTATGTTTATCAAGTCATTATTTCCAAGCAGGACTTATTACATATAAGACATATATATTACTTATTATATAAAAATTACAAAAATGTTTCCATTAAAAATCATCATACACCTAAATTCACCAAACCTAAAGACAATTCACTGAACTTATATGCAGTTACAGCCACCATTTAATCCTTTCCTATTGATTTTCTAATAGGAAACTATTAACCTGATCAAGGACAGAATATAGTTTTATGTTTACATTGTGGTTTCTTTCAGAAACCTCCAACTCTTTAGAGAAGTCTCCATTCTTCGCTAACCTTGTCTTGGTGATTTCTTCCCTCGGGAAGAAGAGGAATCAAGCTCTGCTTCTTCTGACTTATCTGGTTCTCCAGTCCCCATTTTCACCTTGTCTAACCCCTGACAGGAAAAGTTTGGGCACTCGATCCACACTTAAATATAGTCACGCACAGCTCTACATCTAGGGATGTCTCTAAAGGTAACACTCCCTCCCTTCCTTCTTGGCCTTCCTATCTTGCTCTTGGAAAGGCCTGACACGAGCTCCTCCTCAGGTTTATCTGAAGCCACTCCCGCTGACTGTGCTGCTCACACTTTTCTGGAATGTTTTCCTGAGGAGTACTTACTCAATCATCCCTCACCTTTGGATCCCTGACCTGTTTCCAGGGAACTGGGCCACTCTGTGATTATTTGTTTCTTTGAGAGTATTATCCTGAAGTTAGACTTGGCATACATCAGTGCAAACTCATAGTTATCCAAGGTCTTTTTTATTCTGTGCAAGGCACCTTACACGTATCCTCTTTGGTTGGTGTAAATTTTTTTTTTTTTTTTTTTGGTTTTTCGAGACAGCGTTTCTCTGTGTAGTCTTGGCTGTCCTGGGACTCACTCTGTAGACCAGGCTAGCCTTGAACTCAGAAATCCGCCTGCCTCTGCCTCCCAAGTGCTGGGATTAAAGGCGTGCGCCACCACGCCTGGCAGTTGGTGTAATTTTATTTCAGATGATAGTAGACAACACTTTTAGGTGAAGGGTTGTGAGCAAATTTTAAGGGAACCATGAAAGCCTTCTTCTTGCTCCTGTACAACATGTCAGTGAGTCTTGTTTATACTAAAAATAAGATATGTGTGTACTTTATATGCAAAGATCACAAAATCTTAAAATGAATAGAGCTACTAAAGACATACAATAATCTAGTTACATTTTATTTATGTTAACTTATAGTAGAGGTGAGAATCAAGTTTGATTTGCCATTGTCCTCTTGAATCTGCCTTATGTAAGTCACAGGGAGGTCTGGAGTCTTACTATTGTTTATTGAATGGAAACTGCCCTCAGAGCAGCAGTAATGAGAGAAACGGCATAAGTAAAATGTGTGAAAATTGGGTGAAACACAGAACAAGGACAACTTCCTAAGTTGTGGTCAGTATTAGAAATTGCACATTTTATTACACAAGGGACTTAGGAGAATGATCAGGAGATATTTCTAATAGGAAAGATAGTTCGACATGAAAATAAAGGCATAAGAGAATGTTTCTTATTTTTTCTCTTATATGCAATAATGGAATCATTAGAAAAGATGAAGGCAATTTAGAGGATGAAAATGTAGAAATAGTAGACTCCCATGCTTTTAGCTCCTTTCATCCTATGAGTTGTAGAACAGCTCTTACTTCCCGAATACTTTCTGTACCAGTCCAAGTATCATTCTTTGTACACACAGATGTGTAGTGCTGTGGCTATTGTCTTTTATTTCCACAAAGATACAGTTATAGACTTACTTAGTCTCTAACTGGAATAAGATTATAATTTTATGCTTCAACAACTTTCTTAAAAACAGCTTCATTGTCAACCAACCACACTAGTGTATACAGTACTAATCTCTTATTTTCATATATGTATTTCTTATATGTGTATTATAAATAATACAAGTTTAAAAGTTTGTTTTCAGAAATGTAATTCACTGATCTGTGCTGAGTTACTGTTCCATATAATACAAGAAAGAGGCAAAATCTCTGTTTTCAGAATCACCTGACTGCAAGTTGTAGTTGTACATATGGTTAACTACACGATGTTGGCGAATTATACAATCTTTTAACCTCATTTATTTTATTTACAGAATACAGGTAACAATATTTAATTCTTTAGATGTTTTCACAATTAAATAAAACAGCATATTTGTTTGCCAGCACAAGGTCTAATTGTACAGGTTCAATTAACTTTAAGTAAATAAAATTCTTGTGTCAGGTAGAAATATGGTGTTGGCGATATTTGATCATTGGGTCATTGTTTTTTAGTTAATATAATAAGTCAATTTCTCATGACTTAACCTAATGCATATTATGTACTAAAATTCATGTTCACTTTCAGCAAAGGCTATTTATTGAGGAGATGTTGAATTTTGCTAATTCTTTTTTTTTTTTTTTTTTGGAATTTAGGTAATTCTTATTACTAGTGATGTTTGTTTTGCATTACTTCCATGGAATACCTAAGATCACTGACTTAAGAAGAAAAAGGATTATTTCAGAGGCTGGCTTCAGAGAATTCAGTCCATGGGCATTTAGAGGTGTAGTATAATGTGGAAGCAGTGAATAATAAATCAGGCTGCTCATTTCTGAACCCATAAGAAACAAAATGGTTTTAGGGATATAAGATCCCCTTTAAGGGTACAACTGCAAATGATAAGACTTCTTTTCATTAGCGCATTCTATTAGCTCTACTTTCCCTGCGTGCTAGAAGCTCCAGTGGAAGGAAACCAGCCCTTCTTTCTACATACGGGTCTTGAGGAACATCCAGTACTCCAAATAACTATAGCATTATTTAAGGGCTAAATACTCAACACAAGGCATAACTCTATGGTGAATTACAGTAAAGATATTTGTAATAATAATGCATGGCTGCCTAAGTCATGAACATATCCTTGATTTAAAGTTTGAACCTTCTAAGAGAAACAGTAGAATATTCACGGAGCATGAATGATTAGTTAACCTCTTTTAGAGATATATAAAAATAAATATTAGAAGTTTAGAATGTTAGTAACAGGAGACTTACTAAATATTTAATTCAATCATTTCATATTAAAAACAAATGAGACTACTAGAAACTAGATGATTATCCTAACACTATGTAATTTGGTCAGCTACAAGGTACTAGAAAAAATATTACCACATTTATTACTTATAATTGAGAAATGATGACAAATTCGGACTTACAAATACTCATTAAATTTATTTTTAATGTTAAGCTTTAAGGAATTACATCTAAGAAAATACTACTTGGTGACTCATGTCTTTAATTCCAGAACTTTACAGTCAAAGGCAGGTGTATCTCTCTAAGTTTGGAGTCAGCCTGGTCTAAATAGAGTTCCAGGACAGTCAGGTGTACATAGAAAGACCCTGCCTCAAAATACAGCACACACACACACACACACACACACACACACACACACACACACACACTCACACAAACAATGCTACCTGTATAATTAATCCCTTGTAGAAGAGAGAAAAATAAAACATGGCAATAGCAGGGAAGGATTCAGAGAAAATGGCCAGAATTTGAAACAAAATTAACATATGCTTGTGGGCTATGTAAAACAGGGGGTGGTAAATGCAATACAGATTTTCAGGAAGCCATGCAAATGATGGAGCAGAGAGAGAGAGTAATCAAGGATGAGGAAGAGGCATGTGCAAGATACAAAACACCCAGGACAGAAGAGGCTGGAAGATTACAGAATAAATTTGCGGTCTACAAAAGCTACAGCAAATCAAAGAAAATGAAGGGAAGATTGCATGAGAGAATTGATAATAAGATACATTTCAAGTACACGAAAACAAGATGCCTTTACAGAAGGCAAGAGTCTCTCACAGGTGGCAGATGGAATTTATTGAGACAAGAGGTAATGTTTCTGAAACTAGATAATTAAATGACTCAGGTTTTCCTAACCATTTAGTGATGACAAGAGGGGCATTCACATCCAAGGGGACAGATGAGAAAAACAAGGCTCTTATTAAAACAACTAAAAAGGGAAGTATATTAAACATTTGGTGATTTGTTTAAGGCTGACTAGAAACATGGTGGGTATAGAAAATTTGGACAAGCTTTGTGATACCCAGTCAGATGTTGAACATCTATCTCATGGCTCAGTTTCACTAATTATATATTGAGGAGGATGGACAACATAAACCCTAGGGTAGTCCTATGATTTGAATGTATCCTCGCCACTGGCTCTCCAGCACAACAGTATTGAGGTCAGTATTTTTAAGAAAGCCTTAAGCCATGAGGTCTCTGTCCTTATGTGCAGATTGAAAAAAAAAAGAGCCCTTATTGAATTGTTACCTAGTAAAGTTGTGGGATGAGTGCCCACCTGAGAACAGCACAGACTCTTTTGCCCCTTAGCCCTTTCAAATTGAATGCAAATACAAAAAAGCTATACAAATACAGATGTGGGCCCCTTAAGCTCTACAGCTGAGAAACTTAATTTCTTTTATTTATAAATTATCCAGTTTCAGGTATTTTGCAGTATCAAAAATGGGTGATGACAGGCAGTTTTGTTTTAAGAATAGCCTTTGTACCCAAAAGTCAGTGTTATTTACTGACTTGTCTCAACATAGAAAAGCCTTAGAAATTTTAAAATAAGTTGATATTACTATGACACTGAAAAAATGCAATGTTTTACTTCTAGAAGAACTGATTTGCAATGGATTCTAAATTTTCAAGGGACTGGTAACAGAAGATAGCTAGAGAATCATTGTTATAAGGTACATTACACCCTAAAAGTTATGCTTATATTAGTTTCATATGTCCACTATCATGAAAGACTATAGGTTTGTCTGCTTAAATAACAGAAAGTTATTTTTTTTAATGATTATGGAGGATAGAAATTTAACATCAAACTGATGCCAAGGTTAATTTTCTCTGAGGTCACCTTCTTGATTTGTCTTCACAAGGATTTTACTTAGTACAGTACTGTCTGTGTTCTAAAATATTCATAGATGTATTAGTTCCATCCTATAGGATCCATGGTGCCTTATTTACATTTTCCCAAGCCTCATCTCAAACTATGGTTAGTAAAATTCTGAGGCAGTGTGGATTAAGACTCCAATGCAAACTTTGAGTGAGCACCCCCTAAAATGTTGTTGCTTTTCTCATATGAAGCATCATTTTATAACTACATGATCAACTAATATATAATGTTTCTAACATTATTACTAATTTAAAATTAGCCAGAGACATAGAGTTTCCTGTGAGATTCTGTATTCTAGAAGTATCAGGGTCTCTGTTCATGTCCATGAATTCTCCCTTCATGTTAGGGTATACCTAAACATGGCCTCAACAAAGAATGATGCCAATAGAAATGCTAACATGGAAGGAGAAATCTAAGAGGTCTTAATTCTAAACAGAGAACTACCGGGGTTTATGACTATATAGGATATATGCATATATCTCACACACACACACACACACACACACACACACACACATATATATATATATAAAGAGAGAGAGAGAGAGACAGAGAGAGACAGAGACAGAGACAGAGAGAGACAGAGACAGAGACAGAGACAGAGAGAGAATTAAAGAAAAAAAAGCCATGGATTTGAAAGGGGTTGGGGATACATACATGGGAAGATTTGAAGGGAAGAAATGGAAGAGGGAAATGATGAAATTATATTACAGTCTCAATTTTTTTCTAAATATTACAAAAGTAGTGATGTTTTTATTTGACTATATTTAATTATATCTTTTAGCCAAATAGCCCCATAATCTACACAAATCAACATCAGAATGGAAACATTTCAGTTGTTCAAATCTTAGAAATGTGTGCTCACTTGAGAAGCAGCCCGCCTTGGAGGTGACTCTGTTACCTTTCTGTGAAGTCCTCAGAAAGGCAAGGAACCTGGTCATCACAGAAGAGCAGAAGCAGCTCAGCAGCAGCACAGGCACACAGCCATCTATATGAAAATTCTTATTGTACTCAGCAAATGATTTAATGCATTCTGAGGTTAATTCAGTGGTTATTGACTTGTAGGAGTTAATTTGCATTCTGTTCGTCAGACCGCCTACACAGATACTTCTTCACTGCAGACAATCTGTAGGCATATCTGAGACCTTAGACTTGTAAACATAGATTACTTTACCAAAGAGACAACCCCCTTTCTATGGGTCTTTATGTTTCTACAGCTGAACTGAAAATGTGTGTTTTGCATTCTTCAGTAGAATAGGAGAACATCATTTCTTTGTAATCTGTCGAGATTTGATGGCGCCCTTGCATTCTGTGTCAGAGAAGGTAAATATGCTATCACTCTAACTTTGTGTACAAAGTTACACAAAGTACCTGTTACAGATAAGCTTTCAGTTTTCTGGATAACAAGCCATTATGTCTGTACATTGGTGTTCAGTTTAGTGTAATGTCCTTATAGAAAACACAAGGGATAATCTTGAAATGACTTTTATTTTTGTAATAGGAAAAAATGAAGAAACTTGAAATAATAAAAAAGTAACAAATTCATTTTTGTCCTTTTTTTCTGTTCTTTCTTTTTGTTTATTATCATGAAAATTCAATTATTATGCAATGAGAAAATTACAACTAAGTTCAATACTTACTTTAATTTTAGTCCAAATCCAGAGAACTAACTTCCAAGTTCACCAGAGAATTCAGAAATTGAACCTGAAATGTGTTCTTTGGTCAGATCTCATCTGTGCTCTGTGGCAGTGCTTCCATAGCAACAGCTTCAGTCATTGGAAGGTAGATCTGGAGACCGTGAAGCATATGGAAGCCCCTTATTGCAGCGTATTTCTATGTGGATTCCTAAAGTTGTCTTAATGATAAGGAATAATTTAATTTAACAGCGCCTTCTATTTTGTGCCTTCCCTTTCATCCCACACAGAGGTACTCTGCTTCTGATTGGCTAAGCCTCAGGGAGTGCTTTGGGGATTTATCAATAAACTCCTACTCTCCTGAAAGGTTGGCCTTGACATTGCTTATGTTGCACAAAGGAGGGCTGAATTCCTGAAAAGATGTTCTTTTTTTTTTTTTTCTTATTAGATATTGTCTTTATTTGCATTTAAAACGTTTTTCCCTTTCCTGGTTTCTCCTCTTAAAAACACCCTATCTTTATATGCAAAACTTACTGCTTCCACAGGACAAGTATTTTGTATAAAGGGAAAAGAGGTGAAAATGAGACAATTGGTAGAGCTAATTACACACAACACACACACACACACACACACACACACACACAGACAGAGACAGACAGAGAAACAGAGACAGACAGAGAAACAGAGACAGAGAGGCAGAGAGGCAGAGACAGAGACAGACAGAGAAACAGAGACAGAGAGGCAGAGAGAGACAGAGACAGAGAGACAGGAGAGACAGAGGGAAAGATCGGGAGAGACAAAGGTGTGAGACGTATTAGTCAGGGATCTCTAGAGTAACAGAACTCAGAGAATGATTCTCCCTGTATAGAGCAAGGGGGTTGAATAGGATGACTTACAGCCTGTGGTCCAGGTAATCCAACATTCTATGAATGGAAAGTCCAAGAATCCAGTAGTTGCTCAGTCTTTGAGGCTGGATAACTCAATCAGTCTTCAGTATGTTAGGATCTCAAAGAAGTAATCTCTAATGCCAGTGAAAGAATAGACTTGCTATCAAGGCAAGAGCAAGAACAAAAAAAACTCTTATTCTGTGACACCCAGAAGAAGGGGTGTCCTAGAGTAGAAGTGTTTTTTGTTTTCTAAGTCTAGGACCTGGATTAAGGCAAGTCTTCATGCTTCAGATCTATATTAGTTGTGTGTCCTACTACCTTTTATATTCAGTAGATCTTCCCATTTCAAATTAAGATAATATTCTTCATAGGTATGCTCTCCATTTGGGGGTTTTAGTTAATTCTAGATATAGTAAAGTTAATGACCAAGAATAGCCATCACAGGAGTAATTTTTAAAATTACTGGTCATGTTAGTTGGCTTGGTTGCAGATGTCTTTGGACAGAATATTAAATATTTAAAATTTATATTATAACATAAATAAAATACAAATTTTATCAACCTAACTCTTTAGGAACAAAAACAGTTCAAAGGTATTAATTTGCATATACAACCATCAGCAGAATCTATCTCAACACTTTTTATTATACAGGAGTATAGAATATCTTTCCATTATTCCATCCTAAAATTATGGGTTCTCTCATTCTGCTTAGTATTATTTTATTTCATTTTCTCCTTATACAGTATGTATACATCTGTGATAGCCTTATTTCACTTAGAATAATGTCTCAAAGTTTTTCCATATTGTATCAAATAGCAGAGTTTCTTTCCCATTTGAGACTTGAATAATACAACATTGTATGCATATGTACAGATGCATGTATGTCTATATCTACTGTTGTTTTCTTTCTCCTCTTATTTGTTGTTGTACAATGCCAGATTGTGGCACATTTTGAAGTTTAAGTAATCCTGCTACTTAGATGTTGAGTCTGCTTTCACTAATTTTCACTATATGCTAAGACATAGAAATGCTGGATCTCTGTCTGTCTATCTATCTATCTATCTATCTATCTATCTATCTATCTATCTATCTATCTATCTATCTATCTATCTATATTTTTGTTTGTTTGTTTGTTTGTTTGTTTGGGTTTTTTGTTTTTGTTTTTTTGTTTTTGTTTTTTTTTTGTTTTTTGTTTTTTGCTTTTTCCCGAGACAGGGTTTCTCTGTATAGCGCTGGCTGTCCTGGAACTCACTTTGTAGACCAGGCTGGCTTCGAACTCAGAAATCCGACTACCTCTGACTCCCAAGTGCTGGGATTAAAGGCATGCGCCACCACGCCCAGCACTGGATCTATTTTAAATCGTTGAGAAACCACTACTATTTTAGTTACTCTCTGTACTGTCTGTTTGCTTAACAGTGGCTTCCAAGATGATCTAGTGTCTTCACATTATTAGTCTTATTATTTCATGGTAACTGTTCTGATGGTGGGATTTCATTAATGTAAGTTCTGACTTGCATTTCCTGGTGACGGAAACTGTCAGGTATCCATAATTTTTTCCTGTGTTCTTGGCTACTTTGTTTTCCCTAGCTATTTTTGTCAAGTGTTTTATTTAACTCTTGTTCTGTTGCTGAGTTTTAGACATTCTCTCTATATCCCAGGTACACATTTCTTCATTGTATATGTAATATATATTTATCTCCTCCACTTTGTGAATCCTATTTCATTATGTTTGTAGTGTCCTTTGCTGTACAAATATTTTTGATTTTAACAAAGCCCAATTTTTGTATTTTATATGACTGTGTCTTCAGTAGTTTATCCAAGAAATCACTGGGGAATCCAATATTGTATACATTTGAGCCCTATGCTTTCTCCCCACATTTTTATACTTTTAACTCTTATGCTCATATCTTTGACCAGTTTTCAGCTAATTTTTATATATAATATTAGGGATAGTTCAGCTGTTTAATGGTGTGGCTATGTAGCTAACTCTTGAGAAAATAATCCTTTTCCAGTTGAATGGTACTGCACCCCCTTCCCTATAGATGAGGATCTGTTTCTAGGTTCTCTGATTCCATTGGTCTATCTCTTTTCTCCTTATGCCAGCATCACACTGTTTTTTATTAATACAGGTTTTAAGCAAATTTTGAAATAGGGAACTATGAGCCCTCTAGTTTTGTTTTTCTTTTCAGTATTATTTCGACTACTTTGGATGCATTTTAGGATAAACTGTTTTTCTATCTCTGAAAAAACATTACTAAATTTTGACAGGGCTTGCTTTTCCTCTGGCTTTTGATAGTATTAAGAATTTAGCAGGATCAAGGCTTCCTTCCAATCCATGACTATGTGACAGCACTCCATTTATTCTTGTCTGTAATTTCTTCCAGACAAGAGCTTAGTTTCCCTTTTGCATATTTTCATCTTGTAGTTTTGTCAATTCCTAAAGCATTTTAATGCAGTTGAAACAATTTTCTTAGTTTATTTTCATAGTTTTTATAAATTCACTGGTGAGAATCTTGTGATGACTTTATAAACTTGATTTGTGGTGAATTTGTTTATAAATTCTTACAATAACATTATTTCTGAAGACAGGCAATTTTTTCTTCTTTTTTTTCAAAATTTACATTTTGTTTGCTTCTTCTTGTTGTTTAACTGCTTTGTTTGGATGAGTAGTGACATTTCATCTTGTTCCTTATTTTTATAACTCTTCTGTTGAAGTAGGGCATCAACTGTGGGGATTCATACATCATTTTCATTATGTTGGGGTAGTTTCCTTCTATTCTCATTTTGTTGTGTTTTTACTCACAAAAGATGTGGATTTCAGTAAAAAATTTGTTCTCCTTATTTGAAGAGATCATTCAGTCTGTTAATATGGTATGTTATACAGATGCACATTTTGTAGGCTAAACTTCCATTGATTCCAAGAGTAAGTTCTACTTGGTCCTGACATATACTGCTTTTCTGCAGTTTTTGCTTGTTTACAGTTTATATTTTTCTTGTCCTGTCTTCATCTGATTTTGGTATCAAGGTAATGCTGAAGGCAACACAAAACGAATCTGAAAAGGATTGCTACCAGTTTTTATCTGAATATGTGGTAGAATCCAATACAGAAGTCAAGAGGTCCAGAGCTTTTCTTTATTGCTCAACATTGTTAAGATGTTTTTGACTTCTGATTCAATACCATTACCATTTAAACTTTTCAACTTTTGTAGTTCTTCATGTTTTTTTAAAAAATCATTATTAGTTTTGTTTCTAGGAATTAATCCATTTCATCTGGGTTTTCAGTTCATTTATGAGCATTGTCTTTAGCCCTTTCTTACAATTCTTTTTTCTCCCTATATTTGGCTGTAATTCCCCTGCTACTGTTTTTTATTTTATCATTTCAATCTTCTTTACCGTTAGTTATTTTAGTTATGAGTAGATCAATTTTGCTGATTAAAAAAAGAAACATTTTAATTCTATTGGTTTAAATGATATTTAAAATTTTATTAACATATTATTTATAAGCATTAATAAGGTCCATTGTGATATTTTCATATACGCATTGTACTGGTTGGTATTCTGTGTCAACTTGACACAAGCTGGAGTTATTACAGAGAAAGGGGCATTCCTTGAGGAAGTGCTTCCATGAGATCCAGCTGTAGGGAATGTTCTCAATTTGTGATCAAGAGGTGGAGGGCCCAGCTAATTGTGGGTGGTGCCATTCCTTGGCTGGTGGGCATGGGTTCTCTAAGAAAGCAGGCTGAGTAAGCCAGAGAGGAGCAATCAGTAAAGAGCCCACTGCATCAGCTACTGCCTCCAAGTTTCTGCCCTCTGTGAGGTCCTGTCCTGACTTCCTTTGGTAACGAACAGTGATGTGGAAGTGTAAGCTGGAGAAACTCTTTCCTCTCCAACTTGCTTCTTAGACATGATGTTTCATGCAGTAATACAAACTCTGACTAAGACATGCATATAACATGTATTGGTTAAAGTTTAGTTTCCATTCCTGGACTGTCCTTTTTTGTTTGTTTGTTTGTTTGTTTTGTATTTTTGTTTTTTGTTTTGGTTTGGTTTTCGAGACAGGGTTTCTCTGTGTAGTCCGGGCACTCACCCTGTAGACCAGGCTGGCCTCGAACTCTGCCTGCCTCTGCCTCCAAGTGCTGGGATTAAAGGCTTGCACCACCACTGCCCGGCTTTTTTTCATCAAACATCCAACAACATTGATATCATGTAATATTTTGGCAGTTCACATTTACAATTTTTCTGTATTTTTTTTTTTTTTTTTTTTGGTCTCAATCTTTAAAAATGTTTTCTTGGACTGGAAAGCTGTCTCAGTGGGTACAGCATATTCTGCAGCTACAGAATACCAGAATGGGATTAGTATGACGTTCCACAATTTCAATTCTGCATGCCAGTCCTAGGGGTATAGAAGCTTATTGGGTTGTTGTAGACTTCACAACTGATTAATTTTGGAGTATGACGAATTTACTTGAAAGGTGTGTTTTTATAACAAAATTTACAGAATTAAAAATAAAGTATTTTATCATCAGATGTAGTTTGGTCATGTGTCCATGTTTTATCCATTCTACCAATCTTCCTTTTGGAAAAAAATTAATTCATTTAAATTTAACTTAATGATTTATAAAGAGGGATTTCATTCTTCTATTTTTTTTTTATATTATAGTTTTTAGAAGTCCAGCTATTGTACCCCTCCAGGTCCCCCTTCCACAGTTCCTCATCCCATTCCTCCTCCCCATGTCTCCAAGAGGACAGCTATTTTTACTACGTTAAGCATACCACTCCATGAGCATGGGAGATCTCTCAATTTTCTGAGGTCTTCTTTGATTTCTTTTTTAAGAGATTTGAAATTCTTGTCATACAGAACTTTCACTTGTTTGGTTAGAGCTATCCCAAGATATTTTATAATATTTGTGACTATTGTGAAA
The DNA here is from genome assembly GCF_900095145.1 of Mus pahari. Lineage (NCBI taxonomy): Eukaryota > Metazoa > Chordata > Mammalia > Rodentia > Muridae > Mus > Mus pahari. Next base: position 24,883,775 of record NC_034595.1, on the reverse strand, counting down.
GGTGTTCTTTCCCTATTTTCTTTCTCAGTATGCTTATCAATTCTATAAAGAAAGGCTACTGATTTGTTTTAGTTTTATATCCAGCCACTTTGCTGAAGTTGTCTATCAGCTATAGAAGTTCTATGGCAGAGATTTTAGGTTGCTTATATATACTATCATATTGTCTGCAAAAAATGATTTCTTCATTGCCAGTTTGTATCCCCTTGATCTCTGTCTGTTGTTATATTGCTCTACCTTGAACTTTGAGTACTATACTGAATAAGTACGGGAAGACTGGGGACTTTTCTTGTCCCTGATTTTAGTGGGATTGTTCCAAGTATCTCTCCATTTAATTTGATATTAGCTGTTGGTTTGCTGTATATTGATTTTACTATGTTTAGGTATGTGCCTTGAATTTCTGATTTCTCCAATATTTTTAGCATAATGGGATGTTATATTTTATCAAATAATTTTTCAGCAGCTAATGAGATAATCATGTGATTTTTTTCCCTTTGAGTTTGTTTATATAGTGGATTACATTAACAGATTTTTTAAACAATATTTATTAATATATGTAAGTACACTGTAGCTGTCTTCAGACACCCCAGAAGAGGATACCAGATCTCATTACGAATGGTTGTGAGCCACCATGTGGTTGCTGGGATTTGAACTCAGGACAATCAGAAGAGCAGTGAATGCTCTTAACTGTTGAGCCATCTCTCCAGCCCCATTAGTATATTTTCATATATTGAACCATTCCTGCATTTCTGGGATGAAGCCTATTTGATCATGATTAATGATCATTTTGATATGTTCTTATATTTGGTTTCCTGGAATTTTAAGCAAGATTGGTCTGAAGTTATCTTTCTTTGTTGCATCTCTGTGTAGTTTAGGTATCAGAGTAATTGTGGCTTCACAGAATGAATTAGGTAATGTTCCTTTTCTTTTTAGTTTGTGGAATAGTTTGAGAAGTGTTTCTATTACCTGTTTTTGAAGATCTGGTAGAATTTTGCACTAAAAACATCTGGCCCTCGGCTTTTTTTGTTTGGGAAGTTTTTAATGATGTTTTTATTTCCGTAGGGGATATGAGACGGTTTATATAGTTCAACTGTTCTTGATTTAACTTTGATATGTGGTATCTGTCTAGAAAATCATCCACTTCATCTAGATTTTCCAGGTTTGTTGCGTATAGGCTTTTTGTATTAGGATCTGATAAGTTTTTTACTTCTTCAGTTTCTGTTGTTATGTCTCCCTTTTCATTTCTGATTTTGTTAATTTGCATGCTGTCTCTGTGCCCTTTTGTTAGTTTGACTAAGTGTTTTCTGTCTTGTTGATTTTCTCAAACAACCAGCTTTTGGTTTTGTTGAATCTTGGTATGGTTCTCTTTGTTTCTATTTGGTTGATTTCAGCCCTGAGTTTGAATATTTCCTGGTGTCTACTACTACTGGTCGTGTTTGCTTCTGGTGTTCTAGGGCTTTCAGTTGTGCTATTAAGTTGCTAGTGTAGGATCTCTCTATTATGAGGGCACTTAGCCCTATGAATTTTCCTCTTAGCACTGGTTCTATTTTGTCCCTTAAGTTAGTGTATGCTGTGTCATCATATTCATTGAATTCTAGGAAGTCTTTTATTTCTTTCTTGTTTTTTTGCCTTGACCAAGTTATCATTGAACAGTTAGTTGTTTCTGTAGGTGTGTGGGTTTTCTGTTGTTTTTGTTGTTATTGAAGTTTAGCCTTAATCTGTGGTGATTTGATAGGATACATTGGATTATTTCAATCTTCTTATATCTGTTGAGACTTGTTTTGTGACCAATTATATGGTCAATTTTGGAGAAGGTCCCATGAGGTGCTGAGAAGAAGGTATATCCTTTTGATTTAGGGTGAAATTTTCTATATATATCTGATAAATCTATTTGGTTCATATCCTGTATTAGTTTTACTGTGTCATTGTTTAGTTCCTGTTTCAATGACCTGTCTATTGGTGAGAGTGGGGACACACTATTATTGCGTGAGGTCCAATGTGTGCTTTGAGCTTTAGTAAAGTTTCTTTTATGAATGTGGATGCCCTTGTATTTGGTGTATAGATGTTCAGAATTGGGAATTTCTTTTGGTGGATTTTTCCTTTGATGAATATAAAGTGTCCTTCCACATCTTTCTTGATAACTTTGTTAAAAGTCAATTTTATTGGATATTAGAATAGCAACTCCATTCTGTTTTTTGGGACCATTTGCTTAGAAGACTGTTTTCCAGCCTTTTACTCTGATGTAGTGTCTGTCTTTGTCCTTGAGGTGTTTTTCTTGTATGAATCAAATTGCTGGATACTTACTTCTTGCATATACATTCTGTAAGCTTACGTCTTTTTATTAGGAATTGAGTTCTCTGATATTGAAAGATATTAAGGACAGATAATTTTTAGTTCCTTTTATGTTTGTTGTTGTAGGTGGTATTATGTGTACATGATGCACTCCTTTAGGTTTTGTTGTGAGATGATTAATTTCTTGTTTTTTCTTTGGTGTAGTTACCATCCTAGTGTTGGAGTTTTCCTTCTAGAATCCTCCGTAGGACTAAATTGGTAGATCCAGGAAATTTGGTTTTGTCATAGATTATTTTGGTTTCTATATCTAATATGATTGAGAATTTTGCAGGGTATAGAATTTTGCCTGGACTGGCATTTGTGTTCTCTTAGGGTCTGTATGTCCTCTGTCCAGACTATTTTGGCTTTTATGGGCTCTGATGAGAAGTCTGGTGTAATTGTGATAGGACTGCTTTTATGCATTACTTGGCCTTTTTCCCTTACTGGTTTTTGTATTCTTTCTTTCTTTCTTTCTTTCTTTCTTTCTTTCTTTCTTTCTTTCTTTCTTTCTTTCTTTCTTTCTTTGTGTGTGTGTGTGCATTTAGTGTTTTATTATGTGCTGAGAGGATTTTCTTTTCTGGTCCAATCTATTTGGTGTTCTGTAGGCTTCTTGTACATTTATGGCCATCTCCTTCTTTAGGTTGGGGAAGTATTCTTTTATGATTTAGTTGAAGAAGTTTTGTGGTCCTTCCAGCAGGGAATCTTTGCTCTCTTCTATTTCTATTTTTTGTAGGTTTGGTTTTTTCATTATGTCCTGGATTTCCTGGATACTTTAGGTTAAGAGATTTTTATGCTTTGTATGTTCTTTGACAATTGCATCAATATCTGCTAAGGTATCTTCTACACCTGAGATTCTGTCTTCTATCACTTGTATTCTCGGTGATGTTTGCATCTATAGCTCATGACCTCATTCCTAGGTTTTCTATTTCCAGGGTTGCCTCCATTATGATTTCTTTATTGTTTCTACTTCTATTTTTAGTTCTTGGACCACTTTGTTCAATTCCTTCACCTGCTTGTGTTTTCCTGTATTTCTTTATGGGAATTGTTTCCTCTTTAAGGGCTTCTATTTGTTTACTTGTGTTTTCCTGTATTTCTTTCAGTGAGTTATTTATATCCTCCTTAAAGAACTCTCTTATCTTCATGAGATTGGTTTTTAGGTTAGCTTTGTGGTTTTCTGGTTAGTTGGGGTATCTAGGTCTTGCTGTGGAGGGAGAACTGGGTTCTGATGGTGCCAAAGTATATTGGTTTCTATTGCTTATGGTCTGCCACTTGCCTCTCATCATCTGGTTAACTCTGGTGTTAACTGGCCTGGTTGTCTCTGTCTGAAGCCATTCTCCTGTGTCCTTGGATTGCTGCAAGTCTCTTTGGTGGCCTGAGGCATATCTCCTTTGGGACCTTCAGACTGTGGGATCTTCAGAGAGGCATATATACTGATAATCTGTTGCCTTGGCTGGAGTAGATCTCTTGAGAGGCCTTCAGATTGTAGGGTCTTCAGAGGGGCAGACACACTGCTGATCTGCCCCAGTGCTACAGGCCAGAAGGGAGGTGGAAGTTGAATGGAGGAGAGAGGTCCAATGTCCACTGGGCTTCTCAGGAGTCCCAACTGTTGAGGTTATTTAGGCATGTCCTTAGTCTAGATTTCCTAGGAGACATTTCAAACTGAGGGGTCTGTTGCTTTGGCTGTAGTAGGTGTCCTGGGAGGCCTTCAGATATGCTGACAATCTGCTCTGGTGGAATTTGCTTTTTCTTTTTTGCTCCTTTTTCTATACGCCTTACAGTTCTTTCTCCCATTCCCTATACTTTTTAGTACAACATCTTAATTTTTTGCCTATTTCTTTTAATTGTGTATTTTATAATTATTTACAATATTGTTACCAGGGTGATAAAATTTCATATTTGAAAGTTATAATACTCTAATTTAAATTTATACTAGTTTCACTTCAATAAAATATAAAATCTTTTATGTAAGAAACCCTTCCTTACTCCTTTCAACTATTGGTGCCACAAACTATCATGTTCATAATTGTATACCCACAACCTTAAACTAGTGATGATTTTCATAATACATTAGTTTTTCCAAATTATATAGAAAACAAAATGTGGAACCAAACTCACTTTGGATTTATAATGTATAAATAGAGTAATATCTGCTGCTGTCATGAAATACATTTTTAGTCCTCATTTTTAACACCTGTTCTCTAAAATGAAAAAAGAGAAACATAATGAAGGACAAAAATAAGTCTTCATCAGTTCTTCATGTTGTTAGGCTGGCTCAAGATGGAGTCTAAGACACCTAGAACAATGATCCATGTAGGAGCTAGCACCTTTAGGGAAAGAGGAACTGAATGTTACTTCTCAGAAGTAATCTAACCCATATATCAGCAGAGCAGTTTGGCCACAGCATTCTGATAGTTTAATGACAAAAAGTTGCCTCATAAAAATTCTGCTTATACTGGTTATTTTTCTCTACTTGCCCATTTGTCCTGTCTGGCAGTTCATACCCATAAATAAGGCTTTGCCTTTTTGTCTAAGTACAGCTCTTGTAGTGTCATTCTCTCATTAAGCCTCACACATGTACCCTCCATGTCTCTTTAGGCAGAGAGAGAGACCAGCATCAATAATGTGATGTGTAAGCATCAGTGGTTACTCACCAGTTTCTCTGAAACTCAGAGATCAAAATACAGATATCTACAGCTTGTAGGAGAAGGACTACTGTTGTTTGAACTAGTATATCGGCCACAGGCTCATATGTTATTATGTTTGGTTCCCAGTTGGTAGAACTGTTTGTGAAGGATTAGGAATTATGGCCTCATTGAAGGAGATAGGTCACTGGCAATGGTGGGCTTTGAGGTTTCAAAAACCTATGCCATTCCAACTAGGGAAGGTAGGATCATGAGAGTGATCAGAACGTATTGTATACAGTTATGCCATTGTCAGATAATACTTTCTGAAAGTATGTGCATATAGCTGCCTGCCAAAGGACCAAGAATTTCAGGCTAGGTATCCCCTGATGAACAAAGAGTTGAAATTGACAAGTAAGTTATTTAATTAATTAACAGGGTAGTTTTCCATCTAACCTGAAAATGATTACTAGCAGAATGCTCAAATAGTTGAATTGGACTGGAGAGAGAGCTTAGCTGCTAAAAGCACTGGCAGTTTTTCTTGAAGCCCCAGGCCCTACATGACAGCTCAAAACCACCAATGACTCCACTTTCAGGTGGTTCTACAATCCTTTTTAGACCTCCACAGGAAACATACGTGTGATGCACATATATATACTTGCAGCCAGAATGCTCATACATGTTAACTAAAGCAATCTTTAAGATTTTCAAAATGGATACATCAGACAGATTCTAGACTTTATTGTCTAGGTGGAGAGATGGTCCGAGTCATTCTGCCATCTCTTCAGAACACTACCACTATTACTTTAGTTGCCACTGCTGAAAAAATCTGGAGCTATCATAAACAAGTGAGTATTTCTAAACTCTGGTAAAAATTGGAAGCTTTAATGGGCACTTGTTTCCTTTTGGCAACAACTGGCAGAGCTGGGTGGTGACTCACTCTTCCACAGTATGCTCCTTTTAGTTTATTATGAGCATAAACTACTAGTGAGCCATCATTTCAGTTAGACATGAACACCATTTCAATGGCCCACTGCACTAAGTTTTGCTCCTTGTAAGGCTCTTTTGGGATACTTTAAGACACTTGATTTATGATGCTCATGGTTCTTTCCTCAGTGATAGAACAATGTGACACAGGAGAGAAACTGTCTCTACTCTGTGGGGGGTCCACCTCCCACAGAAACATTCTGCTAATTGGACTTCATCTCATTGCAGACCTGTATAAGTTCCTTAACAAGCAAGCTGTACAAAACGTTTTATAATAAAAGCATTACTCACCTTCTCACCATTATATAAATTATAACTTGAAGCTCAGTGTATATAAATGTTTTGATATATTAATAATTAATTATTGGTATATTTACTTTTATTTTATGGTTCTTAGAAATGAAAGGATCTCCTAAGCAGCAACAGGGCATTGGGCATTTGAAATCGTGTTTGAAAATAACTGTCACCACAAACTTTGAAACTGAAAAGCAATAGTCATTCAATAGAAGTTGGTGTTAAACATACTTTTGGCTAAACAATCTGTTTACACAATGGTGTAACCCAGGGTGATGAGTGATTTTTGAGGAGATGATTAGGGAATTCTTGTTGCGATTATTCTTGACAACCTTGTGAGAAGCAGCTGGGGATCAGCTGGTATAAATTCAAATTAGAGTATAATAACTTTCAGATGTGGAATATAATCACCATGGTAACCAGAAAGAAAATAATTACAGACTACAGAATAAAAAAAAATGGGAAGATAATTCAGCATTTCATTGATATAAACAAGACATAGATTTTTTATTTAGGTGATGGAGCCTATAACAGTTTTTAATGCTTGAACTTGATTTTTCTTTAGGCAGGGATTATCATTACAAAGAATGATTTACACTTTTAAACTTTCTCTGTTATAATTCAGCTAATGAAATACTCAGCATAAAGAGCTAGTTTTTGGTTCTCAAGTTTTGAGCTATGTAGTTTGTCTAAAGTTTAGCCATAGGCCAGCACTCAGTCAAATGTTGGGATTTTAAGTATAGGCAGACTGATGGATGGATTCATTATCCATGTTACCTGTAACAATCCACATTCCAGAATGCTTTATTTGACACCCTTAGGAACTTTGTACTTTATTCTCAGGAATATGGATTTGAAGAGAGTAATGCAGTCATAATGGATCTTTAATTTGGGTTGTTCAGCACTTGATATGAGTCTATACTAGCTATTTAAATTAAAAAAAAACCACTTTTTAGTAACTATTGTCATGTCAACTTTTTACATTATCATCACTTTTTCTATATGCCCAAATGTCCATCTCATATTATTTTCCCCTGACTGAAGTTATTCCTATGAAATAGTCAGATTCGTTTTATTCAGATACAATTTTCTTAAAAATGTTTTTATTCACTATTATATTGAAAATCTTTCACAAGATATAAAGATAATTAGTAACAGTTTTTATTATCTTTTAGTTTTTTAAAAAGTACACTAAATTTTGGGTTAATTGTATCTAATGATAAAACATTATCTTATCATAGTCTCCTCTATATAAAGTGATACTTTCCTCAATGTCTTATGATTTACTTCTACAGTTTTGAATTTTAGAAAACTGTCTAAGCTATGTGTAGAATACAGTTAAATCACTGGACACGAACTATTCAGACTCTGTTAATTTCCCAAATAGGTGTGTCTTCAGAGTGTAACCTTGGCTAGTTTTATGGAGGAAGTCTGACCCCTTAGTATATTCTTCCTGATAAGGATATCTGTGTTTACCTGAAACCCTGAGTTACATAATATAGCTCTGTCTAGGTTTATGAACATGTAATTAGTTATGCAAGAATTAGATGCCTATAAGAATGACAAGTAATAAAGTCTAGCCACTATGATTTGGGTGAGTTTATTTTTTTTTTATTTTTTTTATTTTTTTAGGGATGGAAACAATAATTATGTGAAATTGATGAGATTAGATTCTTTGATGGTTACTGAATCATCTGTGGTATGTTTCAATCAGTTGCTAGAGAAATGATACCCTCACATACCGAGGAACTGTCTCATAGGATGCTAGGAAAGACCAAAGCAAAGGGAATCAAGGCAAAAAAAAAATCATGTATTTAATTTGAAATTGTTAAGATAAAATTAAAATATAGTGTTGAGACAAATGCCACCACTATGCCTTGAACTTAGTTTCAGGAATCCTACCAATAGAAAAATGTACTCTTAGAGTATAGATAGCATGTCTGTGTCTTTGAAGACCAAGTAGATATTACAGTGGGCATAGGATGAGGAGAAATTAAGAATGTGCTAAAACCAAGATTTTCATGTACATTATTTGATGTCTTTTGTGTATTAATGCAAAATAAGGGTCCACCAAGATGGTTCAGCAGGTGAAAATACCATCTACTAAGCCTGCCAACCCACGTTTTAGTCTCTGTAGCCCACAACTTAGGAGAATATAACTCTTGCAAGTTGTCTTCTAACTTCTACACATGCATTATGTCATGTATGTACATAAACTCATATACACAAACAAAAATACACAAAATGGAATACATGTTTTCAATAAAATGAAGTATAGAATGACTAACTTAAGGCCATTCTCCTTGGTTTTCAGTGCTATAGAATGGAGGAGTATATTCTAGAGTACTTCAGACTCATATATTGCTACAGATAACTTGTACATGAACTAAGCACCTAGAAGGTTGTTCCCAAGGTGACAGCTAGCCTGCTGAGTAGTCTGTGAAGTGTGTTACTGTCTGAATGACTAACTTAAGGCCATTCTCCTTGGTTTTCAGTGCTATAGAATGGAGGAGTATATTCTAGAGTACTTCAGACTCATATATTGCTACAGATAACTTGTACATGAACTAAGCACCTAGAAGGTTGTTCCCAAGGTGACAGCTAGCCTGCTGAGTAGTCTGTGAAGTGTGTTACTGTCTGAATGACTAACTTAAGGCCATTCTCCTTGGTTTTCAGTGCTATAGAATGGAGGAGTATATTCTAGAGTACTTCAGACTCATATATTGCTACAGATAACTTGTACATGAACTAAGCACCTAGAAGGTTGTTCCCAAGGTGACAGCTAGCCTGCTGAGTAGTCTGTGAAGTGTGTTACTGTCTGAATGTAAAGGGTATCTCTTAAATGGCAACTAGAACTAACATAGTGGCTGTTTTATGTACTAAATAACTTAAGCCAAACTTAGCACATTGTATTAGATTCATCTTATCTTGATTGAATCTTGGATATTACTAAAAGTTTACATGACTAAAAATAGCTATTATAATATCAGTGAAATGTTAATTAAAGAACAGAGAGTGGTGAATTCCAGGAGCAGATATGTCCTGGTGTTTTCTTCTACAGAATTTTATGAGTACCTGCTCTTCCTCCCATCATTGTACTTCAAAATCCAAGGCCTCAGTAGTAGAGCATCCTTATTAGATGAGGCACTACAGGGCCTGGAGCTCATCTCTCAGAGTCAATGGCTGAAAGGCCATTGTTCTACAGAGATGATCAACATTAGCTTGCTGATATACCCTTTCCTTCCATGTTTGCTTCTTCAACCTGTGGTATGCTCTGTTGTAGCAAAGCACTCCAATTCGTAGATTTGAATATACCTAATATTTGAAGAGCCAGTTTATGGTAGGAATAGACATAAAAATAATCAAGCTCTCTGATATATCTTTCTTTTTTCTACTAATCTGATTACTTTTTCCTTCTACTCTGAAATCATTTGTAACCTGTTATAAAATTGTCCAAAATACTCTACTCAGCAACCAGCTTTCTAAATTCTCTACACACCAGTCATTTCTCATTTTGAAGTATTGTATCTTAAGGAGGCTTCAATATTATCTTTGAATTCATATGATCAGCCTTGGCAGCGTTATCAGATAATTTATTGATATAAGATCATTGAATTTTGCCATTATTTCTACCATTCAATTCAGTTTCATCAGTCAAAAAGTCAGATTTACATTATCATTTACCATGTCTTCTCAAAAGAAGAGAGCCTTACTGATGTACAACAGTATAGTGAACAGCCTTCTTTACAGGTGATCCCAAAGCAGTAACTTTTGGGTCTCAGATCAGTGGAGACTAAAGCCACATGTTTACCTTTTCTCTTGGTTTGTAACTGTCTTCTTCTTTGTGTTCTCAGGCAGCTAGGGACCAGTCTCTACCACAGAGAATAATGGAATAGTAATCATATCAACTCCAGACTGTTTTCAAGGAACACATAAATTCTGTCTTATTAAAGCCTGTCCTAGAAATGAGGATATTCATGGCCCACCAGTATAAGTTATACATGCCATAAGAAATTTGTATAAATTTTGATTTCTTTCCATTAATACTCACCTCAAGGCTAGGTTGAAGAAAAATCAAATCATGACTACACAGCTTCAGAACAGATGGAAAATGTGAAGAGAACCTAATGAGTCATGATGTGAGTCACTTCTGAATGCTGAGTCCTAACATTATCCATTACTATATACTGAGTTCATTGTAACTGTTTTGAGTCTCCCATTATTTCCAGGAAAATTTTTTTGTCTCTTGTCTAAAAGAGAGTTTTCTCCAAAAACCATTTAGTCTATTTTTATAAATTTGCTATTCCTCATTAAAAGAGAATTCAAAGTGTCTCAAAAGCTTTACTTATCAAATACATCCTTTATGTGTACAGTCTGCTTTTATGTATGCCTGCAAACCAGAAGAAGGCATCGGATTTCATTACAGATGGTTGTGAGCTACCATGTGGTTACTGGGAATTGAACTCAGAACCTCTGGAATAGTAGCCAGTACTCTTATCCTCTGAGCCATCTCTCCAGCACTCAAATACATTCCTAAATTCCTTCTTTGTACTGTGGGACAATGCTTTGTTTAGCATTATGGTGTTGTCACTAAGTGGTCTTTACATGACTCAAACTAAGATACGTGTAATATGAGCAAAATATTTGGCTCTTTATGCCAGGATTAGAAATGTTGTCAACACACACACACACACACACACACACACACACACACACACATACACACACACTCATTCCAGTTAGGTCATATGTATTATAAGTCCTGTTATAGCATTCTTTGTCTCATTGCAGGGTCATTCTTAAAGAATTAGGATATGACATGTAGCAGCCACTATTTTGTTCTCATCATAAGTAAATTGTCTTACTTTGTTGTGGTTAATAATTTTTCACCTACAAAATAATGCCATAGTATTATATTACATGGTACACTTTAATGTGATTGTTCAACAGCTACTGTGTCTGTTCATTCTGAGATTTCTTTCTGATCATTTTTGTCACTGAGCAATGATGGATATATAATGCTATCTTCTGCAATTAAGTCACAGAATGCTCTTCCTGTATGATATCCCTAGCAACTGTAAAAATAAGTTAAAAATTGTTCAATTTTTAGAATGCATATTACCTATTAATAATAGATGCATTTAATCATTGTATTTAAGGCTAAAATTACTGAGGAAAAGCACCCCAGAACCATTCACACCCACCCTTAGAATTTTGTCATTTGCCAAGTCACAGAAAAAAATCGTTAAGTGTTACTATACTATGCTAGCCAAAGAGATGACACTTTCTCTGTGTGAAGTCTGTGCCATTTCCAGCATATTGGTGACAAATCTTCTATCATTAAATTCCTTGGGTACTAGTTTGTAATATTTCTGGAAAGATTTTGCTTATAATTTGTTTTTAGTGCCTATCCAAGTAGTTTCTCTTAATAAACACTGAGTAATGTTCTAAAATAAATCAATAAATGAGTGAAAAAAAAACGATAAGCCCAAATTTAATTCTGAACTTGAGACTACAGTGACTTCACAGTGAGGTACCCAGAACAAGTATACACAGGTCCAGAGACATACCAGCTGTTTCTGTTGATCTTTATGAATTTGTTTGTTTGTAGTTATCTACCACACACCCAAAGGACATCATTGATTCCAGACCTTGGACTTTATATACTTGGCTAGAGTCTTGGTATTGGAGCTCTAGCAGAAATTAAAACTATGTTCTCTGCCTTGGTTAACTCTCATTATCTTAGAAAGAACTGTTTTTGCTTTGTTTCCTTGTTTTATTTTGTTGAGGATGTGAAGCAATCTTAAGAGGTTATATGTACACAGGGAGCAAAACAGAGCTGGAGTTTCTATAATTGTACTCTAGTTTATTATTCCATCTCTCTTTTCATCTATAAAACAGATTTCCGAGTCTATATAAAATCAAATTAAGAGTCACTTTTGAATCTGGTACAATTGAAATGGAACCAATTATTAAGAGTGATCTCAGTGGAAAGTAAATGCAATTCAGTCTGAAGTTTCCTTCGCTTTATTTCATTGTCATAAACATTTGTACCCTTATTTAGACATTAGCATTTACATAAAGGACAACATGTTCTTCATACTAAAATATTAGGGGGAAACTCCAAATCACAGAGTAAGAAATGTAAACTTATTTAAAGTAAAACCTGCCACTTTGATTCCCAGTATAATAAATCACTTGTGGTTTGTTTTTCAACTAGCTAAGCAACAGTGCCCCATGTTTATAATTTTCTTTCTGTTTATGGATTATCTCCTAAATGGATTTAGATAGCTTCTTTATCCTCATATCTTTCTTTGTTTCCTGATTAAAGTTGCCTGAAGCTAGAAAATGTCAGAATGCATAGTTTTCCACTCTACAGCATCTCAAGCAAGCAATGGTAATATATTTTCCATATACCATGTTACTTTTTCCCCTGTTTGTTTATGATTTAGGTTACACATTTCTGAAGCTTATGAAGTTATTAGTTTTAGCACAGAAACTAATACTTCCTAAATGCATAATTACAAAGTGCCAAGAAGATTAATTTGCTTTTCTCAGGCGTGGGAGGGTCATTGTGGTCTATATCTTTTCAGTGTTGCTTCTAAAAAAAATCCTGTTATATTGTCTTTACCCTCTAATGCTTCTCATTTATTCTAATGACATTTCCTTCCTCTTTTTGTTTTCTAACCTCTTTCCACCTCATTTTCAAGGTTCAAGTTCAGTGGCAACATTTCTGAGATATCCCCAGTATAATTGGTGGTTTCAAATATACAATGTAAAAAACTGGGCTATGGAACTATGCTGACTAGCTATATGTCAACTTGACACAAGCTAGGGTCATCTGAATGGGGGAAAAAATGCCTCCATAAGGTCTGGCTGCAAGAAATTTTCTTAATAAGTGAATGATGAGGATGGGCCTGAACATTGTAGATAGTGTCATTCCTGGGCTGGTAATTCTGGGTACTCTAAGAAATCAGGCTGTACAAGTCAGAAAAATCAAATGATAAGTGGCAACTCCACATAGTCTCTGAATCAGGTCGAGCCTCCAGTAAGGTCTCTGCCCTGTTTTAGTTCCTGTCCTGACTTCGTTTGATGATGAACTGTGATGTGGAAGTAAGAGCCAAATAAATCTTTTTCTCTCCAAGTTGCTTTGGATGTGGTGTTTCAACATTACAATAGTAACCTTAACTAAGACAGGAACGGAAGAGAAAATTCTCCAGAACAAAGGGGTAATAAATATTTTTTAAGTGACTAGTTTCTTTTGCCATTAGGGAAATAAAAATTAAAACTACTTTGATATTTTATCTCATTGCATTAGAATTTCTAATATACACATGTGTATGTACATACATGTATGTGATTGTATGTGTGTATGTTTAGCAACAAATTCTGGTGAGGATGAGGGGAGAATATAAACTGTGCAGCCATTGCAGAAATCATTGCATAGGTATCTGAAAAAAAAATCTTAAAATAGAGCTGTTATAAGACTTAGTTACACCACTTATAGGCATATACCCCAAAGATATATGTCTCTCTACTGAGACATTTACACTCATATTTATTACTAGCCTATTTATTATAGACAGGAAACAACAGGTCAGAGGTACACAGACTATAAATTCTACAACCTGGTGTGGCAGAATTCTTTTGTTGTGTATCCAGGTCGAAGGCCCAAGTTGACCCAGGATAGAAGCTGTGGACCCAGAGCATGGTGAAGTGTGTCCATAGTTATGGAATCTTACAACAGGAATGAGAGGCTAAAGGTATGAACAGCAGTCAAGAGCTGACTTCTGTAGGGCATAGAGACATTAATAGCTAGTTATGGGTATTTGAGCTCCTGGATACTGACTGTTAATGCCAACAGTAGGTTCAACAGAAGCCAAAGATAATATGTAGCCTTCAATACCAATCCCGCAGAGGAACATAATGTCCCAGAACTCTTAAAACTCAGTCTTCTCCTGAATATTTTACATCCCTCCACTAAAGAGGAATGGTGACTTGAACAAAAAGGTTGAATTAGATGTTCAAACTCTTGTGCAAAAACAAAAGTAACATGAAAAAAATCATGACATAATCCCCTTCAAAAATTAAGGATCCCATAGCATTGGCCAATAACCTGGGTAAACTTCCAAACAAAAGTAGCGATTATAAGCATGTTCACATAGTTCAACAAAGATACAAATGTACTCCAAAAGAACAACATGAAAGACTTAAATGAAATTAAGATGACAATTCAAGATATGAAAATAGAATTCAAAAGATAGAGTATCTAAAGAAAATCCTAATGCTAGATAACAGTTTGTAAGCCACTCGAGTAAATCCCATATATGTATTAATTCTATCAGATTTGCTTCTCTAGAGAACCCTAATACAACAAAGTTGAACTGAATAGATGATTCTTTTTGCGATGCTTACCTTTCCTAGTTGCCAGCAGATTCTATGCAGGCTTCTTGGAATGAAAAGACATCAAAGGTCTTACTTTTGGGATGTGATAATAATGATCAGCCTGGCATGAGACTTGCGGGGAAAGTCACCCTTTCTTTGACCGAGTATAGGGTATCCTTCTTAGGAAGAATTTCTTATCTGGCATTGTAACATGGAAAATATGTCAAATGCACCTGACTGAGGAGATGGAAAGCCCTAGGACAGAGCCTACTATTGTTAGTTTTGTTAAAAGGCCATGCTGTATTGCTGCCTTGTAAATATGTATGATTATATAGATTTGTACTCATTTCAAATTTGTTCAGTGAAGATTCTTTTAACAGTGTAGTGGTTAATGCAAAGACACATAACCAGTCAAAATAATGAATATAAGTAAGTAAGTGTCCTCAACAGTGGATGGAATATGTATATCATATTTGCCCTACTCAAGATTCAGGAAATATTGTAAGAAAGGATGTGGAGAAAATATGAGAGCAGGTGAATGTGGAGAACTGTGAAATGTTAACTTCTAGAGATGCCATGGTAGTTGACACATAAACTCACAGAAACTGTTTCTTCTATGAAACCTGAACAAGATCAAGCCAGTCACAATTCTACTTAGTGTGAGTGAGGAGTTCTTTAGATCCCACCCTTAGAGAGGCGCTACTGACAATTGATAAATTCTGATGAAAGGAGAATCATGTTCCTTTGGGCACTTGGTCTTAGGTAGCTTACACAAACTACATGGATGCCACACACCCGTGTGCATGTGGGCAACAGCAACTTTCCTCAGGGAGTTATTTATGTATCATTTAAACATATGAAATTTTCTTTATTTTTCTATTCAGCTATAGCCCCTTGTAGTGATAGTAATAACCTGCTTAACAGGAGAGTCCTACTGATCCAATAGTCACATGACTAGAAAAAGAATCTGTTTTACATGTTGTATATAAAATAGGAAGATAGAAATTTTGTAAATTCTATAAGTTTAAAAAATTTGAAACATGAAGGATACTTAATAAAATATGGAAATGAAATAGAGAAAAAACTCTACAATTAATTTAAAGAATAGGGAAAAAGAAAAATTAACAACTTAAGAACTTAGATTAAAATCACATTTCATACAAATGGTTTAAATATGTCAAGTAAAAGGCTCAAACTATAATACAAAAAAAATTCTTCTTTATGTTGTCTAAATGACAACTTACTTTTAAATATAAAACCCATATAAAAAGTAAAAACCATAAAGGAGTTAGCAATATATAACAATATACTATATACAAAATATATATGTAAGTAGATATATAACAGTATACTATATAAATACTAACCAAGTGAAAGTGAAAATTACTGTTTTATTATATGTTATAAAAAAAATAAATTACTGTGGTTAAAGTGAAACATTATCTAGAGTACCCAAGAACATTATCAAAATGAGTGAAAGAACACCTCAAAATGAAAGGAGAAACAGATGAATACAAAATTATTGTTGCTCTTTCAACAAGCCTCAGTGATTGAGGTAAGAACTAAAGCATCCATAAAAACACAAAAATCTTGAACATGTACCAATTTGTTCTAGTTGACATTTACACAGAAATAAAAACTATGGAATATAGTTTTAAAGTAGAAAAATTTCAAGATATAATGAATTTTAAGCTATAAAATCTTATTAAAGAAATGTATTTATATTTTATGATTTTCTTCTTTCATGATNACAGAAGAACATTATAAATAAATTATAAACAAATATATAGTCACCACAGAGTTGGATAATAAACAACTCACTTCAAAACAAACAGTGAATCAGAGAAAGTTTTCCAGAGAAATTAGATATTTGAAATTATTGAAAATCACAGCACAGATTTTAAAGGTTGTGTGTGTAACTAAAATTCTTTTTAAAAAACTATAACTGCAATTTAAAAAGGATTTAAATACAGTCTGTATATTCATTTAAAGATACTAGAGATGAAGGGAAAACCAAACTCAACAAATTTGAAGAAAGAAACAAAGAGCAGAACAGTAATCAATGAGAGATAAATGAAGTTTCTGCACATAGATCAGTGGCAGAATGCTTAACCATCATGCAGAAGACCCGTTATTAGTACATAAACAAATACTCATTCAAAATGGCAAATGGAAAAAAGGACAAGTAAGAAAGTTAGTAATTTATTTTTGATAATAAAGATAAACTCCTAGTTATTCATATCATGATAAAACAGTACAAACACTCTCCTTCAAAGAAGAGAAAAGAGGGTCAGTCATGACAACATAGCCCTGCTTTTCCTGCTCCCCTGCATTTGCGCCTGTGTGCCCTCTGCTTTGAACCTTCCTTTCTTTTACCCTTTCTCAAAGAAATAGTAATAGCTATTAGAGTTCATATTGGTATGGGGCTATCGTGCGTCTACTTGTCACCCCAGTGATAACACTAGGGAAGGGTTTTGACTATAAAAGGAAGCACTTCAGAGAATACAGTGCAGAGAAAAAGAACGTGTTTGTAAAATGTCTGCTGTCTTCTAGATTGGCCTTGAACAGCTTGTGTTTGGATCATTATATATTGAAAATGAATTATGTATCATCAACTTTCTCTTATGTTCACAAATGTATATATGTATATATATATACATATATTTGTTTATAAAATGAATTCTATAGTAGCTTAGAAATTGTTTTCTCTATTTTAATAATGGAGTGTGTATAAGCAAAGATAATATTGGATAGAAAGGGAAGAATTAGTAGGAATTTCTATGATAAGTTTTTATATTTGTACCTATAATTGCATAAGACTGTAATTGTGTAAATAATTTTCATGCTATGGAAACTTGTCACATTTTGAGTGTATATATACATTTTTATAAGAGCTACATTGAAAGAAAAAAAACTTCTAAACATTTGTTTTCTTTAATTTTTCATGTACCCCATTCTTTCATCTCTCTCTGTGTCCCCTCACACCCTCTCTATGCCCTTGTAACCTCCTCCCCCAAATAAAAAACATACAAACAAAAGGACTAATAAATAAAACAATAAGTATAGAAAAAGATCTTGTCATAGAACTATATAGGGTATCACAGTTTGTTCCATAGTACACCACTATGGGTATGCATATCTCCTCTTGCAAATGTTCAGTGCAGTGAGTGACTGCTTTGGTCCTAGGTCTCTGGCTTCTGTGACACTATCAGTATTGGATCTTTACTGAAACTCCTCCCAGCTATCCTGTTGTTACCCTGTGTCACGGAGATCCTGTCATTTTGGGTCAGCAGTTTCATTCCATTCAGGTGCTTCAACAGTTCACAGATAATATAGATTTTTGAGGTGGACCAATTCACTCAAACCCCTTATCTGGATCACTAGGGCAATTCTGATCCTGTCAGGCGGCCCAATACCAAGATTATCAGGAACCAAGGCCAGCTTTTTTTGTTTCCATGCCCCCAGAGTCAGCTCCACTGTGCTGCCTGATCAAGGCACAAAACCCACTTTCCCATGCTGCGGCATGGAGGGGGCTGGGCCAGTTCTCCTGATCTCGCAATCTCAAGGCTGGCTATCTGTGCCAGCTCCACTGTGTTGCCCAGACATGTTTCAGGGCTCCAGAATTCAAACCTTAAGGGCTAGCAAGGGTCAAGGCCCACTCTTTTAAGTGCTGCTGCTAAAGAGAGGTAGATCTAGCTCTCCAAAGCACTTCACCCAGTGAGCTGTAGCATTGGTTGTACATAGACCCTGGAGATCCAAGTGGGTCCTGGCAGGTGCTAATACCAGAGATGTCCCCAAGATTTCTAGTTAGAAATATGAACCACAGACACAGATCCCTACCACTACATAGCCATGGCCCTAGATATGACCCTCAGCAGTAGCATGAGTTGAGACTTCACTAAGACCTCAGGTGGTCAGACTGGCTACTCACAAGAGGCTACTTGTCACCTTTCTTGAGTCTCCAGTTTAATCTCTCTTCATAACACTCAAACTTTTCCACTTCTCTTTATCTTCCATCTGTCCACCACAGACTTGTACACTATAGAGGCTCCTGCTGTAGGTGGGCCTCTAGGTGATGTCCTCAGTCAGCGCTGCATGGAGTGCTGGCTAGTTGGCCTCTAAGTGTTTACAGCCTAGCCATGTGGTATGGGAGTGAGCAGGTCTGTGGACATCTTCCCCCTCCTGTACTCAGGCGCATGGTGGTACAAGGGCTCTCTGTGTCTATGTCCTGCCCATGCAGTGCAGTGGGTGACTTACCCCACTGGCACCACGGGGCATGGTGCTGGGCTGGTTTTATTCTAGACATGTTACATCAATAAAAAAGACAATTTCAATAATGTGAACAAACTCTCCCAAAGACACAAGTTGCATAAGCTTGCTAAAGAAACAGATAGTTCTGGCTCTACTATAGTTTTTGAATCTGTAGCTAAATACATTACAGAAAGGGAAACCAAACAAAGCAAGAGTAGACCTTTATATAGAAGGTAGAAGCCTTTCCTTGGAATTTACTGGCAATTCGTAATTGAATAATGCCACCCTACTCAAGCTCATCAAGAAAATGAAAAGCAAGATTTCCATCCTAGGTCTGAAATTATAATTATCTTGATATCAAATACAAATAAGACCAACATATTTCATGTATGTACCCACCAAATCATTAATAAAATGTTAGCAATTTGGAATCATTAGTTTTTAAAAGTATAATTCTTATTTCAGAAAAACATTTATCATAAAAAAAAGCAATTAATACAACTTACCATTTTTAGCTGAAGAAGAAAATTCACATTATCATCTGAATAGATGTAGAGAAGCATCTGGTAATATTCAAGAGACAATTACCATTGAAAGTCATCACAATGGGAACAGTCAAGGAGTGGTGTCAATCTAAAACAGACACTATGAAAAATAATTTATAACAGCATCTTAGGAGCAAAGATGGAAACATTTTCCCTGAAATTGAAACAATCCCAAGTCAATATCCGCCCTTCCTTTATTCCTTTTAAAAAATAAATACATTTATTAATTATTTGGAATTTTCATATGTCTATTTTGATCATAATCTCTCTTAATTTCTCTCGTTAACCCTTCCCCATCACAACTTCTTGTTCTATTTTTTTTTTAATTTAATAAACATTGACTTCATCTGCCCTCTCCATGTACTTTTGAGTGCAGAACCATCAGTGAGAGTATTGTTGACCTACCAGGGGCCACATTTTAAAGGAACCAGACTTTCCCCCAGAAACCATCAACTGTCCATAGCTTCTCAGAGGAGAGGGATCATGAAACAATTACTACTCAGATCATTAGTCCAGTGATTCTGTCATATCCAGAAGACTCTTTCACAGGTCTTCCTGATGTCTGGCTTTTACAGTTCCTATCCACTCCTCTATGGTAAGACTCATAGATGAGCTCTGATATAGATGTACCATTTATCCTTGATAACTTCAAATTCTCTTATTCTATGCATGTTGACTAGTTCTGAGTTTCTGCCTTAACAACCACTTACTGCACAAAGAAGTTTCCATGATGAATTAACTGCACTAATTTATGAATAGAGAGATACAAGTTTACAGGATACACCGATACTGTGTTCATTTAGTAAAATAACAGAGCCCAATCATGAATTCTTTATCATATTTATAGCACAAGATATGTGTTTTCTCCTGAATGTTCTGCATTAAATCCAATTAGAAAGTTATTGATTACCTCACAATATTCACATGGTTAAAAGCCATATCTTGCCATGCCAGTTATTATTGCAGTTCATTGAATTCAAAGCTAGGTAAGACTATTAATGACTTTTTCTCCTCAAAAACCTGCACATAAGACATCCTCATACCGTCAGAACTGTCCAGAGGGAATTAGCTTCCTTGTTTTTAATGAACTGATTTCTCCATGTGCTATGATTGTATAGTCATTGTGTCTTCAGCATTAGGTTCTTACAAGTTTTTGTGAGTAACCAAGAGAAATAGCAATAACGTGTACTGTTTACCACATCTTTGGTTTGCTTCTGAACAGCAACACGAGGGGAGACGTCCCACATGTGTCCCTGGGCATCTTATTTTACAATCTATTGTTCCAAGATGAACATAATCCCCTTTATAAGGTAAACGTTTTTGTAGGAATACACATAAACATGCGCGCGCGCGCGCACACACACACACACACACACACACACACACAAACACACACACACACAAACACACACTCACACAAACACACACAGAGACCCAATACTCAATATTTGCAAAAGTCACATGAGAACTATGTTAATTTATAACCTTCATTGATATGTATAAATGTGCTAGTAATCTCCCTCAACCCCTTGCCCGTTCTACACTCCCATTTTTTTCTCTTGCATCTTCAAGCCCACTATTCCTCTTTCCCATTCCATGTCTCTTGTGTTTCCACTGTACTCTAGACACTAATCCTATGTCAGAGTCAAATTTTCCCTATTCTATAGGTTTCCACTTCAAATCAACAGATGTAAATCTTCACAATATAGAAGTTTTTAATTTCATACACTCTCTGTTGAGTGTTGGTCTTATCTCTTGGGTAACACGAAATCTGTTTATAAAATCCTTACATAAGCCTCTATTATTTTTACTGTTGCTTCTAGGATTTCCATAGTTTCAAGTCTGTGATTGAGATGTTTGATCCATTTGGAATTTATTTGTATACATGATGAAAGTTTTTATTTTCCTACATGTACAAATTCACATTCCCCATACTATTTACTAAATATGCTGTCTTTTCTCCAATATATATTTTGGCACCTGTTATGATTTGTATATGCTCAGCCCAGGAGGTTGCACTATTAGGAGGTGTGGCCTTCTGAAAGTGGGTGTGTCACTGTTGCCTTGGGTCTTAAGACTTTCATCCTAACTGCTTGGAAGCGAGTATTTTGCTAGCAGCCTTCAGATGAAGATGTAGAACTCTCAGTTACTCCTGATCTATGCCAGCCTGGATACTGCTATGTTCCTGCCTTGAGAATAACAGACTGAACCTTTGAACCTGTAAGCTAGCCCCAATTAAATGTCATTTATAAGACTTGCCTTGGTCATGGTGTCTGTTCACAGCAGTAAAACCCTAAGACAGCACTTGTATACATATATATATATGTATATATATATATATATA
>NC_034595.1:24830021-24861765 GCF_900095145.1 Mus pahari | reverse complement strand
TCACTATGTAGGCAGGGCTTTGAGATATCATATATATGCTCAAATCTGGCCAGTGGAATCCAGACTTTCCTCCTGGCTACTCACAGAAGACAACCTCGTCCTGGGTGTCTTCAGATACAGATGGAGAACACTTGGTTCCTCCAGCATCTAGTCTGCCTGCATGATGCCATAATTCCCACAATGAAATTGTAAGGTATCCCCAAATTAAATGTTCGCATTTATAGGAGTTACCTCGGTCATTGTGACTCTTCACAACGATGGAAATCCTAACTAAGATTTGGAATACTATTTTGAGTTCTCCAGGAATATGCCAAAGAGTGACATAACTGGATCATATATTAAACTGATTTTTAGTGTTTTGTTGATTCTCCATACTGATTTATAGAGTGGTCTGAATAACTTTTCAATCCCACCTACAGTTAAGGAGAGTCCCCTCTTCCCTCACATTCTCTCTAGCACTTGTTGTCACTTGTTTCCTTATTCTTAGCTATTCCAGCTGTGGAAATCTCAGTTGTTATGATTTACATTTACCTAATTGCTAAGATATATGAGATTTTTGAGATATTTCTTAGCCAATCTTATTTCTTCTTTAGAAAATTCTGTTTCGTTCCATAGTTCACATTTTAATTGGGCCATTTTTTGTCTCTTTACTTTGTTTCTTGAGTTCTTTATATATTCTAAATATTAATACTCTGGCAGATGTATAGCCAGGAGAGATTTTTCCCACTATGTGGGTTTCCTCTTTCCTTGATTGATTGCTTCCTGAGCTGTGCAAAAGCTTTTCAGTTTTATGAGGTCCCATTTGTCAACTGTTAGCCCTAATTTATGAGCCAAGGGAATCCCATTCAGAAAACCATTCCCTATACCTATATCTTGTACAGTACTGCCTGGGTTTCCTCTTAGCAATTTCAGTGTTTCAGATTTCACAATAAAACCTTTGGTCTATTTGGAGTCAGTTTTTGTTTGTGTAAGATGATAGATATACAATTTCAGTCTTCTGAATGTGGACATGTAATTTTCCCAGAACCATTTTTGAACATGGTATATTTTTTCCAGTATATATTTTTAACATCTTTTTCAAATAACATATGATGCAGTAATATATGCTCATATATGGGTCTTCTATTTTGTTCTGTTTGACTACCTGTGCAGAAAAGATCACAAATGCCATGGGAAGACATAGTGCACCAAAAGATGTCACTGCAGACATATTGTTAGTCAGTTGTTTAAAACAACCCTAAAAGAGAAGATTTAGAGAAACATTTTGTATCACTAATTTCTATCTCTGTCTCCATAAGAAAAAAGTAAAGGGGGAATATGTAGAGATACAACTGTCACTAAACACCACTTGAAAAATTATGTGGAGACCTAAAATATATACATATATAAAAGGAATCTACATGGAATTACTAAATACTGGAGACAATGCTGCAAGATTGTCTAATAACATATAGATATCTAATAACATATATATATATAATATATATATATTATATATATATATGATTTATTAAATAGAGTGTCTTACAGATTATGGTCCAACCAGTCCATAGTTCAACAATGGCTGTCTACCAGAGGAAGGTTGAAGAATAAAGTAGTTGTTGCTCCATGAGTCTGGATGTCTTAGCTGGTCTTTAATATATGGTAGTATATTCAAAAAAAGTGGGCTCTAAAGCCAATGAACTTGTCATCAAGAGTGACAGAAAGTAGGCAAGGAGAAAAACTTGCTTCTTTCATGTCCATTATATAGGCTACCACCATAAGATTTGGTCCAGATTGAAAGTGGATTTCCCACCTAAGAAGATATAGATTAAAGGGGTGGTCTTTTCATTTGAAATTATCTAATTAAGAAAAATCTCTGACAGGTATACTGAGATGCTTAGTAGTTAATTTCAGATGTAATATCATAATGTAAGTAATATGAATATTAATGGGAAATGGGAAAACCATGAAGCAGTCTTTAATCAGGAAGGAAGGGGACAGGTTGATTCAGAAGAAAAAGCAAGAAGAAGGGTTAAATTATACTAAGGATGTTTGAAAAGGCTATAAGAATCCATATAATTTTAATTTACCTAAAATTACACAGTATATAAACATAGGTTTATATATGTGTACCTATGCATAGAAATGCATAAATATGTATATGCACACATGTATGTGTATGTATGTATGTATACATACACACACAGGTTAAATGAAGGTATGCCATATGGCATGACTATGCTACCTTCAACAAAACTCCTAGTGCTGGGCAGGAAACTACCGAATTTGAGTTACTGGTCAGGGTTATTCAAGAGACTCCTCAAACAAATTGTATATCTGCATTGCCTTTCTTTGCCTTCCAAGGCTGAAGGTAAGTCTCCATTTTTGAAAATACTGCATACTTTGGTCAAAGGATACGCAGGACCTTAGGTAGATATGATCTGAATGCTTCTTTCCTGATGACTAGCCTTCATAAAACCGGAAGCTGCTATTCAAGCTTCAAGCAATAGACATAACCAACACTCCTACCCAGTTTTGAATCCAATGAGCCACTCAATCACCAGCATGGCAAGATATCCTTAAAGGTGCAATAGTTGCAGTCATATCTTGGTGGTACCCAACTGTCAACTAATTGGATATAAAGCCCTGTCAGAAAGAGGAAAATCATGCCTAATTCTGGAAATCTAGTCAATGTGTTGGGTTAGTGAGGTCATGGATCTTATAAGAGAAACTTCTACCATCACTTTAATAAAACAGTATAATGTATTCTAACTACTTACCCACAGGTAGGGGTGGCTTTCACCCCTCATCAAAATAGCATCTCTCTGAAGCAGACAGAGACCATTATAAAGAACTATAACCTGGTTAAAATACAATGAACAACCAATTGTAGGAAGCCTATCCCAAATAAACACATCTACAACCCCTGTACGTAAGACTCAGTGAACATCTCAGAAGAAGCAACAAATTGTAAGAGCCAGAGGACCAGGAAATCTGCTGAGATAATGACTCCTAGAAATGACAGGAAGGTGCACCCATGACATCTCAACAATATGGCTTTCTAAGAACCTGAAGAGACCACCTCCAGCAGATAGGTATGTTGAGGGATGGGGCCACCCATCCATCTCAAAACCTTTAATCCAGAATTGTTCCTTTCTAAAGGAAATGCATAAACAAATGCTGGAGCAGACTGAAGAAAAGGCCATCCAGAGTCACACCCCTCAACTTAGGATTGATCCCATCTGCAGACTCAAACCCCAACACTATTGCTGATGCCAAAGAGTGCTTGAAGACAGGAGTGTAGTATTGCTGTCCTATGAGAGGCTTTTCCAACACCTGACTAAGACCGATGCAAACACTCACAGTCAACAATTGAACTGAGTCCAGGGACCCCAATGTAAGAGTCAGGGGAAGGACTCAAGGAGCTTAAGGGGACTGCTACTGCATAGAATTAACAACAATACCAACTAACCGGATTCCCCCAGAGCTCCCAGGGACTAAGCAACCAATAAAAGAGTATACATGGGTGGGTCCATGGCTCCTGCAACATATGTATCAGAGGATTTCCTTTTGTGGTATTATTTTGTCCTGTGAAGGCTTGTTGCCCCAGCAAAGGGGGATGCTAGAGGAGTGAGGCAGGAGTGGGTGAGTGGGTGTGGGAGTACCACTTTATAGGCAAAGGAGTAGGGGAATGGGAGCTGGGCTTGTAGAGGGGAGACTGGGAAGGAAGACAGCATTTGAAATGTAAATAAATAAAATAATAAATAAAACAAACCCAAAATCAAATATGGCTGTCTAAATCAGACCTGAACAATACTGATAAACATGCTAAAGTGGAGCGTGGGGAATGTCTTAGGGCTCATCCCTAGATAAGGAAGTAAGGCAACTAAAGCCTGCTCAGAGAGGACGAATTAGTCTTCTTCAGGGTTGAGTATCACAGTCATCCAATTCCAACGGATTGTTCTGGAAATCGTACACATACAGACAATGCTAAAGGGACTGAGCAGGGTGTGCTTATATATCTATGTATTTGTACACATATATAAAAATAGCAATTTAAAATAAGGGCTCAAGAATTTAATACAGTGTGAAGGAAGTCATGAAAGGTGTAGGAGGAAAGAAAGAGTGGAGAAATAATGCAGTTACGTTTTAATTAAAAATGTGAAGATATAAAAATGAAATTAAGCTTGCCATATTTTATTATATAAACATATGTGTATGCATATATATATATATATATATATATATATATATATATGAATGTATGTTATATATACTTAGTTATGGTCATAGCAAACATCTGGTAAAACATTTAATAAACTAAAATGTTAATAGCAAATATTTTTGAACAATGTGGTAACAAATGATTCTAACCCCTTTTATAAAAAAAACTCCTAAAATTCCATAGCAATCCACTAAACATAATCTAAACATTTATGCAAACATCTCATAGTGGGCCAATATGTACTTAAATTGATATTGAATGTCATTAGTAAGATGATATAAACTAAAGTCACAGATAGACAGACACTTCTAAAAACCTCCTAATATATCTACACCTAAACAACAATAAAATAAATAAAAACAACAGCAACAAAACTCTCTTCTGCAGACCTCCTAGGCTGTCTCTATCTCTGAGAGACATTTCTACAGTATCCTAGAGCACTCTTTACATAGGAGTAGGCCTCCTAAAGTGCTGACAGCCCAAACTATTGGCCATGTCAAGTGACAATTAGGGATTGTTCTTATGGACCGTTGGTGGTATGAAGATGTCAGCTGCTTTGAATTTAAATGTTCCAGGCAATGCTTCTATTAGGATTTTTACCTAATAAAGTCATATATCCTCTCAAAAACTCAAGTGAAAATGGTCATAGACTATTTTGCTATAATAATTCAAACTGAGAACAAATCAAGTTCCCACTCAATGGAAATACTTGACCCACAAATTTGGTGTAGCCACAATAGACATTACTCATTACTAAAAGGTATGAACTAACATGTAGCAACATGGATGAAGAACAAAAGTCTTTTGGGGGTTGGGATCCCTGCTGGGAAGAAAATTATATGTATGATTTTATATATAGATACTTTTTAAAGCAAGCTAGCCTACAGTGGTATAAATCAGAAGAATAGTTACTGAGGACAAATTCTGAAGGAAAGATGTTTTACAAAGGATAAGAGGGGAATAGGCCAAAAGGAACGTTTGCCACTGGTGTGTAGTTTTTCTACCTATTTGTCAAAACTCATTCAGTTATATACTTTCAATTAGTCACTTTTGCTGCTTACAAGTTATACCTTAATAAGACTTGCAATGAAAAATACTTTCCGCATTCATTTTGGGAAGCAAAATGCAGTTTGTTAGAGAATTTTGTCAGTATTTTCGGTGATAATGGTTTTGTTGATATCTGCTGTTCACCAAACACTAAGAGGTATGCACTAGTAAACAGAACACTTACTTTAAGGATGGTATGCTCTTCTATCTGCTGAAAGAACTGACAGTAAAAGTAAATACTCATTGGTCATAATCTAATTAATTGTTAAGTGGCAGGATGTAATATGCAGAAATCCATAGATGACTCCTTCGACTTAAAGTGCTTTGTTTAATGCCTGTTGAATGCCAGGTGCGGAAAGAAAGAATAACAAAATCCATCAGCAAAGCTGTCAGACACTTTCGGGTCTTTGGCACTCTGAAGGAAAGGTCACTCTGCTGCTGAATTCAAAATGTTAACAGTAATCTTTCTTAGGCAGTAGCAGAGACTCTATTATCAGCTAAGCAGGTCCAGTTCTGAGTGATCAACAAAGTTTCCACCCTCAGATTCCTTCCTCCAGAGCAGTGCTCAGCCGCTCTGGCTTTGCAGTCTTTCATGTGTAAGAAGTCAGTAGTGTTTGAAGCCCACAAACAACATGGTTTCATGTGCTGTGCATTCCTTATCTCTGCACATTCAGGCGCAATGGGATGCTCTGCTCAGCAAGGCGGGCTGGTAAAGGAAGGGGAACCTGGGAACTAGGGCTGTGCTCTGCATTGCTCCAACACTTCTCAATTCCTTCTTGTGGCAACTTTCCAAAATCCAGTGTGAGTAGATAGTAACATTTCTTCCCAGAGTGAATATGAAATGAGTTAGAAGCCTGATTTAACAGAAATATTGGGAATTGGGGACCATGTGTGACTGTTGCTAACGTGATGATTCAGAGAATATCTCCTGTAAGCCATGAGTTCATATGGTATACAGTTTGTGACAATTCACAAAGCCTAGACCACAGATGGGGTCCCAGATGAGCCTGTGCTTGGTTTATTGTTTTCTTCATAATAGTTTCTAACTGGAAAATCTTTTCAAAGTTTTGTTATTTTTGTTTGCTTGTTTTGAGAGATGTTCTCACTATGTAGTTGTGTCTAGCTTGAAATAACCTCTATGGAACAGAGTACCCCAGGACTCACAGAGATCTTGCTGCCTCTCCCTTCCAAGTGCTGGGATTAAAGGCATGAGCCACCACACTGGGTCAGTCCACTGTTATAGTGACAATTTTGGAGTTTTGGTTTCTTTAAAAAAATAGAAATATTATAAGGATATGTTTTCATTTTAATCCCAGGTATGAGATATGGGGCTGTTTCAGATTGTCTGCAGCAGCTGACTTTGATTTGCCTCATGATCTAGCAGGGGTGTGATTTTGCCCAGCTGTAGATAGTTCCTGTTATTGTGCAATGTTTGAATTCTGAGGACTTTTCAGAGGGTCTATAAATGCTGAGGCCCTGAGAGGCATGGTACATTGTGGGGGCTTTTGGTTGGTTGTTGGTGATTATTGATTGCTGTTGGTTGAAGCTTGTTAAGTAGTCATATATGAAGAAGAAACAACAAGAAGACATTACATATTCTGACAACTAAGATCAAACTTGTCCCAAGGAACTTGAGAACCCTAAACAGAAGGAAGTATTCTAACATTAACACTGCTCATTTTCAGACCCCTGACTTTACTCCGGACCTCTTTCTTTTCCCCTCTATTTTTCTTTCTTTTATCTAATGTTAGAGGAGTTGGAAGAGGGGAAGAAGATGGGTGAATATGGGTAAAAGAAAGAAGATCCCACAAAGTCAGCTATGCAGTTCTATTTTGTACCTTCTCTTTCAATAGTGAGAACTGACAAGAGAATGGATTGTGTGCATAAGCAGAGATGTTCATGAGGTAGATATATCTGCTGTTCCTTGCTGCCCATACCCATGATAACAAACACCATGGACTTAGTTGCACAGCATTCCAGTTGAATTCCACTTGAAGCAAGAGGTTCAGTTGTACTGAACAAGTAAGTGCCTGGCCAGTCTCAAGATGGCACACTTTCAACTTGGACCAGAAGCTACTTCAACAGCAGGAATTAAGTAATGACATCTGAAAGAATAATCAGAGATCATACTGTGTTTCCCAGGCTGGAGCTGCTTCTTGCCATTAGCTGATTACTACTGCTGAAAATGACGTGAAAGAAAAAAGAAAGTCAGGATAACAGTTATCTTTATTTTCCTTTCAGTCTCTCTATAAGTTGAACATGGTATGTTAGTCGAAACTGTTTACATAAAAAATAAATAAGATGGTTGAATTAACTTGTTTATTGGTTCTACCATTCTGATAAGAATAAATACAAATGCATACAGAGTTACAAAAAGTGCTTGTATTTTTATCTAAAATGTGGTGTGCAATATAGAGTAGTAAAAATCCATGTGAATAATTTGTGAAAGACATTTAATAGCAAAATACTGGTGATATGGGGAGAGGATAATGAAGAATAGAATAAAGTATTATACTTTAATAGATATTCTTACATTGGTTTTCCTGTTTCTATGACAAAATACCTGACAAAAAGCAATTTAAGTGAGAAAAATTTATGCTGACACCAGTTTAGAGGCTACATCCCATCTTGGCAGCATGTTGGGCCCCTGTTCCTGCTAGAAGATCATGAAGCAGTTAGCCATAGGAAAACAACAGAAGGGAATTTGAGATTCTAGGCCTGAAGCAGACAGGTATCTAACCCCAGAGGTTTACAGACAATGCATACTTGTTCCAGGCATTCCTCCTGCTTTATAGGATCTCAAATCCCTCAAAATATCACTGCCAGTTGTGAACGAAGGATTCAAACACATCATGTAGCTGGGTCCTTAAAATACATTGGGGTCTCTAAAAAAATAAAACTGATTATATTGTTTTGCTTGTTAAATATCAGGCAGGGAGAACAGTTAATTTTTTTAATACATTAATGACAAATCCGGGATGAACAGTCAGATTTTAAATGTATTTTATGCGTATGAGTGTCTTATTTATTGTGTGTACCACATGCATGCAATATCTGCAGTAGCCAGAGGAGGGAATCAGATCCTCTAGGACTGGAGTTACAAATGGTTGTGAACCACTATGTGAGTCCTGAGAATTGAACTGAGGTCCTTTGGAAAAAGATACATTGTTCTTAACTGCTAAGCCATCTCCAGACACAAGTAGTCACTTTTAAAATTAAGGCTATGTTAATTCCTTTACACAATTAAGTAACCAAGAAATAGTTATGTAACATCTACACAACACCTTGCACCCACTTGTAACTCACATGCAAGAATGTGTAGCCTCCACCAGCGAAGAGGACACATGGGAGAAATTGGTTACCTGTGTCTGGCAGGCAATAAGAGTCAACAGACTTGATTTGTTTAACTCACATTGCTTCAGCAGAGTCTGAGAGGCAGCCTCAAGATTGATGAGAGGCCATTTCAGGCCTAGGAGTATTTTATTCGCATAGCCAAATTATTTGCAATGGTTATACTTTTAAGCCTGAATTTAGTCTTCAGTGTTGACACTCATTTCTTTGCTATTGCTTCAGGTTATGTACACCCTGGCACCATTTCAGATGTTTCCTGCATTATGTGGTTAGGTTTTGAACATTTCTTTTCTTGTTCTTAGTTCCTCTTTCTGTTTTGTTTTCAGTTCGTTTTATCCCAGTATAGAATTAAGGAGTTCTATTTTTAACCAAATGGGCCTGTAATATTAGCATATTCACCATATTTTTGGATATCTGAAAAAGCTTTTTGTATTTTGAGACATGAACTGCCACATTTGACTGTATTTAGTCAGAGAAGATGTATGAGGTTGCCATGTTAGTAGTGTTGGATGAGAAAAATCACTCTCAAGAACATGGCCCTGTGAGTAACACCTCCCATGCAATGACAGATGAAGACTTACAATTCAAGACCCACTTAACAGCTAGGATGACTTGACATGTGATGTTATGATGACAAACTGGGATGCTATGTTGCCTAGGAAATTTTTCCTGTGAGGACCAACAAACAAATAGAGATTTCTTTAAATCTGTCATCAAAGGAAATTTGGAAACTGCAAGGCTCTCTTAACCCTCTGGAATTCTGATATCACAAAGGTTGCTGCTTTATACAGAGCAACAAAAATTTTATTTGTTTCATTGTTCCCATCGTCTACCATGGTAGTAATGTAGACGAATGTAGTACAGTAGAAGAACCATTCACAAACAAAGCATGGCTAAAGGGAAAGACTACTGGAACAATGGCCTTGATGTAGTTGTCTCCAGAAAAAAATATCTCCAATAGTCATATAACATATGAAAAGATACTCATATATAATTTTTATTTTATGGAGGTTTGAATCAGTAAGATATAATTTAAAGAATTTGTAACAGGGTTTCTTATTGAAGTGATAATCAAGGATTCCAGAGATATTTTAAAGGCAATGCTTATGCTTTATGGCCAATGGGCTTTTAGTAACAAGTAAATCAAGAAGAAGTCGTAATTAAATACCATGCTGAAAGCCTACTTGCTTTAACTACTGCATGGTGATGCTTGCAAAACATTCTAAGTGATTACAGGAAACAGCTATCGTCTGGTTGAGATCAGAAATATTTGTAAAGGGAAAGAATGACAAAGATTTTTAGAAACTATCATTAGTTTAAATTGTTGGAGAAAACTGCATTCATGAACTAAATGCATGGAAATGGATGATTATCGAAAATACTAAAAACAAAAATGTAAATATGAGGCCACAGGCAAACTCAGGGAACCAAACAGTAAGTAGGACAGGAAAAAGGAAAAGTCTAATGTAAGCTGAAAAGAGAGGTGACAATGACATGGAAAGTGAATCTGAACAATAGACTCAGACAGCATAGAATTTATGGCTGTCTGTGGGGCATCAACAAAGGAATGGGGGAAGGGACAAGGAAGAATCCACTAGGAGGGCTGGAGACTGAAAGGACATAGGCCTGAGGGAATGTTTAGCCTTTTTCTTAGCTGCTCTCCATTTCTCCCTTACACTCTCCTCCATTGATTTACACAGCTTGAGCCCAGTCCTCTTTCCCCTCTGGGCCACTGAAATGGGATCCACATCGGGGAGCAGGATGGGAAGGTTGGTGTTAAACCATGTTTACTTATAAGCCTTCCTGGGTTGGAGGCCAAGGTTTGTAGTTTGGGAGACTGTTTTACTTTAAAGATAAATGTTTTCTAAGCATACTTTCCCATCCTGTCATTCTCTAAAGAGGTTATATAAATGATGTTCTCTCAATCTCTTTCTTGGACTTTTAGCAGCAGGAAACTAAGAAAGGATTCAAGTGTGGTTTTGAAAGCCCTAGGGAAGAGTTATAAAATAAGGCCTGCAAGTGTGAAGGGCTGTTCAGTGACCCCTGGTGTGCAGAAAGCCCTGAGGAAATTATGAGATTATAGGATTCAGAGATGACAGCAGCTGCCTTCAGTTCTTCCTTACTGATGACTCCTTTGAGTGGAATACAGCTTGAGCAGGAGAAAGTGAATAAATGATTACTGTACATACTGAGGTAAGATGAGGTAAAATGACTGAGTAAATCACATTGGAACATTTCTGCCTCCATTTTCATAATATATCTTTGGTAATTTGCAGGGAGGATTAGTAAATATAGGAAAGTTTACAATCCATTCCAAGGACTTAAAACTTTATGATAAAATAAACCAAGGTTAGAGACTTTCTTGGAAAGAATTACAGGAATATCCAGTTAAAAGTTGCCTATTGTGAGATTTCACAAGGCTCCACCTCTAGATTTAGAGCTATAGGCAGATAATGACTGAAAAGAGAGGGAGAGTCAATCTTCTTTAGGAATAGACTCCATGAGTGGTTATTAAATACCAAGTGGTCGGTCATCATTGATTTAAGTTGAGTGGCCAGCGGTGACTAAGGTGTAGGGAAATGGGAAAAGCTGGAGGGAGGAGAGAAAAAGAATGAAAATGTAGTACTCACAGGAAATATATAATCCCAATTCATAAGTGAACACATTCAAGTTTTTGCCATTTCTAAATCAAGAGCATCTAGAAACATCCCTGAACAAAGGAACTAGGATCTCTGGTTTATTTTCTTTAAGACAAATCTACCTGTCTCTCTCCTTTGTGGTTCTGTCTGCCTGCCAAGATGACTCCTCAGTTCCCCTGTTACTCAGTGTCTGTCCCCTCAACTCTTGTAATTATGAACCAAAGTTCACCTTCTATCATTTCCCTTTCTCCTATTTTCCAATTCATCATGCATTGATATACCATGTACACTAAAGGTACTTAGACCTTCAGCCCTACTTTTTCTCAACACTTCTGTGAAAATACCATTTATCATTTAGACTTTACTCACATCATTAAGTTCATATACTCCCATTTTAAGGCCAAGCATATTTTCTTTTTCTTTAGAGAATGTTTTTTCCTTCTTTCTTTAAAACTATAGTGTTGCTTCTCAATCACAAAATCTCTGTTTTTCCATTTCTTGGCCTTAATCTTTCTTCTCATTCTCTAATCATTTAATCTACAATCTAACCCTTTTGGATTACCTTAGGTTTTCTTTCAGTAAAAATTAAAAGTAAAAATCTATACCTTTCTTTGCTGATTTTTGTACATATATATGCCAGTGTGCTTGGCTATGCACCCAGAATCCAGAAATCAACAGTGCCTTTATAATGGTCTACTCTACTTTTTGAGACAGAGACTATTATCCAACGTGGAGCTCCCTGGTGATACTGAAATGACTGGCCAAAAAGCCCCACATAACCTCTTAACTCTGTCCTCCAATGCTCTGATTTCAGGTGTATGCGGCTGCTGTACCCAGCTCTTCATGAGGCAGCTAGGAACTTAAACTCAGGTCCTCAGTATTTTACTCACTGGGCTATGGCTGTCTTCCCATCCTCTGTACCCAGAGAGCATTGGTGTATCTTTCTCATCAATGTAATCCTTAAATCACTTCAAGCCCATTTAAGCCCTTTAAAGGCAATATTCTGTGTTCCCCATCAATCTAAACTGTATTCAAAGACAATCATAAACCTGGAAAGCCAAGAAGACAAAATTCACATAATTGTTCTTTATCAGTATCCTTAGCTCTGCATTCCCTAGAACACAAAAACAGTTTCCTTTGATTCCCAATTTCTTGACTTTGCTCTGTATGTGCCTATCTATATATTTTTCTCTATCAGTTCCTACTCTAACTTTCATTCTGTTTATGCTTAATACTATTGTTTAATAATATACTGTGTCATAAATATTTTTGAATTTGACTTCTATCCTTACAATATGAATATCACCACTCTTCATTGGCCCATGTACCTGCTACTAGCCACAGTGAGGGTAAGTAGATTCTGCTTGAGTAGATTAGTGCATCTCTGTAATTGCTTGTCTTCCATTCTCACTGAATTGATTTATACAATGCAGAAATTACATCTGGCTAATAGTCCCTCTCACAGCTTCTTTAACTAGCTGCTGAAGTGCCAATGAAAATGCACAGAAAGACAAAACTTTGTACTTCTGCCAAAACCTGCAAATTTCTAGTCTTGAAAATTACAATTATAGGATTGATATTCAAAAGAGCATTTTGTGACTTTCTCCAGATCCCAACTCTCTGAAAATAGATGGCTTCACCAACTAATGACTAGTTATATCAGAAATACCATGTTGTTGCCAAACAGAACAAGGAAAAGACCCAGGTATTCTTTTATACAGAATCTTTCTTTGAGATAACAGGAATCTTATTATCATTTCTTTTCATTTTCTGTCAAGAGACATTCTATTATATAAATTTATGAACCACAAATTTGTTTACAATAATTAAAGCAAAGCAAAACAAACAAACAAACAAACAAAAAACCTGAAACATCCAAACTGGAAGAAAGAAGCAAACCAATAGTAATATAGCTACTGATTTACATCACAAGAGTGAGGGGTCAGTGGATGCCATGGCAGGGAGGATGTTGGTCACATTTAGTTATATCAGAGAGGAGACAAGTCTCAGGCTAGAAGAGCTGTAATTGACAACTAAGAATAAATCACTGAACTGTTTAGATTTGACCTGTATCACTTAATCACTGAACTGTTTAGATTTGATCTGTATCACTTCGTTCACATCATCCTTTTACTGGAGTCTAATCTTTAGAACATAAGTTTTAATTCCAAGTTTTACTCACATATTCAGGCTGTTTTTATTGGACACAGCTAGAAAACATGCATGTGTTCATGCATAGAATGACACGATGATGCTGTGGCCATCCCTACTGATTTTACACAGCATGTTGCTGTCTTTTATCCATTTACACCTCAATGGTATAATATTATAATGTTTAAGATGTCTTGAGATTTGTATGCATGTATCACAAAGGTAAATAATATCACTAAAAGTAGTTAATATCTATTTGCAGATTTTTCTATGAACTAAAAATATGTAGTCAAACCATAGAATTCAAAGTGTACTTGTGTAGATTCTTCTCCTTCATTTGAATTATATCAAGCTCATTTTATTCTTGGATTCAGAGTAATATCCTTCCAGTCTTATTAATATAACTTTTGTTTTGCCTCTGTGTAACATTAAAAAATGTTCATATTAGAAGTAAGCAATTTATCTCTTAGACTTTCTAAGCCCATCTCTTCATTGTTTTCTCCACCCTTTGAGGCTAATTTCTGAAAAAGATCTGTTCTCTTCCATTTTGAGAAGCAAATCACATGTACCTGTGATTTCTATGCATGATCATCACACTATATGATGACATATAATCTTCTACGTATTGTTTTCCTTAACATTCTATCTAGGAAACTATTTCACATCACCTAAGCTAGACATTTATTCAAAAGGTATAATGAGTGTTAATCCTAGGCTTGTAACATAAAACAAAGCAAGAGAAATATCCAACAGTAGGTATGTATGTTTTAAATTTTATAAAATTTATTGTTTAAAAAACTTGAAATAACAATTAATAAAAATTAATGCAGGCCCAATAGCTATTTGGAATGGAAGCTGTGTGGATTATATACTTTCACTACTGAATATATTTTTATGAACTTATCCACCACCAAAACGTGAAAAGCCCCTGAGAGATTTAAATAATTTATATAAGTAAATATTTATATTAATACAGTATAAAATATAGAAAGGAGAAGAAGAAAGGGTAAGTGTTAGGGATGAAGGATTGAATGCAGGTGATCAACACAAGTTATGAAACACACAGAAAGGTGAATGTTGTAGTTCATGACAATTCTATATAGCTACAACCTGCCATCACCAAATGAAAAGCAATATGGATATATTCTACAGATAAAGCAAGTTTCAAAAGGAAGGAATCAAATTTGAATCACACAAAGACTTAAGATGGCAATGCTCATAATATTCAGGGATAGAAAGAATCTCATAAGTATCCAGACAGATGAGAAGAAGTTGTGTTTTTTTGAGAGCATAGTAAGATTGCTCAGCTTTCTTCCTTTCTCCAAAGCCACAGGCAGTGGTGTAAGATTAGTAGACTTTGAAAAAAGTGTGGAGCCAATCCAAGTTGAGATGGTCGCACAGTGAGCACTTACTACCTAGCAGAATGTATTTTGGGGTTCTGTCCTTGTATGGAAGCTCTCCAAGTGTCTTATAGTACTTGATGCTAGCCCCAGCAGGAGAGCACCACCTACATCTTTACTTGGCTGAAAACCATAGAGTTCAAAGTGTACTTGGGTAGATTCTTCTCCTTCATTTGAATTATATCAAGCTCATTTTATTCTTGGATTCAGAGTAATATCCTTCCAGTCTTATTAATATAAAATTTTGTTTGCCTCTGTGAAACATTAAAAAATGTTCATATCAGAAGTAAGCAATTTATCTCTTAGACTTTCTAAGCCCATCTCTTCATTGTTTTCTCCACCCTTTGAGGCTAATTTCTGGAAAAGATCTGTTCTCTTCCTTTTTGAGAAGCAAATCACATGTACCCTTTCCAAATATTACCACAGTTGGGAGTCTAAGACTCAGCAACAGACTTTTAAGGAAATAGGTTTTTTTCAGTTCATGGGAAATGGTTAGGAGGGAAGACTTATAGTATAGGATCTTGAGACAAAGGCAAAGCTTATATCCATACTGAGGTATGAGGGGCAATGACTTGATCAAGCCTCTAAATTTAGAGTCCCAATAACCACATTAAGAATGACACAAATATTAACTCAGATAGTACAACTTTGGTTTCCTGGGTATCTATGTTCCTCTTAGTTTTAGACATAAGAAGGGTTTTCACATAGGTGGCTAGCTCCTTTCACGTGCAAGAAATCCCTGAAGAGGGATAGCAGAGAGGTGTTAGCTGGAGCTATTTTCCTGTACCTGAGAATCACAAAGTAAAGAGGTTCAGAAAACACACCACAGCAACTCTTACAGTTCCTGCCTTGCTCTGATGGGAGCTGCTGCTTTGTCAAAAGTCCTCCAAGAATCCAGATTAGCATTCCTGATGTATTCTCCTTAAAGTAACAAAAGGGCAGCTAGTGTGGTGGATGGTAGTTCTTCTGATTGTCCCTAATATTGCTTCTTCTGTTTTGAGTATTGTACTGGCTACTTTTGTGTCAACTGGATACAGCTGGAGTTATCACAGAGAAAAGAGCTTCAGTTGGGGAAATGCCTCCATGAGATCCAGCTGTAAGGCATTTTCTCAATTAGTGATCAAGCGGGGAGGTTCCCTTGTGGGTGGTGCCATCTCTGGGCTGGTAGTCTTGGTTCTATAAGAGCAGGCTGAGCAAGCCAAGGAAGGCAAGCCAGTGAAGAACATCCTTCCATGGCCTCTGCATCATCTCCTGCTTCCTGACCGGCTTGAGTTCCAGTCCCGACTTCCTTGGTGATTAACAGCAGTTTGGAAGTGTAAGCTGAATAAACCCTTTCCTCCCCAACTTGCTTCTTGGTCATGATGTTTGTGCAGGAATAGAAACCCTGACTAAGACAAGTATCTACTTATTATGACGTCTCTAGTCAAAGAGGCTTACCTGGTGCTATGCCTTCAATCTGAATGTCCTCTATATGGTCTGATATTGATTCAGCTAGTAGTATTATTTGGGCAGATTGTGGAATTCTTAGGAGTTGGAAAGCTGGCAGATGTTGGTTACCAGGGTTGGGCCTTTGAAGACAATAGCACAGCCCTAGTTTTTGTCATGTTCTCTGCTTCTAGGTCCATGATATTATATAGCCTCTGCTAAACACTTCCACTGCCATGCATTTTATATAGCTTCCTATCATGATATACTGAAACCCTTGGAAACTAAGCCCAAGGAAAACTTATCTCTATAAAGTTGTTTCTCCTATAACCAGAAACAGAAATGGAAATGACGATAGAAATAGAAAGGGGACTAATAGCTAGTGAGAAGACACAAGCCTTGTTTTCTCATGTCTGTGAAATTTGGTTTTCTCAGGCCATGGCATGTATTTTTCGATTAAAATTGGGAATTCCTAAAAGCATACACATGGATTGTTGTATTGACAAGCCCATTCCCTTTCATTCCTTTGTGTAACACAGGCCTAGCTCTCATATAACATTGCCATTTATTCCACAATAATCGTGCAATTTTTAAATTTACATTCTTTGTTTTTTTTCTGACGAAATAAACATTGTTTGGCCCTCTTGAGAGTTACAAATTGAAAATGACTGGGACACTTGTTCTATTCACTAACAGATGTATGTGTCCTTTCTCTTGCTGCTAAAACTTCAAAACACAGACCTACCACACTACAGAATAATATCAAAATGAATTGATCACAGAGTAAGATTATTGGATTACTGGAGTCTTGATAGAGTTATTGACTGAGAAC
This sequence comes from Mus pahari, assembly GCF_900095145.1. NCBI lineage: Eukaryota > Metazoa > Chordata > Mammalia > Rodentia > Muridae > Mus > Mus pahari. Next base: position 24,844,713 of record NC_034595.1, on the reverse strand, counting down.
TGTGCTTCTTAGAGCAGGAAATTCATCTTCATAAGGAGCATATGGTAGTATTTCCTTGTTACAGATAGAAGAAGTTGCTATTTCCACCTATTAAGATATAGTGCTAATCACACAGCTTGAAGGGCTACAACAGTTTGAAGGGCTACACATATCATACCTGAGTTGTGTTACACCATGCATGCACTGTATCTTTGAAGACAGATCCAACCTTGCAGGGTCTTGACTCCAACTAGTGCTTCATTAATACTTTGAACAGGTTGCTATAAGTAGCAATTTCTGGATTGTGAAGCATTTTACATATATACATTTTTTTGTAGAAGGCTTTAATGACCCAACAACATTACCCAGAGTTCTATCCTGATGGGTCAAAATATTGCCAGTTCATTGTGATGATGTTGCTTGGAGTCTTATGGGGCTAAAATCAAACTCACATGAAGTTTGCATTAAAGCTTGTTAAAGGTGAACCATTACATACCCTAGGTCTAAGGGTATATGCTAACTTCTATTTGCTTCTAAGTTTCTTACAGTAATCTTTGATATCTACTTTTTAAGTGGGGAGAGGATTATACACAAACCCAAGTTTCTGTGCATGCTGGGAAAGTACTCCACCACTGAGCTGTATCTTCAGCTCCCAATCCCTACATTTGATTTGTGAGTGGGCTTGAGTGTTAAACAATGAAGGAAATAGACCAGCCTTCTGGAAATGGACAGGAATAGGGAAGACAATGTCTATGGTCAACTGAGGCCAACTATTCACCCACTTCATGTCAGCTCTAGTAATATTTGGTAATAATTCTCTCTGCTGCAAAACTGTTAGCATTTCATGTGCATATATGTGCTTCTTGTCACATCTCCTTATGACCCATCCAAAAACTGTTTCCTTGATCATACATCCAAATTATTTGCCATTGTCTATGTCTTCAAATATATAATATAACCAGGCAATACTTTTTTTCCACACAGTATGTGATTGATTGTATTGCTGAAATTGCCAGTGGAAGTATCAGTCCAGCACACTTGTTTTCACTGTCATCCTGAATGGACATAGAGTGAAGATATCCAATTCTAGCTCTTATCTATCTGTTTAACCAATCTGTGTCCTGTGCTTTTACTTTAAACTTCAGCTTTAACTGAGTATATACAAGCTCCAGAACAGATGCCGCCAACTGTTGAGAAGATCTGGCCTACTTGGTCAGGTGGTTATGCCATTTGATCCTACTCATAGCAAAATCTATAGATACCAATTTATTCTTTAAAAAAAACCAAAAAACTTGTTATTGATTCTTTGTGAGTATCGTGCCATGCACATGAATCCCATTCTTTCATCATCTCCCTGTCTCTTTCATCCACCCATGCCCTTGCAACTTCCCTCCCTAAGAAAGTAAAAGACAAAATAAAAAAGTAAACAAAACAAAACAAAGAAAAGATATTGTCATGGAACCTGTAGTGTGTTGTGTCCCAAAGTATAAGCTTTAGTCCATACATCTCTACTTGCAATGTTCATTTCAACAAGTCATTGGTCTGGTTCAAGTCCTCTGACTTCTGATACACTGTCTATACTGGATCCTCACCAGATCTCCTTGGTAATCATGTTGTCGCCCTGTGTCATGAAAATACTGCATCTTTGGCTCTTCAGGTCCAGTCCTTTCACATGTTCCAGCAGTTTATAGATGAAATAGATTTTTGAGGTGGGTCAACTCAAAGAGCCCTGGATTTGGGCCTGGGTGGTAGCTGAGTTGGTCAGCTTACCAGCTCTCCTGCACCTTATCATCAGGATGAGCTCTCTAGCACTGCCCCAGTTAGCTCACCTAATGCAGCAAAGGTCAATGGGCAGGGTCACCTTTCCTGTTCTCATACCCTCATGTCTGGCTCACCCACACTGATGCTACCAGAGCCAGCTCTATTGCCCAGCAGAAGTGTGGGCCCACGTTTCCAAGTATTGCAGACAATGATAGGCTAGGCCAGCTCTCCTACTCTCATGACCCTGGGGCCAGCTTCCCTGCATATGGCAAGGCATGAGGCAAGAACACCATCACCAGGAGGCTATGCCACCTCACAGCCCAGAAGTGGGGGGGGGGGGGCAGTTCTGTCATGTTTACAGCCTTGCTGTCAACTCACTGGCCACCCTCTGCCACCAAGGCCAGCTTACTGTGCTACTTAGAGGAGGTTCACAGCCTGCCCTCTTGAGTATTGCAGATAGAGTCAGGTGGAGTCAGCTTTCTAGAATGCCATAACCAGGGAGGGGAGAGGCCAACTCTGAATAGAACTTGAACATCTACACGACCCCATATGGAAGCCCAGATTAGGAATGTCTACATGATCTTTAGTGGAGATATGATCCATGGATATCAGCACAGACAATAAGATTTGCTTTCTCTGAGGCAATCTTTTGGAATGTATACTATTTTCAGTGTGGCTCATTTCATGTCTCACTTCCACCTATTGTTTTTCAGGGTTAGTTAGTTTCTCTTAGTTTCTCATAATTTTTTTGTGAGTACACATGTGTGGCTGCTTATGTATATGGAGGCTGATTATCAAAAGGGTCATTCCTTGGGCATCATTAACCTTCTTTATTTTCTCGATCAAATTATTACTAGATATGTGTGTGTGTGTGTGTGTGTGTGTGTGTGTGTGTGTGTGTGTGTGTGTTTCTTGTATCTACTCCTCTGCAAAGCTGTCAAAAGCAACATGACTTTCTTCTTCCATGAATATGTAACAATTGTCTGGTTGAATTCCTGTATCATCACCTGAGGGCATTCCCATATTCATTTACTCTTCTTTGTGGTGTTTGATTTGATGTATTTATTAGTCATGTTGGTCCAGGTATTCTAATAATGTTTGCTTCATGGTTAAGAATCTCATAGATCCTTATCCCACTTGTCTAAATGTTTCAGCAGTCCAAAGCTTGTGCAGAAAGCCTAAAGAACTCCAAGTGAGCTACCAGTCCAAGTTGAAAATCCAACAAAGCTGGCTTTGATAATATAGGAATATCACACAGACAAAATAGATATACTTTCAAACAAGCATGAAGGCAAGTAGGAAAAAAACAAAGTCTTTACTTCTTCTATGCCCTTCTTTTGGACATAGCTACCAGAAGGTGATATCTATATGCAGAGCCCCTAATATAACGTGGTAAAGTCCCTCACAGGAGTGGCCAGAGAGCTGTTTTAGCTGATTCCATTTGTAGTTGGGTTAACAATCATTTTTAACTACCACAATCTAATAGAACAAAAATATGCTTTGATATTTGCTTAGATATTATGTTCTATGTATAAGAGAAATATTTCTAGATGAGGAATAACACTGTTTATGTTATGAGAACATTATAAAGAGAGGCAAACTTTCTAAAATACGCCTAATAGCTAAGGTGTAGCTATATTGTAAATTAGATGATTCATATTTACATGTATTTTTAATAAGGTTAATGATTATTGATGATATTCTCTCATCAAGGTGCATGACTGTAAATGTATTTCCTGTGACAGGAATTCAGATGCTGTGACCACATCCACATAGGCATGCTCCTTAAACCCAACTTCTCAGCCTATGATATTTTTTCATCCAGCCTTGCACCAGAAAACTAGCCTTCTATTAATCATCAACTATTGATATTTTTGAAGAATTCTATTTTGGAGTTGATAGATTTATTTTTCTTTAGAGTTGGGAATTTTAACTATTCTCTTTCAAATTATATGGTTGTATTTCAATTTAGGGCAGATATTTCTTTCTTGTCTTTGAGGCTTCTGATAGTTGATTTGTGGTTTGGTTTTCACAAGTCTTCTTTCTCAGTCTCATGATGTTGGCAGAAATGACATTCATTTGTTCAGTTTGTTTCAAAAAAATCTTTAATTTTTTGATTACATATTCTGAGAAATGAAACAGATTGTTGCCTGTCTGTAAATAAAGGCAGCTCATTTATGGTCATTTTTTTCCAGTTGCCAGTCAAATTGACTTTATTTTTACTGGGAGACTAACACCCCTAATATATGCCAGTACTAAAGGACTTGAATGGGTATTATGTTATACCAACATTACTTGCTAGTCTATGAAATATGCAAGAGAAGCATTTGTGTCATGATCACTAAGACAACATTCTGACTGGGTTCTTTGCTCAGAATTCAAGAGAAAAAGAATTATGGTATATACAATGACAATACACAGAACAAAATCAGCGAGTAAAAAAGCACATATGGTAAAGTCAAGAGAAAATTGAGCACCAAGGCTGATCTGCATTTATGTTGAGTATACCACAGGCTGTCTCTGCTAGTTTATATTCTATAGATGAAATCCTTTATAAGCCTCTCATCCCGAAGTTTTATCTACACATGGATTAGTCTGATAGAAGTTGTACATTACATGGCCCAGCAGAGAGTAGTCACTGGTAACTCCCTGCCAAATGGTAAACTATATATTAAAGACTTTATTTCTAGAGTTCATTAAGTTTTCAATACTTTATTCTGCTCAAAACAACACATGGAAGGATGTCCTCTATTATATTACTCATTATACTTACAGGTTTCTCTTCTGTATCATCATCATTGCACAAAAGGAGGAGGCCTGCCAGCCCATGGCTTTAATCTCAGACACTTGGCCTAATCATGCTAAAAGATAGTAAGATTTGCTTTCTCTGCCAAAATATTTTGGCACTTTCTTCAATGTGGCTCATTTTCATGCCTTACTTCTACTTACTCTTTCTTTTTTCTTTTAATTTGTCCTAATTTTGTGTGTGGGCACATTCGTGGCTGCTTATGAATATGGAGGCTGATTATCAAAAGTGTCATTCCTTAGGCATCATTAACATTCTTTATTTTATTGAACTGTTGATTATTACATACATAGTGCGTGTGTGTGTGTGTGTGTGTGTGTGTGTGTATTCATGTTCATGTGTGAGGTCATTAATATGCCACAGTAGATATATTGAGGTCAGAAAATGAACTCAGGTGTTGCTCCTCACCTTCCACTTTGAGGCAAAATTTCTTATTTGTCTCTGTGCTCTGTACTCCAGACTAGCTAGCCTATGAGATTCCACATAATTCTTTTGTTTATCCATTTCTTTCCATAGGAATACTGGGCTTTCAGAGAGATGATATCGCATCTGGCATTCAAGGATCCCAACTCTGTTTCTAAAGTCTACACATGTGTTTTATCTCCTGAACTATCTTCCTGGGTCCCATATTGCTTTGTAAGACAGGCTTTCTCACTGGCCTGGAACTTACCAAGTTGGCTAGACTGGCTAGCCAGAAAACCCAGGGATCTCTTTGTCCCTACCTCCCCAATGAAACCAGAAAACCCATAATTTCTTATGTAAATTCTATGATAAAACTCAAGTTCCCTTGTTAGCAAGTCAAAGACCCAACTAAGCTATTTCCTCAACCCCTGGTTTATCATGAAGTTTTACTTAATGTTTCCACCTTTGGGAGAAAATACAGATTCTACTATGGCATTGGCCCAACTTTCCAGCAACAGTAACAAGGCTGTTGCTTTGACTTTAGTCCCTTTTCATCCAACCAGGGTATGATGTAGATACTAGAGATGTTGTGGCCTTGTAGGATTTCATCATTAGCAATGTCAATTTTGTTAGAAAAGAGAAACACATAATCATTCTAATCAGATATTTAGGAAAGTTTTAGGGCTATAGCTATTGGTCCTTGTGAGGGCCCATTCCTATGTTTGTTGTCTACATCACTAGTCTTCTTTTCAAAACTACTGTATCAAATAGAAAAAGAAAACTTGAGAGAATTTGAAAAGCACTATGCAGTCAAATGATGTTTATTTATATTATTTGTTCCTCAAATTCCAAACAAAAGTGGGAAAATTTGTGTAATGGGAGTCCAGCCTGGGTCATGCTGGGCAGAATGTAAGCAATCATAAGAATGCTTCATGTCTTCAACTCATCTTGCATAGCAAATATTCTACTTGTCTGTTCCAACTTTCTATGAAACCTCTACTTTAAAAACCATAGCAATGATTTATCCTTTTAATGTGATGTTGCTTCTTTCTATTTTTAATCTTTTGTATTTAATGTGTTGTTTAATGAAAAAATACACATAACTCAAAATTTGAAATGAATACAACAGTTTTGTAACACTTTTGTATTCTTTTGAACTTTACACTTTCCATGACATTGGAAAAGCCCAGTCTATAGGATGTCTTCATTGTCAGACTGACTATAGTCTTCTGGAAAACAGGCAGCAATGTTAAATAGTACCAGGTGTTTGTGCACCAGAGCATCTTCTCCACAGCTATTCTCCATGTAAATCTTGTTCTGGAATTGTATGAGTCTAAATCGAGGATTGTTTAGAAGACACTGATAAAAGTAATTTAAATTTTCCTTAATTTGCAGTGGTCTTCCCTAAAATTTGGCTCTTACATTTTCATCCATTTTTCAGTGATGCACCCCAAATTTTGGGAGTGTGAATGATAAAGGTCAATTTGTGAATGGGCACATTGTTGGCACTGTTTCTTTGCAATTTTACCTGCTGAGTTGTTATACTAAATATCATTGACAGTAATAAGAAATATCTTTTATGAGATATGAGAGCTGTGATAGTCTGGGGAGTGGACGTGTGTGTGTGTGTGTGTGTGTGTGTGTGTGTGCGCGCACACACACACACATGCACACACCCATAAATATACACACAAAATGTACACACACATAAATATACACACATACACACACACAGTGAGACACAAATTCTCAAATAATAAAAACATTTAAAAATCTACTGTAAAAAACAACACAAATGGCCCCTAAATTATTAAAAACTGTTTTACCACATTTGTAATAAAGCAAGAACAAATTACAAAACATGCCAAGACCAATTTTCATCTGTCACATTGGAAAAAATATCAAGAAGTTTGATGTTGCCTTTGTCAGAAATGCTGTTGGGAAACAGGGACTGTCAAATCTTCCTACTGAGGATCCAAAAATGTCACAATCTTCATGGAACAAACAACGTTTTTATTTAGCAAAATTCTGTACAGTTCCAATTTTAACCCACAGCCCAGTGCTGCACTGAGAAGTTGATATGTGCTTGGGAATATTGCTTTGCTATATCAGCACAAAGAAATTAGAAAAACAGGAAAATCAAAAACTTTAAATTCTTCTCCTACATATGTTGTCACTGGTAGATATTCATTCCAATCATTTTTTTTTTTGACATTCATTTATTTGTGTGTGGGGGGGGATAGAGACAGAAAAAGTCAGAATGGGTGGAAAAGGAGTAGAGGCATGAACATGTGGAGAGAGAGGTAGTGAGATAATGGGGAGAGAAGGGACAGATATGGAATAAAGAAAGGAAGTAAGAAGAGCAAAAGCAAGAGCGTGAGGAGATGGCAAGTTTTCCCTTTTCTAGTGACTCATGCATACCTGGCTGTTGCCAGGTAACTGTGGGACAGAGCCTAGAAGGGATGCCAACAACAAGAACAACAAAACCTCTGAGCAGCAGTGGTGATCCTACCTCCACTCACAGGCCTGTCCACATGGGTGGAACTCGAAAATATCCTCCTGAGTGAGGAACCCAGTCACAAAAGAACACACATGTTATGCACTCACTGATAAGTGACTATTAGCCCAGAAGCTCGGGGTATCCAAGATTCAGTTCACAGACCACATGAAGCTCAAGAAGAAGGAAAACCAAAGTGTGGATACTTTGGTCCTCCTTAGAAGTGGGAATCAAATACCCATGGGAGTAGATACAGAGACAATGTGTGGAGCAGAGACTAAAGGAAAGGCCATCCAGAGACTGCCCCACCTGGGGATCCATCCCATAATACAGTCACCTAACCCAGACACTATTAGGGAGACCAACAAGTGCTTGCTGACAGGATCCTGATATCTAATAAAAAATATGGTGATTAAAAAAAAAGAAGAAGAAGCAACAAAACCATGTAAAGTACATGTGGAAGCACAGAAGGCCCTGGATAGCCCAAATTATCCTGCCAGAGATGTTTACTCTTACAAGTCCATGACTGCTCCATTTAAAATATGTAGGACATGGGAGCAGTCTATATCTCCATTAACTAGTGGGTAGATAATGAAAATGTGGTCCCTATATGTGTCTTATCTAGGCTTTTAAATGCTGCAACATAATACTATAAAAAAGCAAACTCAGTGAATAAAAAGTTCTTCTCAACTTACATATATTTTAGCATAATCCATCACTGTGAAATATATGGGCAGCAATACTAACAGAGCAGGAATGTGGAGGCAGGAGCTGATGGAGAGACAAAAGGAGTGTTGCATATAACCATGCTATTAATGGTTTTCTCAGCCTGCTTTCTTATAAAAAAATGCAGTACTACTAACCAAGGGGTGGAACTGCTCACAATAACCTAAATCTATCATCAATCAAGAAAGCTCACCACAGGCTTGCCTACAGAACAATTTGATGGGGAGACATTTTCAACTAGAATCCCTTTTCTAAAATTATTCTAGCTTGTGTCAAGTTGAGAAAAAACTAACTAGCATAATATATAGTGTGATTTTATTAAGGTAGAAGAAAACTGAAATTATGAAATTGGCAAGTTAATGCATAGGAATGAAAAATATTGGACTTGGTGTAGTAACCCAGACACAGGAAAACAAAGGTCATATATCCTCACTCATATGCAAATCTTAAAATTAAAGAAAAACAGAAAGAAACTATTTGTCATAAGCAGAAAGGAAAATCTTAAGGGAGGATGTGTCATGGTATGTAGGTGCTAAGGGGACAGGAAAAGCAACAGGGAGAGTAAGTGAAGAATTAATTAATTAACTAATTAATTAAGAAACATGAAAAGGTAAGGCAGGAGGGGTTCCATGAAAAATAAAGGTGTTTAGGTTTCTGAACACCTCCTCTTCTCTCTGTCTCTCTGTCTCTCTGTCTCTGTCTCTCTGTCTGTCTCTGTCTCTGTCTCTCTCTCTCTGTCTCTCTCTCTCTCTCTCTCTCACATGCACATACACACACAAACACACACACACACACACACACACACACACACACACACAAAATTGGAATTTTTCTACACATGATAATATAAACCCCCAAGAAAGCAAATGATCCCAAATACATAGTATAGTGGCAAAGTATAGGATAATGCCTTCTCTTACATTGTTAGTCAGAGGTGTCTCAGGACACCATAAAATAACACAGAATATTTTCATTGCTCTTGGTTGCCCATGACAACCTTATGTTAAGGCCCTGTTTCATAAGGCACCATACATATTGGCCACAGTACTTAGAGAAATCATGTTGGTACTTATAAGTAAGCTTCCTTCCTAGTGACCAGCTTTTATAACACAGGAAGTGCTGTACTAAATGGTGGCAAACACTTATTAACAATTTTATCCAGGTGAGAACACTGCAGACTGAATAACTAGTAGTACTATGTATGCCCATGGATGAAAATAGTGACAAAATGTTATAGGGTAACTGTCTTAGTCTGGATTTTCATTGTGAAGAGACATCATGACCAAGGCATTTCTCATTGAAAAAAACAAAATTTAGTTGGGGCTGGCTTACAGTATCAGAGATTCAGTCCATCATCATAATGGAAGAAAGCATGGCAGCATCCAGGCAGACATAGTGCTGGAAAAACAGGAGAGAATATCTATTCCACACTGGACAGAACTTGAACACCAGGAGCCCTCAAGCCCACCCCACAGTGACATATTTCCTCATACAACACCACACCTATTCTAACAGAGACATACCTCTAACAGTGTCACTCCCTGTGGGCCAAGCATTTAACACATGATTTTATGGGAGCCAAACCTATTCAAACCACTACATTCTACTCTCTGACCCCCCCCCATAGACTTCTTTAAACCCATTAGTCTCTGGGGGGTCACACATAGCCATAGCATAATAAAAAATATATTTAGTTCAACCTCAAAAGTCCCCATTGTCTATAGCAGTATCAAAAATGTTAAAAGTCAGAAGTTCAAAGTTTCTTCTGAGATTCATCCAATCATTTTGTTAAGGCCTAGGTCAAATATGAAGTCCTATGTGGAATAAGGACCAAGTAGCATGTTAAGGCCTAGATGGAATGTTGAGGCCTAGATACTTATTAGCTGGCTAACCTGCTATTTTGTACAATTACTAATATTATAAGGAAATTTTCTCATATGTTGTTTCTGCTGCTAGTGAGAAACCTTTTCATGCCTAAGTTGGTTATATATTCTGTTATATTCTGTGCCATTGGAAAACAATTAAGATAGAAGTCTGTACAACTTTGTGTACTCAATAAGCCTGGACTGGAACCAACCACCCAGCAGCACTTCCTGCATCTGTGTCTAAGCACTGAATGGTATTTACTTTTATAAACAGCCCCTAGGATAGTCACCAATGTAAGAGAGACATCTGCACCAGTATAAGAAACTACTTGGAATAAGACTTCCATTTTGAGTATGAGTTAAATAAAGTTTATATTTCTGGGAACTGACATCCTACTTGGCAGAAAAAGACATGTTCATGGGTAACTGGCATTTTGCTTAGCAAGTTACGACACAAATGTTAGACAGAGCAAACCCCTGCCACAGTCGAATAGCCCAATGAATGGGAACAGGATAAGTGTACAACCAAGATATGTTCTTATGAAAGTTCCCTTAACCTAAATCTTGATTGGTGGAATAACTTGGCGTAGATGTTTGTCCATCTCAGGCTTTAAAAAGCCCTACATGTTCTTGTCTCAAGATCACTGTCAGCTCCCAAGTCTGACCTGTGTCCCTGATTGATCAGTCATGGGGTGTGCCTTTAGTAATCTGTCCCTGTTTGACTAAGATTTATATATGAGTGGTTTGCGCACTCATTCCCAGTCCCTAACAACTGGGACTTAACTGTAAATCCCTATAAAATTAAAAGTCAAATCATACACTCCAATGTAACAGGATTAACATTACCATTCCAAAATGTAATAGTGAGGAAATACTGGATTAAGCAAGACCAAAATCCAGGTGAGCAAACTTCAATCTCTGCATTTTTATGTCTGATTTCTAACTCCTTTTAGCTTTACTGACTGCAGCAAATTCTTTCTTTTAGTCTGTTTCTGCTCCCTGTTAGTAGCTTTCCTGGGCAGATATTCCATGGATCTGGCATCTCTTACATCTTGGGGTCTCTAAGGCAACTTCAAATTAACAGATTTATTTTTTCAGTGTCTAGGATCCACACACAATTGTCAAAGCTTCTCAAAAGCTCATGGGCCACTTCTCCAGCTCATCCCTCTGAAGCACTCTCAGCTCTGGTTGACTCTACTCCACTGCTGCTGCTTTTCTTAGTGGCCATCCCTTAATACCAACATCTCTAATATGCTTAGATCTTCTGTTGCAGCTAGGCTTCACCTTTAGCCTATCTATCATTCCAAAACTTAAGTTCATTCTTTAAAAAAAAATGCTGGTTATTTTACGTATTTGCATTTCAAATGTTATCCTCCTTTCTGGTTTTTCTCTCTGCAAACCCCTTATCTGTTCTCCCATCTCCCCTCTGCTCCTATGAAAGTGCCCCATCCACCTACCCATTCCTGCCTCACTGCCATAGCATTCCCCTATGCTAGTGCATCAAGCCTTAACAGGAACAAGGGCCTCCTCTCCCATTGATGCCAGATAAGGCCATTCTCTGCTACATATACAGCTGGTACCATGGGTCCCTCCATGTGTACCCTTTGGTTGGTGAACTAGTCCCTGGGACCTCTGGGGGTTCAGGTTGGTTGATATTGTTGTTCTTCCTATGGGGTTACAAACCCCTTCAGCTCCTCAGTCCTTGCCCTCACTCCTCCATTGGGGTCCCTGTGCTCAGTCCAATAGTTGGCTGCAAGCATATATATCTGTATTGTCAAGGCTTTGGCAGAGCCTCTCAGGAAACAGCTATATCAGCCTCCTGTCAGCAAGCACTTCTTGGCATCAGCAAGAGTGTCTGGGTTTAGTGGTTGTATATGGGATGGATCCCCAGGTGGGGCAGTCTCTGGATGGCCTTTCCTTCATTATCTGCTGCACTCTTTGTTTCTGTATTTCCTTTAGACAGGAACAACTCTCATTAAAATTTTTGAGAAGGTAGGTGTCCCATCCCTCAACTGGGGGCTGTGTCTAACCTCTGAGTATGGATGGTCTCTACAGGTTCTCTCTCCCCTTTGTTGGGTATTTCAGGCAATGTCATCCCTGTGGTGTCCTAGGGGCCTCTTGCTTTCCTGCCATGTGAGACATCCTGGTGGCTATCCCCAGTTCCTCATCCCCCATTGCTACACATCTCTGTTCAATTTCTTGACTCCCTGATTCCTACTACACATGATTCCCCTCCTTTTTTCCCTCTCCTTCTCCTCCCTTCCTCCCAAGTCCCTCTCTCCCTCTACCTCCTGTGATTATTATTTCCTCCTTCTAAGTAGGACTGAAGCATCCACACTTTGATCTTCCTTTTTCTTGAGCTTCATGTGATCTGTGAGTTATATCATGGGTATTCTGAGCTATTTTTCATAATATCTACTTATCAGTGAGTATACTATGTGTGTTCTTTTGTATCTAGGTTACCTCACTCAGGATGATATTTTCTCACACCAGACAGAATGGCTATGATCAAAAACTCAGGTGCCAACAGGTGCTGGTGAGGATGTGGAGAAAGAGAAATGCTCTTCCATTTCTGGTGGGATTGCAAACTGGTACAACCACTCTGGAAATCAATCTGGTGGTTCCTCAGAAAATTGGACATAGTACTACTATACCAATCCTGGGCATATACCTAAAAGATGCTCCAACATGTAACAAGAACACATGCTCCATTCTGTTCATAGCAGACTTATTTATAGTACCTAGAAGTTGGAAACAATCCAGATGTCTCTCATAGAGGGAAGATACAGAAAATGTAGTACATTTACACAGTGGAATACTACTCAGCTATTAAAAACNATGNCTTCATGAAATTCACAGGCAAATGGATGGAACTAGAAAAAAAAACTTAACTTTGTATGACTCCTTCAGTCCTAGGCCATCAACTGCAACCTTTATTAATGGCCTTCCCTGACCTATTACAGTACGAAGCCTCAACTGTTCGATATGACCCCTTCATGCATGTAAACCATTACCACCTTACCAAGTCCAGCTACTAGCAAGAGGTACAGGTACTACTCTGGGGACCATGGGACAGTCTGCTGAGCTTGCCTCATATTTTCAAATAACTCCATGATCTCACAGGTAGTATGGTAAAGCAGCTTCTGTGGCACAAATGAGAACCTTGTTGATCTACACACTGATCTACTTGTAACTAAAAAATAAATGCAGGAGACTAGCAGAGTAGAGTGGCTAAATGACCAGGAAGAAAAGGGACAGTGTAAAGTGGAAACAGCCTTGGGATTCAGACAACATAGACCGAACTTTGTTCCTTGATGCCAAAAGTGGAACACAGTGTATTTGTGCTCTCAGGACATACTTCGAAGAAGCTTTCACCTCAATGATGCTGATCTCTTCTTAATCGCCACTCATTTCTTAGCTTGAACTAACCAGGATCAGTGGGCCCGGCATCACACAAGGCAGAAGCTGCTGGGTTCTGCTGTGTGGCAGGGTTTGAACATTTCACTTGGTTCTATTACACCAGCTCCTGCTTTCCATTTTCCAACTCCTTTACTAACTAAAGTTGGGTGTTCTGGAACTTGCTCTGTAGACAGACCTTGACCTCAGAGATCTATGTGGCTCTTCTCCTTAATGCTGTGATTAAAGGTATGTATCACTATACCTGGGCCTAAGCTTTTCTTTACCTGGAACTTACTCTGTACCAGGCTGGCCTTTAACTCAAAGATCTATTTGCCTCTATCTCCTGGGATTAAAGGTATGCCCCCCATGCCTGGACCTAATCATTCTACATTCACTGTGCCTTAAGATCTGGAACACAAATATGCCCCACATTTCTAAGTTGTAGTTCATGCAAGATTAAAAGTTAAAATGAAAACAATACCCAGGTAATTATAGCCCCTAACATGATATAACTATTCCACATTAACAATAAGCCTAGCTTGGTAGGATCTTTCCCCAAGGTCACTACTCCATTTAATATCTCAGAATTTAGCTGCTACATTGAACTTACTGGTACCCTTTTAATACTTGAACTAAACATTCTGTATTTTTTCTTTCTAAGCTAGCTATGCTTAACCAAAACTCTCCTCATAAGAATGAACCACAGCCCAGAGTCTAAACTGAGTTGTTTTGAGACCTCCTTTGCCAATACCATTAATCTGAACCTCGTCACCTTATCAACACACAGACTCTTCAGATAAAGGCAAAATGCAGCCACATTCTTCACAAAATATTACAAGAACTGTCTCTAAGACTGAGTTGGTTGGGTTCTCCTTGTTTAAATATAAGTGGTAAGGCATTTCTCTGGGTAGAGACACAGTGAATGAGGTATTTTGGCCTAAAGTTTAAGTCGAGAAGCTCTCTTTTGTTTAGAGACCCAGTTCATGATCTGTGCTTTATCTAGAAGCCATACGAATGAGCTTTGCTTTGGTACACAAAGTGGACCAGCTTCCCATTATGTAGAGAATAAGTGGATGACCTCCTCTAACAACTGAGTGAATGTGAATGCATGTTTTGTCAGGCAGTTTCTTTTTTACCCTTTCGTCATACTTATTGTCAGCCTGTTTCTTTAAAAATATTTTTTTCCAATTAGCACAAATGGATTATATATAACAATTGATTTCAATATAATATTTCACACACACACACACACACACA
>NC_034595.1:24823213-24828213 GCF_900095145.1 Mus pahari | reverse complement strand
TCCTCTGGATTTTGAGCATATGTAGGATAGGGACCATTTTTCATTCATTTTTATCACATTTCTATGCCTAGCAAGTATGTTGCTAAGAACAGATGGTCAATAAATGTTTTTAGATAGATTAATAAAATAACACAGCTGCCTTATCATACCAAAGAACTAGAGGAAACAGTTTTTAATTTTATACAATGTGTATTTTTTTTATCTACTACCTACAGAACCAATCAAAGAATCAGTAAGAATCTAATTGTATGATTCTTGCTGTTGTCGAAGCACAAGTAGATAATTGGCAGGGTTTTATTTTTTTTCTTTTTCCTTGAGTTACAATTGGAAAATCATTTGTCTCTGATCAGCAATGCAACTGGTTAATTATTTATGTTAATTAATATGAATATGAGTACAGACTTTAAAAATTGCTTTTTTGTACCATCTTCTAATCCAATTCTATCAGATTTATTAGGATATAGGAAGTATTAAGTGATATATAAAAGTTATGTAATTAACAACATTTATATGTATTTATAAGGTATATTGATAATATATTCATGAATATATACAGTATTTAATGGTCAAGTTTTCATGTTTGGGGGTTCTATCTCCTTTAATACTTTATTTTATGCCCATTACTTATATGCTCATATAATAATTCTTTTATACCTATTCTTAAGGGAGATACTTCAAATGTCTCTCTAGTAGTTCTTCATTAAAAGTATAAGTTATTTTTGTGAACTTTCATTGCTCTTTTGTGCTAACAACTTCTGATATTTGCAGCAGCACAGCTAGAGGTGAAACATATTACATGGAAAAAAACAGGATTCAGACAAAGACCTCATATGTGGAAGTTGAGCAATTAGATTCATAGTAGTCAAATAGTGTTGTCTAGGGCTGAGGATTGAAGGAGGCCGGGAAATGCTTATCAAAATTGGATTAGAATGTTTACATAGGGGGACATACTGTTCTATATTCTTTATTCAGTTCAAATATACACTCACATAAATTTACAATTATGTATAATATTTGTGCTATTGTATTGGTAGTATCAGTTGATACCATCAGTCAGTTGAAAGTATTTATAGAATATGTAGTAAAAGAGATGGGGTTGAATTACAGTTTGTTGTTTTGTTTGAAGTACTACATTAAAGTTGTCTATTATTTTGAATACAGTGAACTTTAACAAGAAGAAAAGGTCTGTAGTCATATTGGTCTAAGAGATGTATAAAAATATTTCTTTCATTACTGATATAAAAGATAGTCTGTCTTCACAAAGTCATGTGTTTCTCTTGGGACTGGGCACAGTAATGATTACCTATTTTAAATCATATGCAGAGGAGGAAGGGTGGCTGGGCTAATGCAATCTGAAATCAGTTACAAAACCAAAATGCTGGAGAAAGGTGACCATGTACATCTTGCAGAGTCAGTCTCTGTAAGTACAAAGTCTTCTCATTCTTGGAAAAAAAAAAAAGCAAATGGATGGAACTAGAAAATATCCTGAGTGAGGTAACCCAGAACCAAAAAGAACACACATAACATGAGCCTAGCATACATGTCCTCTAAGAGGATCCACCAAGCAGCTGATTAAAAAAGATACAGAGGCCTACAGCCAAACATTGGATGGAACTTGGGGAGACTTCTGGAAGAGTGGGGGGTGATGATCGATGGCCATGGAGGGGAAAAGATCTTCACAGAAAAACTGACAGTTAACTAATCTGGATTCCTGAAGTCTATCAGAGAGTGAACCACTAAGAGCATACACAGGCTGGATCTAGACTCCCCCCCCCCAACACACATATGTAGCAGATATGTAACTCTGTACTCATGTGGGTCCCCAAACAACTAGAGCAGGGGCTTTCCCTAAATCATTTCTCTGACCATTGACCCTGTTCCTCTAACTGGACTGCATTGTCTGGCCTCAGTAAAAGATGATGTGCCCAGCCCTTTAGAGACTTGATATGACGGAGTCAGGGGATACCTGCGTGGTAGGGGTTCCACTCTCTCAGAGGAGAAAGGAAGGACAGGATGGGAAAGGGATCCTGTGGGGGGGGGGCAGGAGGAGGAGGTAATTGATTGGAATGTAAAGTGAGTGAATAAATGAATAAATAAATAAATAAATAAATAAATAAATAAATAAATAAATAAATGGGGCAAAAACCTGAACACTGCTTCACTTAATATCACTTTGTTCTCCACAGGTGATGGTTTTCTTTCAATATTTTACTATCATATATAGCACAGACACAAACATTTTCCCTAAGTTTTAAGATTCATGTTTTTGGGTACAGTTTCAGTATTAAATCAAACAACATATTAAGAATATGATACATATTGAGTATTACTTGTGAGAAAGTAACCCTATCCCATCAGCAGCGTAGAAGGCTAATTACTGTTTTGATAACACTGGATACTTTCTTTTAAAAAAACAAAAAATTATTTGGCCTTGTTTTTAAAGTGGCTTGAGGAAATCTAAGCTTCTGTACTGATAACTGTGGGCTAGCTTGAGCCCTGAATCTAAGTTATGCTCTGGTACCTCTGTGCTATAAATGATGTTGAGTATATAAAACTATTGTTTTGCCCTGAGTGTCTTTTGTTCTTTCTTGCTTAACAGTACTTGCACAGTGTTCTTAGGAATCATAAAGGGCAAGATGGGAACATAATGGAAAAAAAAATAAATCAGAATGATACTCAAATTTTGCATTCATGAACATCTTATATTAGAATAGACAATATTAATTATAATATCCAGTATTTTTTAGTTAATTGATAGACTGACAGTGCTGAGTATTGAATGTAGGACCTTTCACATGTTCAGCAATGGTCTATCATTGCAATACTCGCCAGGCACTTTCTGATTCTAAAAGCCTCCTTACCCTATAAAGGATAGTCAGATCTAAGTCAATATATAGTCTTCCTTTGCTATAAGTTAATATAACATTTTTACATGTATTTTCATATCATATATATATATCTAATGATTACAGTAACCCATGATTATTTTTGCATTTTAATAATTACATTATTTTAAGTAGTTTTATGATCCCTAGGTGAGACTGAGCACATTTGAGAACAAATGCTTTTTAACTCTTAGTAAAAGTGAATATATGTAGGCATCCCAATATTGGTGGCTTATTTTGTTTCTCCAGAGAGTTATTCATACTTAGGAGTTGATATGTATGAATGTACATATGTATCCTTTCTCTGAATAACTCTTCAGCATTACCTGAGTACCGCATCAAGAATGTGTTATCATTAAATGTAATAGTTATGCACACTTGCAATAGGTTCATATTAGTTTGGGTACCAAACCTATAATTTATAGAATAAAATATTCTTCTCAGAAGACACACATCTTCTGAAAGGTATAGTGTTTCTCTGCTTTCATCTATTTTTCTTTAAAAAAAAATCCATATTCATTTCTTTTGTTTTATCAAGCATTGAGAAAACAAGAAAAGGTACACCAATATTTAGAGACATCCTTTGTATATTTTTAATGCAGACAGTTTCATTAACAAATTGCTTACTCTCACATAGATTTTTTTATACTAATATGTTTTTCCAATAATGCAAATCTCTAAAATCAAGTTTAATTTTAAATATACTTTAAAGGTAGATCAATGGAATAGAATTGAAGACCCCGAAAAGAGCCCACACACCTATGGTCACATGGTCTTTGACAAAGGAGCTAAAACCATCGAGTTGAAAAAAAGACAGCATTTTCAACAAATGATTCTGTTTCTACTGGTGGTCAGCATGTAGAAGAATGCATATAGAACCATTCTTATCTCCTTGTACAAAGCTCAAGTCCAAGAGGATCAAGGACCTCCACACAAAACCAGATGCACTGAAACTTATAGAATTGAAAGTGGGGAAGAAACACACCGGCATAGAGGAAATTTTCCTGAACAGAACGCCAATGGCTTATGCTCTAATATCAACAATGGACAAATGGTACCTCATAAAATTGCAAAGCTTCTGTAAGATAAAGGACACTGTCAACAGGACAAAATGCCAATCAATTGATTGGGAAATGATCTTTACCAATCCTGATTTCATCTTTAACAGCAACAAAAAACACAGAATCTGTAACTTGAAAAATGCATCTGTTTGATATTTTAGAGGCTTGCTTTTGCCCCCCTTCCTTTCTCTTTCTTTAATCTTTAATCATCTTTTCTTATTATCAGCAACCCTCAGGAATATATTAACTCTGGCCCCACTCAGTCCAACAGGGTAATATACTATGGGACCAGTAAAGCTGCAGGCACATTGATAGCCCAATCCTTGCCTGTATGCCATGCCTGGCTGCTCCTGAAATCTTTCTGAAGCCTGAATTATTTGTATTAAGAAAGGCCAGCACTCAGGCCCCTCTGAGTCAATTCTTTGTAACAGTTGCCAATATTTTTATACCTAAGAGCATGACTCCATTCTTTATTATCACTCAGGAATCAATACTCCCATTGCCTCACAAAATGCTACACAAGCATTATTGGCATTTCACTTGGCAGTGAAGAGGATCAACATCAATCTCCAATGCACATGCTGCTAACCTGCTTCCCCCCTCCCCATGCCCTATGCTGCTGCCCTCCTGAGCAGTCATCTGTGCTGTCCAGGCTGCTTAACCTGAATGGGTAGCCAGTGCTGCTCTGTCCTGCTCTGCAATAAGGAAACAGATGCACACCATTGATCCTCTCACAGCAGCTGCCTCCCTCTATGCTCTTCCTTGTCCAATCTGTGTCTGAAGATTTTGTATCTTTCCCACTGCCCCCTTGTTTTCTAAAATTGCCCTTTCAGAGCTTCTCATTAATCACGAAATGGCAATTTCTAGCCTCACTACTGGAAATTATTTTGAATTTTAATACAATTTCTGGAGATTGAGAATGGCTCTTAAAGAAACAAATCTTAAAAAAATAAAAACTCCCCTCCTCCTCCTCCTTTCTCTCTCTCTCTCTCTCTCTCTCTCTCTCTCTCTCTCTCTCTCTCTCTCTCACACACACACACACACACACACACAC
>NC_034595.1:24798727-24823198 GCF_900095145.1 Mus pahari | reverse complement strand
AGAGAGAGAGAGAGAGAGAGTTGGAACCATCATGCACTGTTAGTCAGAGATGTAAAATGGCACAGCTCTTTAACTCTATGTTAAGCAATTTGAGAGTTTCTTAAGAGCTTAGGATTCAGTGATTTTATTTCTATTCATTTAACAAAAGAATTGAAGGCAAGGTTTTAAATGAATACTTGTACAGCAGTGTTAATATTAGCATTAGTAACAGTCAGAAAGTAGAAACCACCCACCAAAAGATTAAAGCATGAACAAAATATGAAATATATGCATGCAGTGGTATAGGTGATGATGGTAGTGACAATACTTTATTCAATAAAAAAGTTTATACAATTTCATGATTAAGGTGAAATATGCACCAATTACTTAGTTAGATTTATAACAATATTTCTTTACTAAAACTGTAGCATACTGTAGTCATTTACATTAAAGTTTTAGTCCAAATAAAAGACTGAAAATGCTTACGTCTTAAGGAGACATAGTAAAGATGTTAAGCTTTGCTGTTTCATTAAGCTATTTGAAAATATCCATTTGTATCTGTGCCCAAATCAATATGTGAGCCTAGATTATGCGGTTATCTGCAACCACAGAATTAGGGGATTTCAGCCACAACAAAATGTCCCTGGTTAGTGCTTTCTCAGAATAGAAGTCACTAGATTTGTTTATGTTATTTGTCAACGTTTTTCTGAGAAAGGTTTTTTTCCCAGAGACTCTCTTTTTATTAGATAATAATGAAAATAACTTTGAAAAAATTGCCCATTTGGTGCATACACTTGATATCAAAAGACAATCCTTTCTGAAATATTATGTGTTATTCTCTTAGACTTCAAGTTCTGTAGATATTATTGGGCAAAATTAGTTTATATTATGCATGTATTCTGAAATAGGCAAGTGCCTGAGGTAGGAGTTCCACTTCTATTATGTCTTACATATGTGATGTGATTGTAGGCAAGTTAACTAACTTTGCCTTGTTTATGTGGTTGTGTTATTGCATTACCTGTTTCATGTGGTTGTTGGTGTCAACTGAAGTGTTGACACCATATTCCATTAAGATAAACAAACAAAGATGCCTTTTGAACGATGATGTAGCCTATGGCAGTACTGTCTGCTTCCTAGATGGACTGAATCAGCTGCTTTTCCTTTTGAATCTTCTCTCCCCAGTTCTACTGTGGTGACATTGTTTGCTTTCACTCATATTGCTTAACAGGTAATAGGCATTATTTGGTATCCTGTCACAGCACAGCACAGCACAGTCAGCACAGCACAGCACAGCACAGCACAGCACAGCACAGCACAGCACAGCACATCTGCTATAGTAACCTGTGATTTCCTAAGTATAGTAAAGAACTTGATTTTTTTGAGGGTGGGGCAGGGAATTTCGAGACAGGGTTTCTCTGTATAGCCCTGGATGTCCTGGAACTCACTCTCTAGACCAGGCTGCTCTTGAACTCAGAAATTCACCTGCCTCTAGCTCCCAAGTACTTGGAATAAAGGCATGTGTCACCAAGAACTTGATTTTTGAATTTCAAGAAAACAGCTTTAAGTTGCCCAGACTTTTTCACATTGGGTTGTTTGTTGTATCTTCCAGACCAAAGTCAGCCACAATGAAGACACTTAAAGCAGTTAAATATGTGACCACCTAGCAAAAGAAGGCAGTCACTGAATTGTGAGCCACTGTGCCTAAGCATGTTCATGTGTAATTGATGAATGCTCTATTGCAGCTACTCCTTGACATCTGAATTTGATTCTAGGTGAAGCAGAGAAGTTTCAGAGGTCCCTGAAGATGATAGTCATGTTAGCAGCTCTGGCGTACTTTTATCCTCTACACAAAATGAAGCTTGCTCCCATAGCAGATGCTCCTTGGAAGCAGAAGTGTGTGAGCCTGGCGTGCAGCCTCCAAGGTTCAGGAGAAAGATGTGACTTCCATGTGCAGACAGCACAGTGACTTCTTGCATTCAACACTTAACATAAAGCTCTGCCCTGGCCTCTGCTACTTACTTCAGACTCTTGCTCTGGCTTTGATCTGATCATTGAACTCTAAACTAGGCCTTCTTACTCAGAGCTCTTAATGCATTTCCCATAGAGCTGAGCTTGCTCCTCTCGCTACACTTATTAAAGGCACAGAATGCTCTACAGTTTATTAAGACAAGAAATGATTTTTGAGTTTGAATAACTAAAATTGAAAACATAAATTCTGCCGGCCCATTGGTTATGTATTATATTACACTAATTACACATGATTATTTTAAATTGAGAATACCTTTATCCTCAGAGATTTTTTTTCCAATTCCTCTGGCAGCAGGCCTAGGTATCTACAAGTCCCTTCCCACTGTGGAATAGAAATATAAGAGCAGGATCCTATGATGTGCTGTGGGGGTTAGTCTCCTGGGATGCTTTATCTCCCTTTCTGGGGACTAGAAGGATGAAGTGATATGCTAGGGTCATGCTCCCCCTGGGATAAACAGGGAAGATGCTTTCTTTCTGCCTGATTATTTCAGTGGCTGTGGGTATCCTAGACTTTTCTTGGTCTGGAGCTATAACTGTCCCTCTCTGCCTCTATTGTATCTGTAGTCCTCCGATGTGTCTATCCACACATTGGAACTTCCCTTTCTAATAAGATGAACTGCCATATTATACTACGTGTTGTGGTAGTAGTCTCTCGTTAACTCAATACTACTTTAAAAACATTAGTATGAGGTCTTTACACATCTTGCCAGTTAGGACTCGTCCTACCATTTCAGGGGAACAATTTGACTTTAACACCTATTAAATATTGTTTTTGTGGACAGCAATCCTGCTGGCTACAAATATAATACTATCCTTAATTTTAATATATTTCTTTATTCTAAGAATATAAGGAGACCGACCTGATGGCATGTTGATTCACTGAGATCCCCAGAACATTTATTCCTCAAGGTTTTGCACTACTTAAATCCTGGAATTCTTTTAGAATACCTGAGTGGAGTGGATGTGACCGGCCACTCCTAGATAGATATGATAGCTGTTCCCCTTCCAAGGCAGCCAGAATCCACTCCTTCAATAATCCATCCTTGTATATAGAAGTTTGGTGTCAAACCAATAGTTTTCCACTTGAAAGTGGGGCTTGCTGACTTTTTTCCATATATTATTCACTTTTGCCTTTTGCTAAGATTTCTCACAAAATAAGGATGGCTGTGGGATGATTTTAGTTTTGTTTCCTACAGCCGTGGGTGCAGTACTGAGCTAAATGGCTAAAACCCATGTAAAATTATCTTACAGTCTTTGGAGTTTATATTTGCTTGTGCATAACGTATACCTCAAATAAAAATCAAAAAGCAGAGTCAGAACTGTAATTTTAGTGTTCTGCCTATGTAACTTCAGTAAAAAAGCCCATGTTTTTCTCTTGAGAACATTGTTACTGTTGTTGTTGTTGTATTGATAATGCAATCAATACAATGTCAACTAATTTTAGACTTGGGCTCCCTGATATTATAGCACCAAATATATCCTTGATTATTTACTTTTCTTTCCATTCTAAGAGTATATTCAGCATCTTTGCCTAAGCTTATTTTTCATTTTATAATTTCAATCACATTTGTAAACCTGCCATACCCTCTGAGATCTGATCATTAAGATCCTTATTTGAAATAATGTAGTCAGGAGTGTGAAGCCACACATCACATTGTATGGGGAACATGCACCTTGCAATATCTTAGTAAGATATTTTAAGCAGGCTTTTACTCTACATTTTCTCTGTAGTTATTATGATCTGACATGACAGGTCTGATTTAAATAGTAATAAAAAATCTTACCATTTCCGACTCACCAAATAACTTCCGAATGTGTTAAAATAAAGTCTATCGCTGTTCTTAATGTCTTTTCTACCACTGGCAAATTGAGAATGAAGTGTACTGTTAAGGGATAAAACAGACAAGATAGGTGAGAGACCCTATTTATTATCTTCAGCATGGGGATTAGCTGGACTCAGTTGTTTTGTGTGAGTAAAACCCTGATGCTAAGCCACAATTCCCTTGAGGAATCAAGGGACAGAGATCTAGACTCACAGGAGCCACTGGGTACTTAGGGAAGAATAGGGGAAAAGTTGATACATGAAGAATTATAAAAATGAGAGTCAGTGATGAAGCTAAAGAACAATCAAACAAAGTAATGCATATCCTAAAAACTATTTCATGAGTGAAGAAATATGCACTTGTGAATGCAAGACAAATAGAAAAAAAAAGAAGTATAAATAATAGATAGACCTGAAGATAAAAATAGCTGAAATAGAAACTTAACTATAGAATGAAGAAGAGAGGTTAAAAACAAAACAAACAAACAAACAAAAAACCTGCAGTGCAGTGATGGCACATGCCTTTAATCCCAGCACATTGGAGGTAGAGGTAGGTATTTCAAAAAAAAGGTAAAAACAAACAAACAAACAAACAAACCCAAAAAACTGACGGTGAGGACAATTTAATGAAATCATCCTGTATTGAACGCAGAGTAAAAAAAAAAAAAATGTCTAAAATAAATGGGGTTGTAATGTCTAAGTCCATGATATCAGAAAGTAGGGAGAAAAGTGAAATATTTGATAGAAATATTTGCCCCAAATTTTCAAGTTGGTGAATGACACAAGTTTTGAAGGTTTAAGTATCTCAGAGAAACTCAAGCAAGTTAGATAAATGCATTGTGAATGTGTGTTTGTGCACCCATGCATACTCAAGATGTTGAAGCAATTAAGTTACTGAGAATTTAAAGATGATGAAGTAATCCTCAGGCCTGCTAGGTCCCTGAGATGAAAATCCACACAAGCCTTTTCCCTGAGGACTAATTTTCAAGGCAGCAGAAGACATTTTGCAAGCTTCCAAAGGAAGGAAGCAACTAACTGCTTTACCGAGCTATGATCCTTATGAACCACAGCAAGCACACTGTGTGACAAATATAAGGGTGTAGTAGTGGCGTGCATAACACTGTGGTAACCAACAGCTGTCTAGTTGAATTCAAGTATCACTCAAGAATGGAGAAATCATGTCTGGCACTGGAATCCTAGGCACTACCCAGGATTTATAAGTCCTTGGAGGAGAATCTATCATTGTCAATTTACTAAACCAGCACAATCCTTAATTACATTTTAAGTTACTGTCCTTATAATCACAGATAAGTATAGTTCTTGGCCCACATCAAGGAAACTTTTGTTTGCAACAAGCAATGACTTTGACTAAAACCCACAAACTATCCAAAAAAATGCACTGTAGTAGAGTCCAATCCCAGAGGTTACATCTACAAAACATTTCCTCACAAAGGCTCAGGGAATATTGCTGAAAGGAGGAAAAAAATCATAAGAGCCAGAACATCAAGACTTTGCTGTGAGATTTGGTCTTGATTTCAGAAGCTATAAAATAAAGTGTCCCTGACATGGCTGCCTAATCAAAAGGGTGACACAAATAGGCATGTCAATGTGGATGGAGCTAGGCAGAGGAGATGTTGCTAAAGAAACCTCTAAATTATACAAAGAACTACAGGCAATTATGGAATACTGAGAGGGAGGAATAGTTTTCCACAAGGAAGAGCACACCAATTGGCTATTCAATACCAAATGGTCAGCACTGGATAGATACAAACAAGTACCATTATGTAGACCAAGCAGGTTGTATTTAAGAATATATATGCATACACACATACCTGTACATCAATGTAATAAAAAAAATAATAAAAGGCCATAAATTTGAAAGAGCTATAACTCACATATTAGAGTCATGTTATGAAATATTGCAAGTTTCTTACCGAAAAACATGGATCCCAGAGGAAAGTGAAAGATGTGTCTTTAAGTTGCTGAAAGGAAAATTCAAGCATCATTATTTGAGAATTCTCTATGTGATGAAGATTGTGGATTTTGGACAAAGGCAGTGTGGCCTGAGTATGTGAAGGCATAGGGAAACCTTGACAAGACTCTACCATAGTTCTAATAATTTTTAAGTTCCATTTTTCTCAGGGTTACATCGTAAGAAATGTTGACTCCTTGTGCTTTTGCTTGCCCTCCTGTCTTCTCCTGAGGCTTCACTGTCAAAATGGGAAGCTCGTAGAAACAAGTTACACTTCGAATATTTTTCTGCCCAGATCATAAAGATAGTGATTTCTCATTATTAAAATGAAGGGTGAGTTGTAATCTAATATTATTTCTGCCAATCTTCTTGTGTTTAAAAAAAGGACATAAGTCACTTCAATTAAAAAGTACAGTGTTGGTGTCCTTAAGGTATGTGAATGTGTTTCACTTAAGTTTTTTTTTTAATGTGACTGGGGGAGGAAAGCTTTTATAATGACATATGAAAACCTAGCTAACCCAGTGTCTGCTCATTTACTTTATATTTTTGTCTTGAGACAGGGTTTTTTTTTTGTTTTTTTTTTTTTTTTTTTTTTGCTTTTTGTTTTTTGTTTTTTGTTTTTGTTTTTTTGTTTTGTTTTTTTGTTTTTGTTTTTGTTTTGTAGCCCAGGGTAACCTTGAACTCATAATATAGCTGAGAATAATCTTGCCTGCAATGCCAAGTACAGGGACTGATTAGTTTTAACGTTTTCCTTTGTCTGACTTAGATGGACTTATAAGGAAAGCCCTGATGATCATGCTTAACTCTTGGCATTCGGAACCGATAGTTTTTTTCTTTTTATTGTTTTAATCTTAACAAGTTCGAGTTCATAAAATTTTACCTCCTCAACTTAATCAAGAATTTATGTAAGTTTTAATAGATAGTAATTTTACCTTTGATATTGAAATATTTTCTATCTAAATATACCAATAATTTTTCTGTGTAAGTCTATTGTCAGTTCTCAGGAATTTTTTTGAATAAATGTTCTTCATTTGATATTACGCATAAGTCACTTTGAAATGCCTCTTTGGTAAAAAGGGAGTGTCTTAAAATGGAAGCTTCTAAATTAATTTGTGTCCTCAAGCATAATGTATGCAGCTGCTTGCTTATCTTTAATCATCACCTGTAATGTCCAGGGAACAGAAATTGAAACAGATGTGTCTTTCTTGATTCTGACAGTGAAAAGAAATTTTTCAAGTGGTCAAACATAATCATATGACAAGATATAAAACAGTCAGTATACAAAGGCAATCTTAGTTAGTTTTTTGTTTTGTTTTGTTTTGTTTTTTCGAGACAGGGTTTCTCTGTACAGCCCTGGCTGTCCTGGAACTCACTCTGTAGACCAGGCTGGCCTTGAACTCAGAAATCTGCCTGCCTCTGCCTCCCAAGTGCTGGGTTTAAAGGCGTGTGCCGCCATCGCCCGGCCTTAGCTAGTTTTGAGGTAGCATTTGCACCTCTGTGAGAAAGAACACTTTTGATTAAGCCCAATGCTATAAATAGGAAGAGAAATCAGTGACAGTATGTAAAGAATTAGACTTGCTAGTTTTGAAAAGAGGGTCACATGCACTATACTGCATCCCAATTTTACTGAAATCAACATCAACAATAATCTTTCTTGCCATTATTTATCTGAATTTAGATACATGAGATAAATCATGGTAAGCATTAATATTTGTCAGAAATGTATTATATAATTTTTAAAAGGGGCCATAGTTATTACTTACTGGTAGTCTTTAAAAGATAAGCTATTACAGGTCTTTACTTTCTTCCTTCATTTTTAATTAATTATTTTATTTATTTATGTTCCAAATGTTACCCTCCTCCTGGTCCCCCTCCACAAGTTCTTCACCCAATTCCCCCACCCCTTTACTTCCCCCTCACACCCACCCACTCCAACCTCACTCTGCTATTATCCCCTTTCCCTCTGGCATCAAGTTTCTACAGGACTAAATGCATCTTTTCACACTGAGGCCAGACAAGGCAGTCCTCTGTTACATATGTGCCTGAAGACATGGACCAGCTCACGTATGCTCTTCAGTTAGTGACTTAATCTCTGGGAGCACTGAGGGATCTGGGTTAGTTGATACTGTTGTTCTTCTTCCTATGGGATTACAATCTTCAGCTCCTTCAGTCCTTTTTCTAACTCCTGTTCATAGGAGTCCCTGACTTTAGTCCAATGGTTGTCTATAAGTATCTTCAATTTTCTCAGTCAACTTCTAGTAGAGTATCTCAGAGGACAACCACTCTAGTCTACTGTCTGCAAGCACAACTGTCTGCAAGCACAACATGGCATCAGTGATAGTGTCAGAGTTTGCTGCCTGGGCATGGGATGAATTCCAAGTTGGTCCAGTCTCTGGATAGACTGTCCTTGAGTCTTTGCTTCATTTTTGTCCCTGTATTTCATTTAGACAGGAACATTCTGGGTTAACAATTTTGAAGATGGTCAAGTGACCCCATGCCTCAAATGGGGGCCATGTCTATCTATTGGGGGTAGTCTTTTTAGGTTCCATCTCTCCACAGTTGGGCATTTTGGCTAAGGTCATCCCCATGGGTTCTGGAAGCCTCTCACATCCCTGATGTCTGGGACTTTCTAGAGGATCTCCCAACCCCCACCCACACTGTTGTATACTTCTATTCATTCTACTGGCTCTCTGGGCTTCTCTCCTGTCTCCCCCCCCCATACCTGATCCTGTTCCCCTTGCCTCCTCTGCCTTCCCTTTCCCATCCAGTTCACTTCCTCCCTCCCTCTGCCTCCCATGATTATTTTATTATCCCTTCTAAGTGGGGTTGAAGTATCCATACTTGGGCTTTCCTTCTTGTTAAGTTTAATATGGTTTATGAGTTGTATCATGGGTATTTTGAACTTTTGGGGTAATATCTACTTATCAGTTACTACATACTTTGTATGTAATTTTAGGTATAGGTTACCTCACTAAGGATGAGATAGTCTCACTTTATCCATTTGCCTGCAAAATTCATGATGTCCTCGTTTTTAATAGCAGAGAATAGTATAATGTTGTGTAAATAATCCACATTTTCTCTATCCATTCTTCCATTGAGGGATATCTGGGTTGCTTCNAGTTTCTGGATATTATAAATAAGGCTACTATTAACATAGAAGAGAATGTGCTGTTGTGGTATGGTGAAGCATCATTTGGATGTATGCCTAGGAGCTGTATAGCTAGGTCTTAGGGTAGAAATATTTCTAATTTTTGAGGAATAGTCATATTGGAAATGTAGGGTAAACAGTGAAAATGGCCATCTTACCAAAAGCAATCCACAGATTCAGTACAATCCACATCAAAATTCCAACTCAATTCTTCACAGACATGAAAAGAGCAATTCTCGATTTCATGTGGAAAAACAATCCTGAACAAAAAGGAATATCTGGAGGAATTTCTATACTTGACCTCAAACTGTATTACATAGCAATAGTGATAAAACTATATGGTGTTGTTACAGAAACAGACAGCTTGATAAATGGAATAGAATTGAAGACACAGAAATAAACCCACAGACCTATAGACACTTGATTTTTGACAAGCCAAAACCATACAATGGACAAAAGAAAGCATTTTTAACAAACGTTACTGGTCTGACTGGATACCTACATGTAGAAGAATGCAAATATTTCCATATTTACCACCCTGCACAAAACTCAAATCAAAGTGGACCAAGGACATCAACATAAAACTATATACAGTAAATCTCATAGAAGAGACAGTGGCAACTATGCTTGAATGCATTGGTACAAGAGACAATATCCAGAACAGAATACCAAACGCTAAGTATCTAAGATCAGCAATTGATAAATGGGACCTCATGAAACTGCAAAGCTTTAGTAAGGTAAAGGACACTGTCAATAGGATAAATAGGATTGTGAAAAGGACACTGTCAATAGGATGAATAGGATTGTGAAAAGACATTCACTAACTTTGCATCTAAGAGATGGTTAATATCCAAAAATATATAAAGAACTCAAGAAGTTAGACTCCAAGATACCAAATGACCCAATTAAAAAGTGGGGTGCAGAGCTAAACTGTTAATTCTTGACTGAGGAATCCTAAATGTCCAAGAAGCACTTAAAGGAATGCTCAACATCCTTAGTCATCAAGAAAATGCAAACCAAAGTGTCCTAGAGATTTTACCTTACAGTAATCAGAATGGCTAAGATCAAAAAGTCAAGTGTCACCACATGCTGGCCAGTATGTGGAGAAAGGTGGACACTCCTAGATTGCTAGTGGGATTGCAAAGTTGTATAACCACTCTGGAAATCTGTCTGGCAGTTTCACAGAATATTGGAAATAGTTCTTCCTGAAGATCCAGCTATACAACTCATAGGCATATACCTAGAAGATGTTCCACCATACTATAATGATTGTCTCCACTATGTTCATAGGAGATTTATAACAGCCAGAAATTGGAAACAACCAGATATGGTTCATTTACACAATAGAATATTATTCAGCTAGTAAAAACAAGGACATCATGAATTTTGCAGGCAAATGGATGGAACAAAAAATATCATTCTGAGTCAGGTAACCCATAACCCAAAGGACATGTGTGGTATTTATTCCATGAAAAGTGGATAGTAGCCATAAAGCACAGAATACCCATGATAACACCCCATAGACCCAAAGAAGTTAAACAAAAAGGAAAGTCTAAGCAAGGATGCTTTGAATCACTTTTATAAGTGAGAAAAAATAGTCATAAAACACAGAGGGAAAGAGTGAAGTGGGTAGGAAAGGGGAGGGGAGGGGGAAGAGATCCAGAGGGCCAGGAAAATGAGTGTAAATCTCAAGCTACTACAGGTAAGGAGTAAGGGAAAACGTTAAGAAGTACAGAGACCTAAGATGGGGGAGTCTCCTAGGATTCAATGTGAGTGATCTTAGCGAAGATGCCTAACAGTGGGGACATGGAACATGAAAAGGCCTCCTCCTGTAGCCAGGCAAGACCTGCACTAGAGGGATGAGGACATCTATCCACCTACAAAAATTTTGACCAAATATTTTCCCAGTCTAAAAGAAATGCAGGGACAAAGATGGAGCAAAGAGTATGGGAATGGCCAACCAATAACCCACCCAACTTGAAACCTATCCCATGGGTAAGCACCATTCCCTGACATTATTAATAATACTCTGTTAGGCTTGCAGACAGGAGCTTAGCATAATACTCTGAGAGGCTCTATCAAGCAGCTGGCTGATACAGACACAGTTACCATAACCAAACATTGGACAGAGGTCTGAGACTGTTATGGATGAGTTGGGAGAAGGGTTGAAGACTCTGAAGGAAATGAGAACCCCATAGCATGACCAACAAAGTCAATTAACTTAGATCTCTGGGATCTCACAGAGACTGAGACATCAACCAAAGAATCCACATGGGCTGGAATGAGACTCCATGAATGTATGTAGCAGATGTGCAGCTCAGTCTCCATGTGGGTCATCCAACAACTGGATCAGGGGCTCTTCCTAAAACTGTAGCCTGACTGTGGTATTTGTTCTCCATCAGGGCTGCCTTGTCTGACCTCAGGGGGATAGAATGAACCTAATCTGGCAAAGACTTGATGGGTCAGCCTAAGGGGATATCCAAGAAGGCCCCACCCTCTCAGAAGAGCAGAGGATGAGGAATGGGGTATTGGAGATAGGGGAGGAGGGTCTTTGTGAGGGGGCACAAGTAGAGGGGCCCCTGTTTGGGATATAATAAACAAACAAAAAACTAAAAACCCCTCCCCTTCCCCCACACCCACTTCCGCAATACTACACCTCCTCCAACAAGGCCATAGTTCCTAAACTTTATCAAGTAATGTCACTCAAGCTTTCAAATATATGGACTTATAGGGAGTGGGGAGGAGCTACTCTTTTTTCATACCATCACCAGTCTAGCAAAATATTAAAGTCCTTCTCTGCTCTTTCCTTAAATGTCAGACCTAGCTATTTTTCTGTCTGTCTGTCTGTCTGTCTGTCTGTCTATCTGTCTGTTTTAAGCAATAAGTATACACTTAGTGTTGGGGCCCATGAGTTACCCCACAAACCACACAAACATTGATCTCACTCAGACAAGGATGGTTTATTGAAGGTGTATGCTAATACTAATCGATCAGGACTGCCACTCAGAACTTGAGAGCTTCATGAAGGCTATAAATATTTCTCAAGGCAGATTTATAAAGGAAAAATCCTCAAAAACCACAGTGAGCTTATATGTAAGTACAGGAAGTGCTACCTGGTGGTTGGCTCTGACTTAAGCCATTTTAGGCATAATAGTTTATACTGACCTTTAATTTGATGAGTCTCATGTAAAACTTTGTAGAGTTTCTCAAGATTAGCAAACCTAATACAGAATGTAACATGATATGGGATCAGCATGACCTTGTTATGAGTCAAATTATTTTTCTGTGTCAGTGACTGCCAGGCATATTACACCAATAACATGAAATAGGTGACAAGCATGGATCAAAATGGCTACAGCTATTCTGGAGTATGGGGCAGACCTTAATACTTTGTTTTTCTTTAGGATTTGACTTGGGTGAAAAGAATCACTGCCAAGTGATTTCCCAGTACAGAGAACATCCATTTCATTGAAATAAGAAAGTTTTATTATGTCCTATTTGTTTTGATTCTTTTTTGTTTTGCCTTCATTAATTTAATATTTAGGATGGAAGTGTTTTTGTTAATCGTTGTATTTTGGTCAAGTTCTAAAAAAACATAACAAACACATCAGTAAATGAATAATTTGTTCTCCAGGAATCGAGACTCCTTAGTTTTAGGGGATTTTTGATATTTGTTCTCAAGGGTAATGAGTTAGCAATATGGAGAGATGCTTTAACCTCTTCTAACTTCTGCTTTCTTTGTAGGTAAATATAATTAATTGCTAAGACCTCTGAGGTCTTAGTTCAGTGCTTTAACTTGAGCCTTCCTACGAGACAGAGCACTGTACTCCAGATACACCCACATACTTACCCTTGTCCACCCCATCCACCTATATCCATGGCTGCTATATTAATCCTTCATATTTCACACATTGCATTAAATTGTTCCCTGGTCTATGGTGTTACTTACACTGGATTATAGGCTTCAAAACCCAGCCAAAATAGATCCTTTGAGACTCATACGTTACCATGGAATAAGAACAGACATTCCAACCAGCAGGGGTAATTGCTGCTCATCTGGCAAGGGAATTGATAGTACAGCAACTTTGGCCATTGAATTTTGAAGTGAGAGTGCCTAAATTCTCAATATGATCATGTGGCCCATGGTTTGAGAGAGACTGCCACAAAATCAGGAGGCATATTCTTTTAGATTTTTACTCCAATCATTGGCCTCATTTGATCCAAAAGTTCTGAAGCTCAGCTTATAAAACTGGCGATGTCAGGTTGACTTCTGTGTACTCTTCATCAGATACTTGGTTTCTTAGGTTTTGACAGTCATTTTGATCCTGTCATTTATAAAACCAAAACAGAACAGAACAAAACAAAACTGTTAAACAGCTGGTCTTAAAGTCATGAACACACTATTATGTCAAGACAATATAATGAGAGATTATTTTTGTGGACTTACCTTGAAGACTGCATTTACTGCATGTGTCAGTGTACTGGATTTAAAAGTCCATCCCCTATAGCCCTTGCAGCTTAGGGATGCCAGTGCGGAACTGCATTTGTGTTAAGAGCCATAGATCCGGTTAGCAAAAAAGATCAGTTCTTATTCGGATTTCCAAAGCCCACAAGAACTGGCATACTTGCTGTTCAAGATGAACAAATCATTAAAATATTAGAGTTATTATGAGCATATTTCATCAGTCTTATTATATGTTAGTGGAGACTATATGACAGAAAAAATACAAAGTTGAAAGAAATTTTGTGTCTCTTTTTTAAAGGATTTATTTTTTAGTTTATTGCAATACCATAGTTTCCACGTACATTGAATATTGAGTTGTATAATTATTAACTATATCTGAATACCCATTTTGAGCTGGATACCTTAATAGTGTATAATGACTATCTTCAGTGCTCAGCTAAAGGCCACACTGTTTTGTGGTCATATTTCTCATGATTTACCTTTAGTCAAGCAGAATCCCCTGTGTTATGTACTTATGTAGAACTATAAATGTCCATGAAAAGGATAAAAATGTGTCAACATTTCTAATTCCAATACTGAATATTTCTCAAGTGTTCTCTGGAGCCATATAGTTCTGATATACAACACTGATATAAGAAAGATCCACTAATCCATGATCCAATGAATACTTTAAAACTTCCAGGAAAAAAAGTGAAGAAGGTACTAGAAGATGGGAAGACTTTTCATGCTCTTGCATTTGAAGAATTAATATTGACTAACTAAAATGAATCATAACTAAAATTATAATATTGTTCTTCACAAAAGTAGAAAAATATATTCTGATCAAAAATAAATACATGAGAGGCATTAACAGAGCTTATTTCAAGTTCTGCTACCAAGCCATAGAAACAAAACTGTCATTGTAGTGACACAGAAGCAGACAAACAAGTAGATGGGTGAAGTGGAATAGAGAATATGAACATAACCTCATGTAGCTATATCCTCGATTTTTGGCAAGAATGCCAACATGTACATTGGAGGGACAGGATATCCTCAAATGGTGTTAGGAAAATGGGACATTCATATGTACATGAATGACACTAGATTTCTGTCTCTCTCAACCTAAATTTAAAACATGCCAAACAATCTTGGTTAATGTGAAGATGGAAACTCTGAAACTCTTAGGGAAAACACTTGACATTATTGACAAAGAACAACTGTAGATGGGGCTGCATTGAACTTAAAAGGTTCTGCATAGCAACAGAATTGATTGAGTAAAGAAATTCCATACAGAATGGGAGAAATTCTGCTAGCCATCCAACAGGGGTGTAATATCTAGATGGTTCAGAGAACTCAAAAAAATAAACAAAACGTGGAGTAAGTTGACAGTTTTCAAAAGATGAAGAACAAATGGACAATTCATGTAAAAAAAAATTAAACAACCCCATTAGGCAAGTGAGAAATGCAAATTAAGACTCCAGTCAGCTCTCATCTAATCTAATCAGAAATGATGATAAGAAAAAAAGTAACAACAAATGCTGTGAAGAGGTGAGAAAAAGGGAACACTTACTGTGATGGGACTACAAGTTGGTTCAACTCCTATAAAAATCTTTGTGGAAGATTCTAAATATGGACTGGGGAGGGACTTTTGAGGCTTCACCTTTAGCACAAGAGCTACTGAGAGAAAATGCATACTGGTGGAAAGGACATTGCTTTTCTTCTTGGAGGTACCGCTTAATTAAGTTATGCATGATTCACTACCCAACACTCATGTTCACTCAAACATCCCTAATTAAACCTAGGGGGTTACATTAAAAAAGAGGAAGAGGAAGAACAGAGTTGTGGAAAAGAAGGGATAGAGAGTAGGAAGCAGAGGAGAAGGAAGAGGATGAGAAGGAGGATGAGGAGCAGGAGGAGGAGGAGGAGGACAAGGATGAATGAGAGGATGAAGGTGAACATGGATAGAAAAAAATGTTGGGGATATCAACCAGTGTGTGGAAAAGAGAAGTGAGAAGTAAATATTATGAAAATGTATATATATAACTGTCAAAGAATAAGTTTAAAAATTCTTAAAGAAAGCCTGAGAATGGGAGAGAAAGAGAGAGAGAGAGAGAGAGAGAGAGAGAGAGAGAGAGAGAGAGAGAGAGAGAGAGAGAGAGAGAGAGAGAGAACATCACTAATAGACTTGACTAAGATAAAAATGAATACCAGGGGCTAGCAAAATGGCTCAGCAGGTAACAATGCTTGCCACAAAGTTTTATGACTTGAGTTTTAATCAGTGTGACTCACCTGATAGATTGTGAGAATCAAATCTTCAAGTTGTTTTATGATATTCCCTTGAATCTTGGCACGTACAGACTTGCACGCATACCCATACATGGAAACAAACAAATAACATAACAGCAAAGGGTTAGCAAGAAAGGTAAAGAAGATTACTGCTATTTAAAGGAATATATGTGTATGTGTATGTGTACGTGTATGTGTACGTGTACGTGTACGTGTACGTGTACGTGTACGTGTACGTGTATGTGTATGTGTATGTGTATGTGTATGTGTATATGTATATGTATGCATGCATGTGTGTGTGCACCCAATGTTAGGACTTCTAATTTTATGAACAAAAAAGTGTCAGATAGGTTTTGATTCAGCAGCAAGAGTAAAAGCCTTCAGTACTTTTCTGCCTTGGTTTTAATATTGTTTACTCAAATGAAAGAAATAAACAACAAAGTAGATCAAATGACTTTACAGGCATAATATTTCATCATACTAATACAGAACATTTTCCTCAATAACAGTTTTTAAAATAGACTTCTTTTTATTTACTAATCAAGTCTTGCTAATCAAGAACAAAATAACCAGACCAGAGAAAGAACATTTGTGTGTGTGTGTGTGTGTGTGTGTGTGTGTGTGTGTGTGTGTGTGTGTGTGTTTAAACATGGCATCTCTTTATGTAGTCATAGCTGGGCAGGAAACTGCTTCATGGACCAGGTAGGCCTCAAACTTTCAGCAATCCTCCTCCTTGTGTTTCTGAGTGCAGAGACTTAAAGTGGGCAGGATTATGTTCATTTCAGGATTATGTTTCTGTGATTGTAACTACTTCTGGGTTAACAAAATACTTGTAAGAGCATATTTTGATGTGCACTGTGTTCATCATAAATAATCAGTATTTTCTTCTGAGGATCATTTTATCTCAAAGATTATTTGGGAGTTTTTTGGCATATATATATATTCCATGCCATGGCTTAACAAGATAGCAATCTTAATTCTGGTGATTTGGAACTTAGATCACATCCAGACAAGAAAACATATTATCTCATACACCATATACAACTACAAACACACAAGTGACCTCTTCAGTAATAACTCTTGGTGTCTCTCATTGATTTACAGATACATCTATATCATCATTGAGCTTTTTGGACAGAGAAAGATATTCACTTTCTGCATCATGGGTGTTATTTACAGACATTTACATCTTTCTTTGGGTGGCACACTAAGGTATGTGTCATGTATTATTTCAAAGAGGAAGAATTGGGTAAGTGGTGGAAAAATATGAATAGACTATGGGGATATACTGGAGGAAAGTATTTAAAAATCAACATTGTAAGTGTGGGTTGTCATTTATGAATTTATTTTCCAAACCCACAAGATGGCTCAAGTTACCACTCTAATGAATAAACACTGCTTTCCAGTGAATTCAAAATGTTGTCTCAACAACTTTTCAGAGCTGGCATCGCTCACAGAAAAATGACAGTGAAGATGCTGGAGTGAGCTTCCTTCAGAAGCCCCCATCTGTCTTTCTTCCATTACTTATGTGAAATTTATGAGTCAATATAATAGGTTCTTGTTTGGAGAGGGTGACATTGATAAACAGATCATATTCAAACATGCCTTAAATTTTACACAACACCTCACACATAACAGGCCAGGGCCAAGCCTGGTGAGCCAATATATTATGCTCAGTATGATTGAAACAGATAATATTCAAAGAAGCAGCTGTTACTGCAGCCCCAATAAAATTTCTGTGTTTTCTATTAATAATGAGGCTCAAAGGCAACGCTTTTCATTCCAAATTCCCTTTATCCATGTGTGTAAGGCCCACGTAATTCATCAGCACAATTAGAGGTGTTCCCTGTATAATGTGGGATATATAAAGTTGCAACCCTATATAATGTTTAAAAATAAGGATAATAAAATTGTTTTTATTAATTTAAAAATGTTTTAGGTACAGTTAAAGTACATATTGTTTTAACTGAAGCATTTGTGTTAGTGTTCTCTGAATGGGGAGATGAGAGTGTAGTTAATAATACTAGTGAGTGTCCAGTGATGTATGGGAAGTAAACACTACAATTTTAATCCAATATCTGCTAAAATAGAAATAACAAGACTAACACTTACCATGTGAGTTGTAATTCTTTTGATCAGTTTCTAAAATGGCCATACCTCACTCATGTGGAAGCCTGAGTGAAGACAAGAGTTCCACACTGATAACTGTCACAGCTTTTGTTCATTGATAATGGAAGCATATCTTAAAACAGGAAAGAAGAAATAGTGGCTGAAGCACAGCTTCAATGTACCAAAATTTAGAACAATAGTTATTAGATAGTCTGTTAAGAAGATGGCACAGTAGGAATGTAATTCAGTATCAGAGCACTTGCCTACTATAGACAATGGTTCCATTCCCATAGTTGAAAAATATGGTCACATTATTTTTAAAATCAGAAGAAACTATTAAATGAGTTTTTTTGTCCACCTTTACTAAAAAGAGTCATTATGTTGAGGTTTTATCAACATAGGTGCACTAATGTGTCTATACAAGTTGTGTACATGCATGATATATATATATATATATATATATATATATATATATATATATATACATATACGTGTGTGTGAGTGTGTGTGTGTGTGTGTGTGTGTGTGTGTGTGTGTGTAGAACAAAGGCATTCATATTGGAAGTTGCTTCTTCTAACTGAATATATGGGTCAACAATTGAAGACTTCTTAGAACTAAGCAACATTTGGAACAGAGTATCACCTAATTTTGGTTGAGTATGTTTCTGATTCATAATCTATGGATCAGCACAAATAAAACAAACACAAATTCAGGTGATAGTAAAAAAAAAAAAATAGTAGCCCGTACAGAATACCAAAAGCAGATAGATTTTTATCACTTAAGAGCATAGTAGATATTCTGTAGTGTGAGCTACTTGGGGAAATGAATTTTGAACATCCTTGTCAAAATTTGAACCATGGTTCTCATGTTCTTTTTTGTTTGTTTGTTTGTTTGTTTGTTTTTTCTATTTTTTATTAGATATTTTCTTCATTTACATTTCAAATGCTACCCCAAAAGTCCCCTATACCCTTCCCCCGCCCCTGCTCCCCTACCCACTCACTCCCACTTGTTGGCCCTGGCATTCCCCTGTATTGGGGCATATAAAGTTTGCAAGACCAAGGGGCTTCTTTTCCCAATGATGGCCAACTAGGCCATCTTCTGCTACATATACAGCTAGGGACACAAGCTCTGGGGGTACTGGTTAGTTCATATTGTCATTCCACCTATAGGGTTGCAGACCCCTTCAGCAACTTGGGTACTTTCTCTAGCTCTTCCATTGGGGGCCCTGTGTTCCATCCAATAGATGACTGTGAGCATCCACTTCTGTATTTTGCAAAACACAAGAAAGTCAAGAAGGAAGACCAACTTGTGGATACTTCCTTAGAATAGGGAACAAAATACCCATGGAAGGAGTTACAGAGACAAAGTTTGGAGCTAAGATGAAAGGATGGACCATCCAGAGACTACCCCACCTGGGGATCCATCCCATAATCAGCCACCAAATGCAGACACTATTGCATAAGCCAGCAAGATTTTGCTGAAAGGAGCCTGATATAGTTGTCTCATGTGAGGCTATGCCAGTGCCTGGCAAATACAGAAGTGGATGCTCACAGTCATCTACTGGATGGAACACAGGGTTCTCATGTTCTTTTTGGCCAGAAGGAGTGGCAGCATGTTGTTCAGATCCTCCATACAGGAGCTCAAGTGTAGACATCGGCAGCAGAACATACATTTAAAAATAAATGACATAAGGGAAGCCACAAAATGTTAGAGAACTTAAAACAGACAATTATATTTAGGGAGAAAAAGACAAGTGATAATTCTTTTTTTATTTTATTTTTGATTTTATTGGATGATTTCTTTATTTACTCCTCAAATATTATCCCATTTCCGGGTTTCCACTCCAAATACCCCATCTCTCTATCCCCTCCTCTATCCCCCTGCTCAACAATCCACACATTCCCACTTCCTGGCCCTGGCATTCCCGTACACTGGGACATAGAGCCTTCACAGGACCAAGGGTCTCTTCTCCCACTGATGTCTGACTAGGCCTTCCTCTGTTACATATGCAGCTGGAGCTATGAGTCCCACCATATGTACTCTTTGATTAGTGGTTTAGTCCCTCAGAGCTCTGGGGGTACTGCTTAGTTCATATTATTCCTACTATGGGGCTGCAAACAACAAAATTCCTTGAGTCCTTTCTCTAGCTCCTTCATTGGGTACCCTGTTCTCAATCGCGTGAATGACTGTGAGCATCTACTTCTGTATTTGTCAGGCACTGATAAAGCCTCTCAGGAGACAGTTATAATATCAGGCCCCAGTCAGCAAGCATTTGTTAGCATCCACAATATTCTCTGGGTTTAGTGATTGTAAATAGGATGGATCCCCAGGTGGGGCAGTCTCTGGAAAGTTATTCCTTCAATCTCTGCTCCACACTTCTTTTTCCTTAACTCCTTCTGTGGGTGTCTTGTTCTCCCTTCTAAGAAGGATCAAAGTATCCACACTTTCGTCTTTCTTCTTGAGTTTCATATAGTTTCTGAATTGTATCTTGGGTATTCCAAGCTTCTGGGCTAATATCCACTTATGAGTGAGTGCATATCATGTGTGTTCTTTTGTGATTGTGTTACCTTACTTAGGATGATATCCTCCAGATTCATCCATTTGCCTAAAATTTCATAAATTCATTGTTTTTAATAGCTGAGTAGTACTTCATTGTGTAAATGTACCACAGTTTCTGTATCCATTCCTCTGTTGAGGGACGTCTGGGTTCTTTCCAGCTTCTGACTATTATAAATAGGGCAGCTATGAACATAGTGGAGCATGTGTCCTTATTACCAGTTGGAATATCTTCTGGGTATATACCTAGAAGGGGTATTGCTGGATCTTCTGGTAGAATTATGTCCAGTTTTCTGTGGAATCACCAGACTGATTTCCAGAGTGGTTGTATAAGCTTGCAATCCCACCAACAATGGAGGAGTGTTCCTCTTTCTCCACATCCTCGCCAGCATCTGCTGTCACCTGAATTTTTGACTGGTGTGAGGTGAAATCTCAGGGTTGTTTTGATTGGCATTTCCCTGATGATTAAGGATGTTGAACACTTTTTCAAGTGCTTCTCAGCCCTTCGGTACTCCTCAGTTGAGACTTGAGATTTGTACAAGGAGATAAGAATGGATCGATTTGTATTCTTCTACATGCTAACTGGCAGCTGAACCGCACCATGTGTTGAAAATGCTATCTTTTTTCCACTGGATGGTTTTAATTATTGTCAAAGATAAAGTGAACCAGAATGTGTGGGTTCACTTCTGAGTCTTCTGTTCTATTCCTTGATCTACCTGCCTGTCACTGTACCAGTACCATGCAGTTTTTATCCCAATTGCTCTATAGTACAGCTTGAGGTCAGGGATGGTGTTTCCACTAGAAGTTCTTTTATTGTTGAGAATAGTTTCCGCTATCCTGTGTTTTTTGTTATTCCAGAGGAACTTGAAAATTGTTCTTTCTAATTTCTATGAAGAATTGATTTGGAATTTTGATGGGGATTTCACTGAATCTGTAGATTGCTTTTGGCAAGATGGCCATTNTTACTACATTAATCCTGCCAATCCATGAGCATGGGAGATTTTTCCAACTTTTGAGCTCGTCTTTGATTTTTTTTTCTTCAGAGACTTGAAATTCTTGTGATACAGATCTTTTACTTACTTAGAGTCATACTATATCATTTGTGACTTTTGTGAAGTGTATCGCTTCCTTAATTTCTTTCTCAGCCTATTTATCCTTTGTGTAGAGGAAGGCCACTGATTTGTTTGAGTTAATTTTATATCCAGCTACTTTGCTGAAGTTGTTTATCAGGTTTAGGAGTTCTCTGGTGGAATTTTTGGGGTCATTTATGCATACTATCATATCATCTGCAAATAGTGATATTTTGACTTCTTCCTTTCCAATTTGTATCCCCTTGATATCCTTTTGTTGTCTAATTGCTCTGGCTAGGACTTCAAGAACTATATTGGATAGGTAGGGAGAGAGTGGACATCCATGTCAAATCCCTGATTGTAGTGGGATTGCTTCAAGTTTCTCTCCATTTAGTTTGATGTTGGCTACTGTTTTGCTGTATGTTGCTTTTACTATATTTAGGTATAGGCCTTGAATTCCTGATCTTTCTAAAACTTTTATCGTGGATGGGTGTTAGATTTTTGTCAAGTGCTTTCTCAGCATCTAATAAGATGATCATGGTTTGTTTCTTTGAGTTTGTATTTATAGTGGATTATGTTGATTTCCATATATTGAACCATCCCTGTACCACTGGGATGAAGGCTACTTGATCATGATGTATGATTGTTTTGAAGTGTTCTTGGATTCAGTTTGCAAGAATTTTATTGAGTATTTTTGCATCGATATTCATAAGAGAATTTGACCTAAAGTTGTCTTTCTTTCTTGGGTCTTTGTGTGGTTCAGGTATCAGAGTAATTGTGGCCTCATAGAACCAGTTGGGTAGAGTACCCTCTGTTTATATTTTGTGGAATAGTTTGAGGTGTATTAATATTAGGTCTTCTTTGAAGGTCTGATAGACCTCTGCCCTAAACCCAACAGGTCCTGGGCTTTCTTTGGTTGGGAGACTATTAATGAATGTTTCTATTTCTTTAGGGGATATGGGACTATTGAGATTGTTAATCTGATCCTCATTTAACCTTGGTACCTGGTATCTGTCTAGAAAATTGTTCATTTCATTCAGATTCTCCAGTTTTGTTAAGTATATACTTTTGTAGTAGAATCTGATGATTTTTTTTTTTTATTTCATCTGTTTCTGTTGTTGTCTACCTTTTCATTTCTGATTTTGTTAATTAGGATACTGTCTCTGTGCCCTCTAATTAGACTGGCTAAGGGTTTATCTATTTTGTTGATTTTTCTCAAAGAACCAGCTCCCCGTTTGGTTGATTCTTTGTATAGTTCTTTTTGTTTCCATTTGGTTGATTTCAACTGTGAGTTTGATTATTTCCTGCCCTCTATTTCCCTTGGGTGAATTTGCTTCTTTTTGTTCTAGAGCTTTCAGGTGTGCTGTCAAGCTGCTAGTGTATGGTCTCTTCAGTTTCTTTGTGCAGGCACTCAGAACTATGAGTTTTCCTCTTAGGACTTCTTTCATTGTGTTCTATAAGTATAGGTATGTTGTGGCTTCATTTTTATT
The DNA here is from genome assembly GCF_900095145.1 of Mus pahari. Lineage (NCBI taxonomy): Eukaryota > Metazoa > Chordata > Mammalia > Rodentia > Muridae > Mus > Mus pahari. The sequence continues at coordinate 24,800,294 of NC_034595.1, read as the reverse complement.
AAACTGTAAAAAGGTCTTCATTTTCATTTTTTATTTCTTCCTTGACCAAGTTGTAATTGAATAGAGTACTGTTCAGCCTCTATGTGTATGTAGGCTTTCTATTATTTATGTTACTATTGAAGACCAGTCCATGGTGATCTGATAGGATGCATGGGATTATTTCAGTATTCTTATATCTGTTGAGGCCTGTTTTGTGTCAATTTTGGAGAAGGCACTATGAGGTGCTGAGAAGAATATATATCGTTTTGTTTTAGGATAAAAAGTATCTTTTAAATCCATTTGTTTCTTAACTTCTGTTAGTTTCACTGTGTCTCTGTTCAGTTTCTGTTTCCATGATCTGTCCACTGATGAGACTGAGATGTTGAAGTCTCCCATTATTATTGTGTGATTTTTAACTTTAGTAAAGTTTTTTTTTAAATGAATATGGATGCCCTTGCATTTGGAACATAGATGTTCAGAATTGAGTGTTCATCTTAGTAGATTTTACCTTTGATGAGTATGAAGTGTCCCTCCTTATCATTTTTGATAACTTTAGGTTAAAAGGCAATGTTATTCTCTATTAGAATGGATACTCCAGCTTGTTTCTTGGGACCATTTTCTTGGAAAATTTTATTCCAGTCTTTTACTCTGAGCTAGTGTCTGTCATTGTCCCTGAAGTGGGTTTCCTGTATGCAGCAAAATGTTGGGTCCTGTTTATGTAGCCAGTCAGTAAGTCTATGTCTTTTTATTGGTGAATTGAGTCCATTGATATTAAGAGATATTGAGAAAAAGAAATTTTTGTTTCTGGTTATTTTTGTTGTTGGAGGTGGAATTCTGTTCATGTGTCTATCTTCTTTTAGGCTTATTGAAAGATTACTTTCTTGTTTTTTCTAGGGCATAATTTCCCTCCTTATGTTGGAGTTTTCCTTTTATTATGCTCTGAAGGACTGAATTTGTGGAAAGATAGTGTGTAAATTTAGTTTTCTTCTGAAATACCTTGGTTTCTTCATCTATGGTAATTGAGAGTTTTGTTGGGTACAGTAGTCTTGGTTGGCATTTGTGGTCTCTTAGGGCCTGTACGACATCTTCCCAGGATCTTATGGCTTTCATAGTTTCTGGTGAAAAGTCTGGTGTAATTCAGATAGGTCTGCCTTTGTATGTTACTTGACTTTTTCCCTTACTGCTTTTAATATTCTTGCTTTTTTTGTGCATTTGGTGTTTTGATTATTATGTGACAGGAGGAATTTTTTTCTGGTACAAACTATTTGGAATTCTGTAGGCTTCTTCTATGCTCATGGCATCTCTTTCTTTAGGTTGGGGATGTTTCCTTCTATAATTTTGTTGAAGATATTTATTGGCCCTTGTCTTAGTCAGGGTTTCTATTCCTGCACAAACATCATGACCAAGAAGCAAGTTGGGGAGGAAAGGGTTTATTCAGTTTACACTTCCAAACTACTGTTCATCACCAAGGAAGTCAGGACTGGAACTCAAGCAGGTCAAGAAGCAGGAGCTGATGCAGAGGCCATGGAGGGATGTTCTTTACTGGCTTGCTTCCACTGGCTTGCTCAGCCTGCTCTCTTATAGAACC
>NC_034595.1:24773949-24798247 GCF_900095145.1 Mus pahari | reverse complement strand
GCAAACTTTATATGCCCCAGTACAGGGGGATACCAGGGCCAAGAAATGGGAGTGGGTGGGTAGGGGAGCATCGGGGGAGGGTATAGGGTCTTCGGGGATAGCATTTGAAATGTAAATGAAGTAAATACCTAATAAATATTGAAAAAAAAAAGATTCTCTCTTCTATCTCTTGTATTCTGTTGGAGAAGATTGCATCTATGGTTCCTGACTTATTTCCTAGGTTTTCTATTTCCAGAGTTGTCTCCCTTTGTAATTTCTTTATTGTTTCTACTTTCTGGCACCACTCAGTAATGGACATTCAACCTGATAGCCCCTATTGACCCCCAAAGGTTTAAGTGGCCTCTGGTTCCCCATTAACCAGCTGTGGTCAAGATTCTGTTATTGCAGGGCTCACAGCTGTCTACAGTCACTCCTGGCATTTCTGTTATTCACATGCATTCCTTTCTTAATTCTTGAAAGAACTTTAGAAATATATGTTATTATTGTTCTCATTTTACAGAGGTTACCAGTCAAGCAAGAAATCCTTCAGTAGTATTGGTAAGTCTACATAGACACTAAGCAGCAAAGGTAGGCATTATTTTCAGCTATGTGTTTTTAAGATAAATGTTGAGCTAATCATTCATGTTAAGTGCTATGAGATATTTTCTCAGAAATAATATCATAACTTATATTATTCCATAACTTATATTATATTGGATAACATTTATAATATTTATGCATTTTCACATTTACAAGCTGTACTACAAAAAAAAAAAAAAACATAGTTGGGTGTCTCTCACTGTTAAAAGTCTTTTCCCTTGAACTCAAATGTTGCTATCTTCAAAAATATTTATTAACTTCTCACTTTCAACTGATTGATATATATCCTTTTAGCTCTTTTTTGGTACTTGTACTTTAAAGAACGGCTTATTAGTTGAATTTTACCTGTCACTGTTCATGTAATTGCAAATGCAGAATGGCATTCCTAGTCCTTCCTGGATTTCTGTATAGTCCATTAGGACTAACCTTTTTCTCCCAAGTCTGGTTAAGTATCCACATTATTCAGTGTTTCAGACGCTGCCTGATAACTGGTCATGAATCATTTTCTGTCCTTATACATAGTAAATGTATACATAGGGCATTTATTGGATTATAAATTATTATGGAATAGAGTAGCTCAGTAACCTGAAGGCATTAAACATTTTTTATATATCATGCAAATATGGGGTGAATATATTGCATACCAGACAAGATATCCTGTGTCATCTCATTAGTGTTGTCCTTCACTGTTACAAAGTACTTGTCCTTTGCATAGAGATGGTCCAGGTTGAAAGACTCTGGGAGTTATATACCTAAAACTCAACTATTTCATAATGTAACAGCTTCACGTTTTAAATATACTGATATGTTTCTTTAGTCAACATTTAGATGAATGCCTTTGCATATATCTTTGTTTTTAATTTATTGTGTGAGTGTGAGCATTTGTGGATGATGAAAGAGTGTATGTGTGTGTATTAGTGTGTGTAAGAATATGTGAGTGTGTATATGTGTGAGTATAATTGTATTTGTGTGTATCATATATATATATATATATGTATGTATGTATGTATATATATATATATATGTATGTATGTATATATAGCATAGATGCTACATTACAGGAAAATCTTGTACATAAACTTCAAAAGAAGAAAACTATTAGTTCCTGTTGCAGGATTTTCCCTGTCCAATCACATTAGGGCAATGGAAAGCTTGTAATTGGACAGGAGAAGGGAGGTGGAGCGAGGAGTTGAGACACCGAGATAGGTCTCAGGAGGAAAGAGAGACAGAATGGAGGCTGACATGGTGTTATCAAAGGTTACAATAATTGTGTTAAAGCTTTATCATTACCATTTGGGTTTGAAATTACTGTACTGGCATCTTGTAATTTGTGTTATTATTGATACATAAATCTGATTGGCTAACTAAGCATTAAGAGTCTTGATTCTACTGGGTAATTAGGTGATGAGATGGCTAAGCAGGGGTGTGGGGGGGGCTTTTTATGAAAGCCAGAGGAACTGGGGGGTGAGGCTGATGCCCAGGTGGGAGCCACGTGGCCTCACGGGGCTGGCGAGTTGTTGATCCAAGACACCACTGTGTGAGTGAGATCATCTGGTGCAGGGGCTAGCTCTTGACAGCTGTTGGCAGTGGCAGGAGCACAGAAGCATCACTGGCCCTGCTGAGAGTTGGCGGATTCATTTTTTTAATATTTCTGCAATAAGTTCCTATTAACAAGACAGGATTAAAAAGAAAAACAATGGTCACAGAATTATACTTTTCTAAATCTACCACTTTTACAATGTGTAATATGGAGAAATCATTATGAAGGGGGCAATAGTAATAATGCTGGTCACCTTGTATTGTGAATGTTGATCATATGGCATCTACATGGTATTTTGTCAAATATATTTTTTTTCTGATAACTTTTTAAAACTATGTATATGAGTGTTTTGTCCATCTTTAACTCATTGTACTATTGTCGTGAAGAGACACTTTGGCCCCGGCAGCTCTTATAGAGGAAGGCATTTAACTGGGGGCATGCTCATGAGGGATATGCAGACATTTGTTATGAATTTACCATTACATTTTCATCTTTGTCTATGCTCTGCTTACAGCTTGAAAGTTATAGGAAGAAATATGAAAATTAAATACAAATAGGGCTTACTTGTGCAGAGCACTGTGCATAAAAGTAAAGCCAGTTACATGGTAATTATTGCCAAGGACCAACTTCAGCCTGGACAGTTCTGAGTGAAGTGATATCTGGTAGTGGTGAAAAGAATGACTCAAAGTCATTCGAACTGTGTTCACTGTCCAGTCCAGCATAGCTACCACATAAGGGGCAGTGTGACACAGTTCCATCACCAGGCCTTTAATCACCAGGATCCTTATGTGTGGTGATGGTTGCTGTTGCCCTGAAGCTGGTCTGCTATTTACTACACTACTTTCAGTCTTTCTTTCTTGGAAATGTACTTCTCTCTATTACTCAGAGGTAATCATGCCATAATAAATGAAGCAGATGCAGTGTTCAGGAATGAGGAATGGAGATGGTCCTGAGGCTGTAGAGGATGAAGAACAGGCCTTCTGCTTGGCATTTAGGGCTATGGAAAAAGATCTAGACAAGATAACTACAAAGGCCAAAAAAGCCTACATGGTCCTTTGTAGAATCTGTTCATTGCAAGACTTGGCCTTGAGTTTAGAATCATGAGGAGACACAGATACATGCACACTCTGATCCAATGACTGCTGCACTATTTAGAAAGGGTGAACTTGGGGACATCAAGGATAGAGTATTAAAGTGGACTCAGGAAGAAAATGTATGGATAGAAAAAATAGGAATTTATGTAAGATTTAGGAATAAATAGTATTAGAAGAAGAGTATATGAGGCTATGGGAGATCAGAGAATTAAAAGATAGTATGGAAGCATATAAAAAAGCTACTTCTTTGTTCTCCTAGCTATTTGAAGAATTTGACATGACAATGCCTGGAAAGATATTAGAGAAAGCTTACTGTGTATTTAAAAAATTTTAAAACATTGTAAGGAATCATTTTAAATTTAGTATCTCTATGTTCTTACATGAAAATATTTAGTATCTCTATGTTCTTACATGAAAATAGTTACTAAAGACTGCTGTTTGCTGAACCAGGAAACTGCAAGTGTTGCACTCAGCTACCCGTGAAGAATAAGATGTGAAAATCTGTAAGGAAATGAATGGGCTTCTGCTTTGTGTTTAGTTTCTGCTCTAAGGAAGCAGAGGTTGAAACTATGGATCTGGGGTTCATAGAATTTTGTAAATTTAAGAATTTTTGAAGATTATTAACAATGACCAAAGCCTTGATGAGTAGCTTTAGTAAATAAAAGACTGGATTCAGGCTTTCTGGTTGGGAGAATGCTAAAGGATGATGAGAAAGGAAACAACAGGAGAAGAAGAAAGAATGATGAGAATCTTCAGGGAACAAAGAGATTACCTGAACTGCTAGCTTGCATCTACTACTGACTCTGAGTCATTATTGAATCAGTGCCTCTCAGCCATGCCTTCCTTGGGATCTTCCTCATGCTGAGGCTCCACCTCAGCAAGCATTCTCTAGATGTTCGAAGACAGCTCATTCAGATAGCTAAACTCTTGCATACCAAGTCCTGGTCTATTATTTACATATCAATTCAGACATTTACTCCAAGTTCCCTTTTCATTATCAGTATTTCTTGACCGCACTCCTTTGAATCTTAGAAAGAGGCTGCAAGAACTAAAATAAAAACAAAAACAAAACAAAATAAATAAACAAACAAAACATCGAAAAGGAATTCTGAGATTTGACTCTCTTTATTATGCACAAACAATTAACTTAACTGGGTGGGATTCCATCCTGAAATTACAACTTCTATCACACCTGGACCTAAATTCTTGTTCTAGGCTGACCTTGAACTCAGGAATCTGTTTTTCTAAGCACAAACAAAAACTTATCTGGGTGGGATCTTGACTAAAGCTCTTTATCTTCCTTCTTAGTACCATTCTGACAAGCTGCTTCTTAGTTCATCTCCCTTTGTTCTTTGAGATCTGTGAAGCTCCTTATAGGATTCATATTGCATCCTTTTATTTTGTATAGTTGAAAAATTATATATATATATATATATATATATATATATATATATATATATATATATTTGAACTCATGTTTTCAAAGTTGTCTCCAATAGCCTTAACATTTGTCCTGAAGGTCTCATCATTTACCATTTTTGGTTAAAAAACAAAGACACAACCTCCCCTCCTGGTCATGCTGTCTCTCATTATCATGGGGTCATTGACATTGGCAGAGACAGTAGGAGGAACATAAAGTTTTATATATAGAAGCCTCATGCTCACAGTGACCATTGAGATTGAATTACATCCTGCTCACTCTTCCAGGGGCAAGAAACATGTCATGCTGATCTTACCATGGCCATGCAGGACTCGGCAAATTATCCCTAATTTCCCTTAGCATCCCAATTTTCAGGTGTCATCTAATCAGTGGTTACTTAGAAAATAGCAATCATCAATGAGTTTAAAATTCAACTGTAATTTTTTTCAAACTAGAAAGCCAGGAGTGATGTGTTAAAATAGAAGCTCAAGTTTGAACACAGCACACTGGGCCCAAACAGGTGCACATGTTAGAGGCTTATTGGGAGAGAGGAAAAGACTAGAAGGTGGTGGCAGAAAGAGAAAGGGGAAACAGAGAGAGAGGGAGGAGCATTCCCCTTATTTATATGGAAAATGGCATATCCCAGGTAAAGGTGGGAGGTGAGTCAAGTGGAATATGGTGCCTGTTGTCTTGGCAAGAGGTCTGCAGGTCGCACTGTCACCTATGTGATGTCATAGGTTTGGGAGGTCCTGATGCCAACAAGGAGCGTTCATAGGTAATAATTTACTGGCATTAGTATTTCTAACTGTGTGACACTCCCCAATGTATATGATATATATATATAATGACAAACACACACACACATGGCTCTAGAAAGAGGGTATAATGTACATATTGCATAGGGAATAGGAAATACCACACCCCAAGAAGACATTATGAGTTCTTCCCTACCTTCTCATAAGCATGACAGTGACCAAAATATAAGTCAAGAGCTAAGCATGACCAGTAAACTGGTAAGATATCTATATCTTAGGCTTGAAAATGGAGAAGGTTTCTTGGGTGCAAACTCTGCAGATAGCCCCACAACACCCAGAGGCAGCCCAGGTGCTCTAACATGCCCAGGATCAAAGGATCCCAGGATCCCAGGATCCCAGGATCCCAGGATCCCAGGATCCCAGGAGCTTGGTCACAATAGGATCTCAAGGTCCCAAAGGCAGCCTGACTCCCAGAAGCTCAGACACACCCAGGATCTCAGGATCACAGAGAAAGCTTCACTCGAGTTCTGACACAACCAGGGTCACAGGAATGACAGACTCCAGTCTGATGTTGCCATGGCAGGTAGCACTAGAGATAACCAGATGGCCAGAAGCAAGGTTAAGAACATAAGCGACAGAAACAAAGGTTACTTGCCATCATGAGAATTCAATTCTCCCACCATATCAAGTCCTGGATACCCCAACACACTGGAAAAGCAAGATTCAGATCTAAAAATCACTTCTCATGATGATGATAGAGGACACTAAGAAGCATATATATAACTTCCTTAAAGAAATACAGGAGAACACGGGTAAACAGCTCTAAGTCCTTAAAGGGGAAACACAAAAATCCCTTAAAGAGTTATAGAAAAACAGTTGAACATGCAAAGGAAAGGAACAAAATGATCCAAGATCTAAAAATGGAACTAGAAACAATAAAGAAATCACAAAGGGACACAACCCTGGAGATAGAAAACCTTGGAAAGAGATTAGGAATCATAGATGCAAGCATCACCAACAGAATGCAAGACATAGAAGAGAGAATCTCAGGTGCAGAAGATACCATAGAAAACATTGACAGAACAATGAAAGAAAATGCAAAAAGCTCCTAACCCAAAATACCCAAGAAGTTGAGGATACAATGAGAAGATGAAACCTAAGTTTAATAGCTATAGAAGAGAGTGAAGGTTCCCAACTTACAGGGTCAGTAAAATTATAGAAGAAAACTTCCCTAACCTAAAGACAGAGATGGCCATGAACATACAAGAAGTCTACAGAACTCCAAGTAGACTTGACAAAAAAAGAAATTCCTCCTGTCACGTAATAATCTAAACACCAAATGCAATAAACAAAGAGATTTTTAAAAGCAGTAAGGGAAACAGGTCAAGTAACATATAAAAGCAGACCTATCAGAATTACACCAGACTTCTTACAAGAGACCAGGAAAGCTAGAAGATCTTAGGCAGATGTCATACAGACCCTAAGAGAACACAAATGCCAGCCAAGGCTAATATACCCAGCAAAACTCTCAATCACCATAGAAGGAGAAAACAAGATATTCCATGACAAAACCAAATTTGTGCAATATCTTTCCACAAATCTAGCCCTACAAAGGATAATATATGTAAAACACAAACACAAGGAGTGAAACTACTCCCTAGAAGAAGCAAGAAAGTAATCTTTCAACAAACCCAAACAAACACAATTCCACCTCTAACAAGAAAATTAACAGGAAGTAACAATCACTTTTTCTTAATATCTCTTAATATGAAATTTAATATTACTACCATATCCTAATAGATTGAATATGAGGAAAATAGAAATTTGTTGGCTCTCATCCAGTGGTCTCTCTAATTTGGTAATGGGAGAAATAGGTCCAATATTGTACAATCCATATATACTTTCTGCTTGTTTGTAAGTGACAAAGTCTTGCAGTGTGCCACATAATGGTCTTGAAATCATGCTTCTCTTATCTCAGCCTCTTCATTAGTAGGATTGTTTATTTGATGTTTTTACACTATACTATGGTTTTCAGAACAGCTTACACATTTCAAAATTACTGATACAGCCAAAAGAAATGTAGACAATTAATTTAGGAGGTGGCTTGTAAGAAATCAGCAAAGAGTGAGACTGAAGACTTTGTTTGATATTTATAATTATTGTATCAATTTTGAAGAAGAGGACTTTACAAGTTACTCTTATTCTGAGATGAATGCTTTTCAAAATCATCACAGTCAATGAACCAGAATCTTACCCTCACCTAAGTCTCCTAATGGTTCCTCTAAGCAGAACCATTGTTCATTGAAACAGTTGATGAATGACTTCAAGGACAGACCACCTTAATACACACACCATTACCTAAATTAATGTAATCTGTTCCTAAAGGGCTGAGAATCAAGACAATCATTCAAGTCAAATAGCTTTGCCCATAGCAGGAAATCATATCCAAAAATCGTGCCTACAAGTCATTCCTTGGTGCAGCAGAACTGTCAACTCTTAGCTTATCTACTATGGAGGTAAATCCTTTGGTGATATGAGGGACATTGAATTACAGCCTTATTACAATGAACTCCCATATCCAAACAATGTTCTTATTTGTGTTTGAATCTCAGTAAGAGCCAAGATTTTAAGCTCTACTAAAACAAACAAACAAACAAACAAAAAGACTTTATCTATTTATGTTCATTAAAAAAAGCTAATAGTGATGTATTATTTTAAAATATCATACAGTTAATGTATTTGGAGTTATTTAAAATTTATATTGAGAAAAACATATGTATTTTCAATTTTGCTGTAGACAAGCATCTACATAAGACTTTTCAATTGATTGTTGTTCTATATCAAACAACTTTTATAATACTCACTTTTATTGTTAAAATATTTTATAAATTTTAAAAAATATAATAAAAATGAAAGGTATTGCAGGTTTTGAAAGGGGGTGGGGTCTCTGAGAGGAGTTGAGGTACAAAAGGGAAAGAAGAATGTGATGTAAGTCTATTTATTCAAAATATATTTTTAAATGTTAACAAATTCAGATAAATTGAAATTATGTATCTTTTCTCATCATAATGCAATAAAACTTAAATAAAAAAGAAGAAAGATAATGGAGAATGTTGAGAAGGAACTGATGAACGGTTTGGCCTTCATGTCTATTGATGTGGCATAAGACCTAGGAGTGGAATGTGACAGAAAGTATGTGGAGAGCTGGGGAGTCAGCTTTTTCATTTGCTGTCCCTTTTCAAGGTCTCAAAATAGAGAAAACAAGAGTCATGATCATAAAGTGGAAGAGGAGAAACATCATCATTCCATCTCCACCTCCTATGGCTTAACTGTGAGTGACAGCCCTGGGCTGTCTGTGTTGCAGAAGACATGTGGATAAAATATGAGTTTCAAGTTCTAAAAGGAAAAGCACCAAAATAAGTGTGAACATTTGTAAGACTGGATGCCAGAAAACCAACAGGAATGGAGACATAGAATATAAATATTTTATATAAAAAGAACTCACAGAATTTTATGGCAACATGTTGATCTTTATATAATAAATGAGTTATTCTAAGAGATTCTTTCCTTTTATGATCAAATGCCCTTAGTATTTATTTCTCTAGATTTATCTAAGAGCTTTTTACTTATCCTGGCAGAGAGGAAACTTGGCCTTTCTTCCATATAGCTAATCTTAAATTGTTCATGCATTTATTCAGTCTGTATTTATTGTGCATTTAGTGTGCCAGACTGAATGAATAAGCTAGATTCCTGGGATGAGCATGCTATTCAAATACTCAATTCAGATGATTTCATATGGAATAAAAAAAAACTTGTTCATATAGTGTTTGAGTCCTGGCAGATACTGCATGAAATAAATTGTGGACTTTATGACTTAATAGCATCTGAATGGCTTGAAGGAAATACTAGTGATCATGTGTCCTAAGGTTTCCAGGACAGTCTTGGTTTCTTTTAATTTTATTTTATTCTACAATAAAGTAAATTTATTCAACATGTAGCTAAATGTAATTTACTTTTATGAGTTTGTAGTACTTCTCATTAAAATTTATAAATGATGAACCGTGCTTTGTCAGACCACATGTCTCAAATGTTTTAAAACTGTGAACACTATACTTTAGGCTTTATAAAGAAACAAATTTATATCAGGATGGGAAAATTATTGCTTATTATAAGTATAGCTTTACTGGGAACTGTATAGCTTAGAATGCAACAATTTTTAAGGTGCAAAAACTGCAGTAATACTCAATTTAAACTATGGTGATAGCTTGGAAGCAATGAACTGATGAACCCAAATCTTCACTAGAGCTATACTTCCTGCGGTCTTATATAAGAAGTCAGAGGAAGAAAGTTGAGATACAGAAACAAAGAGACAAGAGAAGATAGAAGTCAGAGGTCAGACAAAGGGTATACTAATTAAACTTTCATCCCAGTGATAAATGGCTGTACAATAGTCATTCAAGATGCATGATGATAATAATCAGTCTTTGCTTGGCTTGTAGATGCCTCTTAGTTTTGTTGTTTAATATAAAGCATATTTTAGTTCATTTTTTTCTATTTCCTGTTGTAAAAATAAATTCACAACATCTTGTGGGCATCCTGGGCAACTCTTCAATAACTGATTTGTGTCTTTGGAGCTAGTTTCATTCACCAACAAAACCCTGCCTGTAGCTGGCATTATTGTCACTAGGGATGAGATCTCTGGTTATCTCAGGTATTGTATTGGTATGCAAAATAGATTTTAAATTTTAAAGAAATAGTTTGTCTTTGTATGTGGTTCTTTTAGAAAACAAAATCCTTGCAGTGGCAACTTTTCATTCTAAAAACATGTCCTTCCACATTCCCAGTGTTAATAGTAAGATAGCATGCTCCCCTCCCACCACAATATCCATGTCCTAACTTCTTTTTTTTTTATTATTATTATTTTCTTTATTTACATTTCAAATGCTATCCCGAAAGTTTCCCATACCCCTCCCCCCACCTCTGTTCCCCTACCCACCCACTCCCACTACTTGGCCCAGGCCTTGCCTTGTGCTAGGTCACTTCTAAAACTGACAAATGTGTCAACCCTAACAGCAAAAGGTACTGTTCATATGTGATTAATTTAAGGGTCTAGCAATGGGAGATTATCCTGAATGATGTGGCTTAGTTCAAAATAATCATGAGGGACCATAAAATGAGAACAAAGAAGAAGACAGGTCAGAGAAATGATGTTACAATTAAGGCTAACACAGATGTACTGCTTGTGGTACTAAAGACAAATGAAGAAGCCTTAATTCAAAAGGTGTGAGTCATCTTTGGAAAGTATCAAAAGAAAGGAAACAAGGTATACCCTCAGGTACCGCAGAATTAATACATCCCTATTAATAACTTGACATTATCTCAGTAGAATTGTGATAGATTCATATGCTGTGGGACCAAAATAATTTTGTGCTATCTATAAAGTCACCAAATTATAGCAGTAATAGAAAACCAATATATAAGTTATTCTGAGTATTATAGATGAAATTCTCAGATTACTAGTTTTAACTGCATTATTTAACAAAAGGCTTCCTAGTTTCTCTAGTATTTCATTGCAATATATTATATACATAAACATTCAGTATTAGCAGAAAGTTTGTCACATCTTACCTTGTCAAATTTTGACCATTGTAGAAGCCAGTAGTTTTTGCTGGCAACATCCTCATACTTTATTACTCTTCAACTCTTTATATTCATGTTTAATTTTAGTCAAATTTGCCAATTGATAGAACATGGTAGGTAGATGGTTTTATTACTATTGGCAAAGTGGTAGTTAAAACTAATGATTTTCTACTAGTATTTCTCTTCATATGTATTTTAAGAGTAGAACATGCCAGGTTTTAGACTTTGGATATTGTCATGGCAACTCCTTAATGAACTGTAATTGTTATTAATAAACATTATTTTGCAGGGCAAATATTAGTGTCTGAAGCTAAGTGGATCTTGGCATAATTCAGTTGGCAACTTGATTGATTAATTTGATTTATTTACTTTGGTGTTAGACTCTAAAGCACTACTACCAACATCTAAGGAAAATCATGTATTTTCACTCACTTTATACTAACTGGAAATAGGTTGAGGTTTCTTTAACTTTCATACTACATAAACATTTGTGAAATGTTTGTGACTTGTGTGTGTGTGTGTGTGTGTGTGTGTGTGTGTGTGTGTAGTGTTTATTAGGTTTGTAAAACTGTGCAGAGTTTCTGTGAAGTTAGTGTCTCTGAAAAAGTTCAACTGTAATAAACAGGAACAGTGACATTCTTCGAGGAGTTGTATGTACAGAGCTAACAAATGTGCTGTAGTGTTGGGGTTTATTTTATTGTTGATTTCCATTTTTGGAAGCTCAATTCCACCTTTAAACTGTAAAACTATCCTCAACTGACTCTGAGAAAACTTTTTCTTGTTTGAGTCTCACAGACATGTCCCATTCTTTAGGAACTGTACATGTTTGGAAACCATTTTTCTATTTTAACACTTTATATTTATTTCAGAGTACTTTCTGACATAAATGTTTACCATCAAACCTAGTAGTTATTTTTAATGACATAGTATTTTTTATTAAGTTTTTGAGTTTATATAGGGATACATTTTATTTTGATCATATCAATCCCAAACACTTCTTTTAAACTTGTTCCAGACTCAAACCTACTGCCATACTCTTCCTCACAACTTCATATCATTTTATGTTTTCCTCTTTTTAATAACCCACTACATCCAATTTGTGCTTCCCATAAACTCTTGTATATGTTACTATCCACTGGAGCATGACCAGTTTACAAAGAGCCACACTCTTAGAAAACTGACTCTCCTGCCTTCAAAAACCATCAAGTGTACTTAGCTCCTCAAGTGAAGGGGCACATGAGCCTCTCTGTCCTCCATGTTGGAATATTCATGGACTAGTTCTTGTGTAGGTCTTGTGTAGGCAACTGCAGATGCTGTGAGTCATGAGGATAACAGCTCAGACATTTCCAGATCCTGTTTCCAGATCTTTCCTAACGTCTGGATGTTGAAATCTTTAGGTCCTTCTTCCAAGATGTTCCTTGAGCCTTAGGTAGAGGGAATGTGATGTGGTTATTTTATTTATGGTTCATCATTCTACTGGGCTTTGACTTGTTGCAAAGTTTTTGTGAGCTGCTATCTACTACACATAGAAATTTCTCTGCAGTTATCTGAGAGCTGAACTAATCTATGGGTGTAGTGGTATAAATATAGGGATCAGTTTGGTACTATGTCTACTTAGCATAACAATATTAGTAAGAGACTAGTATCCTCATTCCTGGGGCTTCTGGAAAACCTAGCCATGGATTCATGACCATAATTACAGCACTAGTTATTTGTGGCTCCTGTGGAGCAGACCTTAAATGTAAGCATAAAACAAAGGGTGATTCCAATAAAATTTGTGTCTCTATTGAATCCATGGGCAAATCTTGTCAGCCCATTCTTTATTGAACATCTCAGTCTTCACAATTAGATAAGACATTTTATAACTACCCCTACCAACACCCTGCAAAGCACCTTCCTGTACTATGAAAGCTACCTATCAAGGAAGAAGTTTTTTGGTCAGTTACCAACTTTGATTTCTCCATGTTCTATGACCTAAGTGTGAGGTGTCAACAGAAATAGGGTTTTTATTATCCAGGATCCAGGGGGACAGGAAGAAAGATATTATCAGATGAGGGACTGTAGACTAGATTGAAGAGGAAGCAGAGTACTGTGGAGGGTGGCTTTTGGGAAACTTCCATACTGACTTACATCATGACATACTATGTATGTTTCCACCAGAAATATTGTTTCCTTTTCTCCCACTCCCTCACCAATAATTGTTCTCCACAAAGAACAAATTTAGTAAAAGTTACCTTACCTTGAGTATTTGTAGTAACTAAAAGCAGTACACTACAATGTGCTTTATTAGAACTCAAGAGAAATTATATTTATGAATTATTTTAATGGTAATGATAATAGGCATTTGATAAAGCCAGAATTCAATCTCACGGTTTGAATTAGTTACCTTGACAATAAATCAAACCAAATTTTCATCATAAAATTTCTATATATTGTGAAATTATTTTATATGACATCACATTTTCTACATTTAAATGTCTCGTGTCCTACCTACTAAATTATTGAGGCATAAATTCTTTACATTCAATTGAGCCAGAAATATGCACAAAACAGAAAATAACTCTATAGGAAGTGGATACAAGACACAGGAGCTAAGTTGTACTGGCTAAATTGGATTATGGTAAACAGTTTTCTCTTTGTAAGACTTTATTGGCCATTTGTTCTTTAATCAATTAATGTACATTCCCTTTTGTAATTTTATTTGGGGGGAACTATTAGCTAGGACCAGAAATGGTAAAAGAAGGATAAGAGAAGAGTAAGAAAAGAGCGAGCTAACAGTAATTGTTCTTTCCTGCTGACATAGGCAGCATCTCTGAAAGCTACTGCGTTTCCTCCCCAAGTCTTTGGCAAACCTTGAGCTCTGTGGCTCTAGTCCTCACAATCAGACTGTCCTGTGGTTTTTCTCCTTGGATGTGATGCATCATTAAAACCATACTCCCTATTTTCTAGTCCTTTAAGGTGATACTGGCTTTTCTGCTATTGCTAACTTGGGTGTTGTCTTATGAATATTTGTGGGACAACTGGTATGTACTGTTTCCTTTATATGAAAGGAGTAAATTAATTTATGTTGTACTAATTAGATATTGATCAGTAACATTTTTGTTGTATTGAAATAGTCCTGAAAAACAGATCCTCTAAGAGTTCTCTGATTAAATATCTTAATACTTTTTCCTTGAATGCAGTAAATAGTTTCTCTTATATCAAAAATGAGCCTCTATAATTAGTCTATTCTATAAAGTAACACCACATTGACTCAAATTATTACCTGGCTTATTTGGGGTGATGTGCCAAGAACATTTTGAGAATGCAAGTAATTGTATTTGACTACAAAAGAAAAGGTCTTGATGTTCCTGCCAGTGCTGCATTGCTTATAGAAGAAAATCTTGAGCACAGAGGTTTAAAATCTTAGTTCACAGGATAGCCAGAAAACTGGACACTCTAAAAATGTTTTCATCTGAAACGAAATCAAAACCGAGGATCAGAACTCTGTATAATAACTATAAAGTGTGAACATAGAGACTCATTAAACATCAGTGTTAAGAACTTAAATTTAAGGTTCAGAATCCTATGAAGTAGGTTTGGAGATATTTGACAGAAGTGGGTGCATATAAAACTTTGTGCATAATATATCCTCAAGTTCCTGTTACCATAAAAATGCAGCCATGTTAAAGAAGACACATCTGCTTTTACTAAAAACCCTATAATTTATGCTTCTGAAGAAGTTGCCTTGAAAGTAGGTTCTTACTTGTTTCACAACTTATAAAAAATCATGGATTCCAGATCCATAATTAGAGTCTGACAAAAACCTGTTGTTTGCTGAATAGCTATTTCTCTAGGTTGAAATATATGCCACCTACCACCCTGAAGGGAAAAGAGAGGTTCACAAGAGTCAGGAAGCTCACTAAACTAAGAGGACTCAAGAGACCTAGAGACCTATGTCCTCCCTGAAGTTGTATAAGCAATACAACTTGCTAGGAGGAGTAGAGACGCTTGGGTGGAATCACTAAAATTTGTGTAGGGAGCTTCAGAGTTGCAGCTTTCCTCAAGTCATCTCCATGTTGATATGGATAGTTTGGTAATGTGGCTGTTCTTGAGTCACTCAGCCTGTGCTTGTGGAAGTACTCCCTCAGTCATGCTCCATCCAGTAAGTAAGCCTAATGAGATGATTAGTTCATCAAGCTGGATATGGGTAAAATAATGTTCTTGATCTCTCATCAGTGTGCAAAGTGAGGTAAATAAGCTCATTCCACATTTCACCAGGATAAAAAGTTTCATTCAATCTAGTTGGTACCTGAACAGGAACTGAGAACCAAAAATGAGTATGGAAAGGATGGTTTCATGGTCCTTCCTATAGATGAAAAGACATGCCAAGAGGGGTCCATGTGTTTGAAAGTAGTGTAAGGGATTTTTCAGCACAGTGGAATCTTAGCAGTTGAAAGCCAAGGAATAAAAGTCATACCAAGCAACAAACATCACACAAGCATTTCTCCTTGAGAAAGGATAAGAGTACCCTTCTCCACCTCACCTATACTCTAATCCTCACCTATACTCTGTGATGGTTTTCAAATGTTTTGCACTTAAATGACCACCATCTTTGAAGCAGATTGAGTGTCCTATCATATCATAGGGCTATTTCAGCTAATGAATCTACCTGTTGGCAGATTTGGGTTTATTTAGTATTAATATGTACCTTTCCTGGTATGTCAATATGCAGTATAAGTAGCCATTTCATCTCTTACGCCAGAGATGAAAATAAATGGTAAACCCAGGAAGATGGGAATTCCAGTGAAAGACCAGGAAGAAATTCATGCAACAGGGCATTCATTAGAAACCTCTGGCTTGTTGACTCAGCTGAAGAAAGGAAAAGCAATCAGACTGGATGAACTGATTCACATAAGCTCATCATCATTTGGAACAGGTTTATCCTGGAAGTTCTCTGTCAGCTGAGTGAAGAATCTGCTTAAAAAGATGTAGAACAGTAACAGAAATTAAAGTTTAGGAACTTAAAGGAAAAGCTAAGCTGGATTTAGTAACCAGAAATTGTAGAGATGCATTATAAACTCTAGCCATCAAAGCAGGCATGGTAAGTGGCATTAGTGGTGGTGGCTCATGGAACGTTCACATCCATAGTCCTAATAGTTAGGAGAGGAGAGAAGTTCCAAGACCAGGGCAGGGAGAGATCACTCTCTTATGAATAGGAAGGTAGAGAAACTTATACAGTATTTGGAGATCATCTGACATATGAGAGGTGATCCAAGTTTTATGACCTCTCAACTTACTGAAGCTTACATGGATATTTTATTTATAGGAAGATATAAACATTTCATATTATTTTGTTAGATATATTAGCATTATGACTATTTGTAATCTGTACAGAAATCCACATTGTAGAAAGAGCCAATAGATGTCACGCCTTCAAGTCATAGCAAAAGATTTAGGTTAACAGAATGAACATGTTCCCTCCATCCAGATAGCTGGACATAAAAATTGGGCAGAGATAGTTTAGTATGATGAGAAGCACCTGCATGTCCACACGTAGAAGCCAACCAAAAAATTTTCAAATCTTAAGCTTCTGACTAACAATAGTAGTCAGTGCTCTGACTACATATCTTAAAACACTAGTTTTCACTTTTCATTCACCCTTTTAGACACTTAAATCTTATTTAAGTTTTTATATTTTCCATCTAATGATTTACCGGAGACATGAGTAGTTATTAGTGAGAGCAGTCATTAGACAGCAAGTTTCTTTAATGATCACTGGCGGAGACAGAGAAAGCAAAAAGAGCACAGAAAGCTCTCATGCTCGAAAAATAAGTGTCAAAAGCAAAACTTGAAGTCCCACCATCATTCAAACATTCAACTAAGCGTCACCCATTTCCTTCCAGCTCCCATGTTTGCAATAAGACTTAGACACATCAGAAAGCACAGACCTATCCATATACACAAAAAAAAGACAAAACTTTCCAAATAATCAGAACCATGTAGATAGGCAACATCTTTTTTTTTCTTTTAATTTTTTATTTTTGTCCTGAAAAGAAGAAAAGGGTATGTAGTTAGAAGAAGAGAGGGGGTTGGTGTTCAACTATGGGAGGAGTTTTAGATATCCTATACTTGGAAATGTGCCTGGAAGACTAGCAATGGAAATGTATATCAAATTGTGTGATTTTTAAGAAGCAAGAAGAGAATGGCTCGCAAGCCTAGGGTCAATTAGATTGGGGGGAGTTCAGGCTAGAAGATCCCTCTTTGACAAGGAGGTCCCTCCCCATCAAGGGGACAAGGCAGGTGGGTACTACTAGGAAGAAGTAGGTAAGGAAGATACCTCTAGAGATACAAATATGGGATGAAGTCTGATAAGGCTGTCTCCCTAAGGGAAGTAGAAGGGAAGGTGGGTCCCCAAAGCTCTGTCAGGAACAAGTAAGTAGCCCCGGTGTCCAAAAAGGAAGGACATGGGTCATTCTGATCGTGATGACTACCCAGAATTCTCCCTGTTGAAGATGGCGATGGTCAGGCTGAGGGAGCCCTGGCCTGCTCATTCATAGATGGCCATGTCTAAGAGTTCTGACAGAGGGCCATCTGGGCTTGACATCCCATGCCACAAGAGACAGAAGGCCAGTCAACAGGCCAACATCCCTTTTTATGACACCTTGGACATGGTCAAAGTGGTTTATGAGGGCTGAAGCAGGACTTGGCCCATCTATGCAGCTCAAGGGGGCAGGCCAGCAGAAGATTTTCCCTTGGTCTCTTACCTTATAGATAGTACACTCTCAAGATCATCCATTCCCTGTGTGACTTCTTTTAACTTTGTGGTGTAATATAATAAATTCCTTGCTATAGTAACAGCAGCATGCTCCCTACTATGAGGCATGATACATGCAACTGAAACTAAGCTGCCTAAGAATGGAATAACCTTGGGAGAATTCCAGAGAATTTCTCTACAGATAGGGTAGCATGCCTCCTTGGTAAACAAGAGCCATAATGGGAGCATGAGAATGCCCTCCAAATGACTTATGAACTAAAGGACATTATTCCAGCCACTGGAAGCAGTACTTAGAAGATATGGTCATAAACAGGCTGTGGTGGCACTGGTTTGGGTCTCTGCTTTAAGCAATATGACATATAACTGAGGTTGAGTTATTTACCCTAAAAGAAATTACTGGCATAAGGGAGGAATTGCAGTGTATGAAATACATGTGGATGCTATCATTCACCTGAGCCTCTCTGATTTTCTGGGAGAAGTGAGAGAGGACAGGATGGGGATGCTGACTTTGTGTTTTCACAGCTGGTACTATGAAGGGGAAAGAGAGCCAAGCTATACTGAAGTGCACTCATGGGATTCCAAACCTTGCAGCCTATAGGAAGAAACAACATTACTGGTAAATAAAGCATGGTAGAAACCAATAATGTAACCAAATTGAGTTAACCTTTGAAAGAGAAAAAGGGACAATCCATGATTCAGCATGTGTGGAGGCTTTAATAATGTCGCAACAAAATAAATGTTAATAAAGAAGGCATGGTAGGCCCTTGAACTTGTTGAATGTGCAAGGCTTTATGTAAAACAAACTCACACAGTCTCATACTTGATGTTATAAGACAATGGAGGATGGAATTAGCCTGAATCTGTGAAAGTAGAAAGCTCTGTAATTCAACTTCTCTCCTCACCACTGTTGGGATTGTTATGTGTCTGTTTGCTCTGAGTTGAAACATTCCATTAGGACTCAGAGGATAAAGAAAATCCACAAATCTCGGAGTTCCAGCCACTTATGTCTCTCCTCTCACTTACATAAGTGTTAAGGATTCTCCAGCTGACTGACCTGCCTGCTGCCTGCTAGTCATTCAGAGTATTCCAGTGGCGGTGGGCATTTTAGATTCTGCTGCTTTTGAGTCATCTATGGTCCTGTAAATTCCCCCTCCCATCTACTCCTCTAAGTAACCACAATGACCTCACTGGTTCATTTAGCTAGAGTGGGTGAATTTTTTTTTCAATTTTTTATTAGATATTTTCTTCATTTACATTTCAAATGCTAAACTGAAAGTCCCCTATTCCCTCCCCCAGCCCTGCTCCCCTACCTACCCACTCCTACTTCTTGGCCCTGGCGTTCCCCTGTATGGGGCATATAAAGTTTGCAAGACCAAGAGGCCTCTCTTCCCATTAGGCCATTTTCTGCTATATGTGCATCTAGAGACATGAGCTCTGGGGGTACTGGTTATTTCATATTGTTGTTCCACCTATAGGGTTGCAGACCCCTTCAGCTTCTTGTGTACTTTTTCTAGCTCTTCTGTTGGGGGCCCTGTCTTCTATCCAATAGATGATTATGAGCATCCACTTCTGTATTTGCCAGGCACTGGCATAGCCTCACATGAGAGAGCTATATCAAGGTCCTGCCAGCAAAATCTTTCTGGCGTATGCTATAGTGTCTTAGTTTGGTGGTTGTTTATGGGATGGATCCATGGGTGTGGCAGTCTCTGGGTGGTCTTTACTTCCATCTTAGCTCCAAATTTTGTCTCTGTAACTCCTTCCATGGGTATTTTGTTCCCCATTTTAAGGAGTGAAGTATACATACTTTAGTCTTCCTTCTTCTTGAGTTTCATGTGTTTTGCAAATTGTACCTTGGATATTCTAAGTTTCTGAGCTAATATCCACTTATCAGTCAATGTATACCATGTGTGTTCATTTGTGATTGGGGTACCTCACTCAGGATGATAGCCTCCAGAATGATACATTTGCCTAAGAATGTCATGAATTCATTGTTTTTAATTTTTTTCTCTCTCTTCTGTGCTCGATGAATTAATTTGTTCACATCGCTCAAGGAAATCACACAACATCCTTGCTGCCTAAACATGGACCAACAAATCAAAAAATGGAGAAAAGTGGGATTCATGTCCTCTGCAATGACTGTTGAGGTGTGCAGCCAAGGATGGTTCACAAGGTAGCAGAGTGTCTGCAGGGGCAGTCTCACTATGACTTTGTGTCTGATTGTAGTATGAGATGGTAGGTGCCTCCTCAT
The DNA here is from genome assembly GCF_900095145.1 of Mus pahari. Classification (NCBI taxonomy): domain Eukaryota; kingdom Metazoa; phylum Chordata; class Mammalia; order Rodentia; family Muridae; genus Mus; species Mus pahari. The sequence continues at coordinate 24,778,214 of NC_034595.1, read as the reverse complement.
TGTAATTTTATGTGTAATGTGATGAATGGTAGGACAGGCAAACAAGCTGTGTAGTAGTATAGCACCCTTGGACTATGTAGCATTCTTGCAGAGGATTTATGGCATGATTTGTTGATGAATGATTTCTACCACAAGAATATGGAATGATCACACCAGCCCCCAACCACAGTTGGATTACAAAGTATAGAGTGTCCCAGAAAGTGTGTGTGTGTGTGTGTGTGTGTGTGTGTGTGTGTGTGTGTATCACAGTAGGCTGTGGTTTCATTTGCTTGACTATTCTAATAAATGAACAGATTACCCAAGTCAGTGAGGAAGTACAATAGGAAAAAGAAATCGATGCTGACTTCTTAATTAGTCTCTGATTTGGCAGGAAAAGTGGATAAAAGAGGGGCTGAGATAGAAACATTGACTTCCCATTTCTTAAAGATGGCAGGGTGTGAGTGATGGAGTACAAATTGCTCTTGTGAGATCCAAAAACGTGGGACCCATGTAAAGAATAAGAGAGTGGGGAAGAAGATAATACAGTGGAAGTGAGAGATGGAGGCTCTCAGGTCACACATTTAAATATGACTTGTCACGTACATGGGGACTGTCAAAATTGGACAGTGAGAAACAAAACATGATAGAAGATATTATTCAGGTCTGACTTTAAAAGAGAGGGAGGGAAAATAGCAAATATGAGAAACTACAATCTTCAGGCCATACTTAGCATCTTCATCATTTTAACTGGGAAAGACTTTGAAACAAGCAATGAAAAAAGCTTCTCAAAGACAGACTCATGAGGCTGTGAGACAAGAGTTCTGATAGGATCTATCTAAGTGCCATGGAAGCAGAGAACAGAGTTAGCACAGCCAATGGCACATGTCTTATAAACAAAGGCTACATGATCTGAAGCAATACAGCTGAAAGAAATCCTTAATGGATTTTCTCATATAAGCCATTACAGTCCTTTAGTTATCATGGGCTGATATCCCCCATCAGTAATTAGAACACAATAGAGATATGATAGTATTGATGGTATTTCATATCCAATTCACAAGGCTAGTTACCCTGTTGAAGCTCATAGTAGGATATGATATTTATAAGGTAGAAGAGCTGGAAATTCTACATGACTTAGAGTAGTATTTAAATCAAGTTATATAGTGCAAAATCAATCATGGAGGGGGGATAATAAAAAGACAAATCAAACCAAAGGGTCTATTTAGGTCACTCCAATACAAACATGACAGATATGTGTTGAATTGGGGCACCAGGATAAAAAAATCAAAAGAAAAGCAAATGCTATCATAATGAGATTTTGAAGACCTTAAGCCTGAGCAACAGTATAGGCCCAGAGACTGTTAGAACTAAGGAGCATGGCTGTGCTCTCCTTGAGCCTGAGCAATTCAAGTCACATGAAATTTAGAATTGGGAACAGGCATCTCAGGATAGCAAGAATATCCTAGGATGATGAGACCAGATAGCTTACTGAAAATATCTGTGCACTTTGTGGGGGTACTGTTTTCCCAGCTCTGCCCAACACTACTCTTGCCAATGAGATATTTGACAGAAGAGGATCTTTCACTACTATATTGGATCTTGCCAATATTTCTATTCCAGCATCTCTAAAACCAACTGGCACCTAGTTGGTCTGAATGGTTTTGTATGAGATATTTGACAGAAGTGGATCTTTCACTACTATATTGGATCTTGCCAATATTTCTATTCCAGCATCTCTAAAACCAACTGGCACCTAGTTGGTCTGAATGGTTTTGTATTCAGAGATCCTAATTACACCTTTTAAAAGGGTTTCATTACAAAATATTAACTATTAAATGTCTTTTACATATGTAAAAAGATAAAACTAAAGGAACAGTAAAAACAGGAGTTGAAGAGTTTAAAAAGAAGGAGCCCTATATGAGTAGGGAAAGGTATACTGTGGAACTACAATGATGAGTGAAAATATCAGTCTTAGATTGGGTTATGCCCTTACAAGTTGTTTCTCAGGTAGGTTCCTGATGACCCACAACCTCTACAAGCTATGAACAATGCAGTTTGGTGGCAAGTCAGAATTTGGATATTAAATACTTATTGTTAAAGATACAATGTGCTTTGGCTGTAGGACATGGTGTCAAAGTAGTTGGTAGCTCCTACCCAAATGACTATTTTTCCTAATGTGGAGACTTTCCCCAAAGCATATTAGAGGAGTATTATCATTAATAGTCCTTCTCATCTATACACCCATTTGATATACTACCAATATGTCAAGCAAGATGTGCCTACTAGGGCCATAGTGACACTATCATGACTACAAGTAACTGCTCTTTCATTGTTATGAAGGCCTACTCCATAGGAAAAAAAAACATGTACCTGGACAAGTATGCTTTGGTGGAATAGGTCCAATTCATTCTGGAAAACACTGCTATTATTTTTCTTTAAATGGATGTGATATATATATATATATATATATATATATATATATATATATATATGTGTATATATATATATACATTTTTTGTTCATGCATATAGTTTGAGAGCTGTTGTATCAAATTCATCTTGTCATAAAAATACAGACTCCAAAGCATAGGGAGAATCTTAGAGGCTCAAAAAGAATAGAATACCCCGAGAAAGAAGTGGAGTGTTGTCTATCTAATTCTTCTTAATCAAAATACAAAGGAATCCTCAGAAGGTAAACACAACCTACAAGCCTTGGGATTCTCCAAAAATGTGTAAGAAATCTCCCTTTAAAATTATTTAAGCATTAACAATTACTGAATGTAGGAGAAGCTCCAACTGGCTGAATTATCTGCAACATGTTCAGGAAGTTCCAGGAATGGAGCTTTTGTGAGTCATGAACCATGCTGGGGTCAAATTTTTGGTGATGAAGTTGTGTTTGAGTCATCCGTACTACTTTAAATAACCTATTACAACAAGTGGTGCAGTCGTGTATACTGGGTAAAAAAAAAAATTGGGGGTCTTATATTAGTATAATATCTGGATATCTGGAATGGGTAGATATTTATGTATATAATCCCAAAGACAGTTACAAACACAATAGAGAAAAAAAAGGTTAAAAACCTTTACAATGAGTATCTGTGACTAGGAGGCAACAGGAGGCTTTTCTGAGGGAACTGCCAATGACAGAAGTTGCTTTTGATTTTCTATTTAGTCATGGGTCCAGATAGGATTGTTAACAGAGTATTACAAAAAAAAAAAATTAATTAAGTAGGGACTTCAGGTTTTAAATGGCTCTTTATTTGCATTGCTAAGCTCTGTAGGGTAAGGGGCACTTTTTATAAATGTTGCAAAGGATTTCGCTGAATCTGTGTGATTTAGATTGGGTATGTGTGTAGTCATGGGAAAAGCAAAACAAAACAGAATCACTAAAAATCATAATTTGGCAAGATTTGTGTGGAGTTGTAATTCCTAAGGGAAAAAAAAATTGTCCGAAAGCCAAAAATTGTGTTGTCAGTCTTTGGGTAGGTTTAAAGCCTAAGCAACAATTCACCAAATGGCTGAAAGAAGGGGGAAAGACACAGTAGTATAAATGAGACATATAAATGTTTCCTAGTTGGCAGTAATTTATCTCCCCAGATTGCATTATACGCATTTCTCCCATGGGTGATGAGATAACTCTCATAGCCTAGGTTCTGTTCATCAGTTATGGGGAGAGAAGAACAATGGTACCAGTTTTAAGAATATCAGAACCTGAAAGCCAGATTGACTGGCAGGTTTAGCAGTTGAAAGTATAGACTTGATATCAACTGGTCTCATACTTAGAAGAGCAGCTCAAACTATTCCCTATGGAATCCAATGAACCTTGAAGATATATGCAGATCTGTTATATTGGCCTGAGTTGAGGAGGTTAGTAAGCTCTTGAAGAATTAGTATAAATTATAGAAGGCTAGACCAGTTGTGTCCTGTGTCCCTACTGTTGTTCCTTGTGTCCCCAATGTTTCTCTTATGATAAAACTAATAATACAAATGATGAACGGGCACTAAGGAGAAATCAAAGACATGCTTCTACCTACATCTAGCTCTGTGAACAGGTGAGTTCATAGGGTTACTTAGTGAAATGTGGAGTTACATACATTAGCATGTGTGTGTCCATCACCACAAAGCTCATCCCCAAATGCTAACAGCTCATCATTCAGACTCTTGTGTCCAATGGATCCATCGAAAAAAACAGCCGGGCCTGGTGGCGCAGGCCTTTAATCCCAGCACTCGGGAGGCAGAGGCAGGCGGATTTCTGAGTTCGAGGCCAGCCTGGTCTACCAAGTGAGT
>NC_034595.1:24764622-24773858 GCF_900095145.1 Mus pahari | reverse complement strand
AAAAAAAAAAAAAAAAAAAAAAAAAAAAAAAAAAAAAAAAAAAAGAAAAAAACAGCTCAAATTTTATTCCACATTCTATAATTTGAAAATCTGGGTACCAATGTGTAAATAGAATTGAAGATCCCCCTTTATAAAACCTAATAATAGCTGGGCATGGTTGCAAAAGTGTATAGTTAGAGAACTCACCAATGAATGGCAGGAGGTTCTAAGAAAAAGTGACTGCCTCTAAATTAAAAGCAAAACAAAATTTTGCATTTTCTATTCTCAACCTTGTGCTAGTTATAAGTTTTGGTTCCCCAAAAGAGGATAATTCTGGAGGGAACAAAATATTCATTCCTTATATTCAAAGCTATGTTGGGCTACCTGTGCCATTGCACAAATGGAAAAAGTCAGTGATTGGTTCTGAACTGGTCATAAATCTAATCAATACCAATAATTAAGGTCGTTCCTATATACCAGAACACTAGGGAAGAGCTCTGAGCTTGGGTCTTGGATTCTATTCATTAGTGGATTTACTAGCTCCTCTTAGTAATTTATATGTAACTGTGTAAAAAAACAACAACAACAACAACAATGTTGATTCAAGAACAACAGAGAGTTAATTATGAAGATATCACAGGATAAATGTTTGGAATACCCAAGCAGTTAAGAAATTCTGACCAAACTTATGTCTTAGGGCCAAGGAAACATTGTGTTTGGTAAAGGAACAAACAGTATCAATTATGTAAAAAAACTGAACATTGCTCTATGATGGAACACATTAAAAATTTCAGAATTCAGAATTTATGCCAAAGAAAAGAAAAGAAATTAAGTCTCCATACAGTATCAACCATATGTTCAGTCAGAGGATGTAAGTAGTAGTAAGCACAAATTGCCAACAATACAAATAGACATCATCAGGTGAGGGGAACACATTTTATAAACATTATAATAAAATACTATCAAACAATAAACTAGAATGGTTACTGGGGCACATAACACTATTCATGTGTATCAAAGTAACTCAGGTGAATCAAGTCATACAATAGCCTATAATTCAATGGGTATAAAATTTTACAAAATTCAAGGTAAGTTTATATTGATAGAAGATCGGTGCTTACTTAGGACTGAAATAGAAGGCAAGAGAGAGGAGTGAATTACCATGAGGCTTGAAGAATTTTAGAGAATTATGATGTTTTGTTATATTCATATGTGAAAATATACCAAACTGTACTTTATGTATACTTCATCTTGTGCCAAAAATTTCAGTAAAGTTGTTACAATTATACCAAACTCTATCTGCTGACTGGATAAATTACAGCAACTGTACATTTTATTATATATATATGAATTATCGTAGTTCTCTCATTTCCATTAAAGTGATGTATTGTTCCAATGTGTCAGTAGAAACCACTTTTTTCTTTCTTCTTCTTTTTTTTTTTTTGCTTGATTTCATATTAGTTATTTTATTTATTTACATGCCAAATGCCCCCGGAAACTGGTTGGACATTCCTTCAGTCTACTCAGTTTTTCTCCCTGCATTTCTTTAGACAGGAACAATTCTGGGTCAAAAAATTTAAAGATGGTTGGTGTCTCCATCCTCTGGGGCCCTGTCTAACTACTGGAGATGGTCTCTTCAGGTTCCATGTCCCCACTCTTGTGCATTTCAGCTAAGGTCCTCCACATTACATCCTGGAAGTCTCTAACATGCCAGATCTCTGGGATTTTCTAGAGGTTTCCCCCAGTCCCACCCTCCACTCCCAGCAGCTTCATATTTCCATTCGTTCTCCTGGCCCTTTGGGCTTTCCTCCTGATTCCTCTCATACTTGATCATCCTCCCTTTCCCTCTCCCCTTCCCTTCTCCCACCCTAAGATTCCACCTTACACCAATCAGAATGGCTAAGAGCAAAAACTCAAGTGACAGCACATGCTGGCTAGGATGTGGAGAAAGGGGAACACTCCTCCAAAGCTGGGGGGATTCCAAACTGATATAACCTCTCTGGACATAAATCTGACAATTCTTCAAAAAATGGAAATAACTCTGTTTCAAGACCCAACTACACAACTCCTAGGCATATACCCAAAAGATGTTCCATCATACTACAAGGACACATGCTCTACTGTGTTCATAGCAGATTAATTCCTAATAGCCAGAAGCTGAATGCAACCCAGTTGTCCCTCTACTGAATAATGAATACAGAAAATGTGGTTCATGTACACAACAGAATGCTAATCAGTTATTAAGAACAAAGACATCATCAATTTCTCGGGCAAATGGATGGAACTAAAAATTATCATCCTGAATGAGGTAACAAAGACCCAAAAGGACATGTTTGGTATGTACTCACTGATAAGTGGATATAGCCAAAAAGTACAGCATACCCATGATACACCCCCACAAACCCTAAGAAGTTAAGCAAGAAGGAAGGTCTAATTGTGGAAGCTTCAATTCCCCTTGGAAGAACAGAAAGCAGAGATCACTTTTAAAGTTAGTTGCTAATTCTCACTGAAGACCTAAAATGGATGAGAACATATTACTTGGACAGTACCTTCCTTCAATACAGATGTTGTCACTGATGGACCTTGAGAAGGTGATAGGAACATACTTATCTAAAGCAGGCAGTTACTCAATGGATAATGATCTGTGGAATGGAAGAATGAGGGTTTTATGGAAAAGAGTTAAATAAGAGAAGAAATCACAACAGATCCAGAGCAACACATAATTCGGGCTGTGTGAGTTACCTGACATTTCCTCTGATATTCATTCTCTATATTTCTCAAATTTGTGTTATTAAAAGGGAAATTTCTGGAGTCAGCAAGATGCCTTAGCAGGAAAGGTGCTGTTGGTAAGCTTTACAATGTGAATGTATGAATTCAGTCCTCAGAACCCACATCCTAGATAGAGAGAACCAATTCTGGCAAGTTGTCCTCTGACCTCCATACTCAGGCCCTGGCATGCACCCTGTCAACCCCCTCCCAATATATAAATCAATGTAAAAATAAGTTTTAAAGTACACTTACTGGATTCTCCTGTCTGTAACTGCCAGATGTATCCGCACAATGAAAAGTAGCAGGGAAAAATAGAAAAAAGCAAGTGTATTTCTTTTCTCTAGGATCAAACAGCATCTTAGAAGTTGACTTTTCTCATTTCGTTTTCATGGAGTGCCCTGCTCTGCACTGATGTTCTTCTCAGGGCAAGCCCCACAGTAGTGCTGGTCACAGCCAGACAGTCATAGCTTGTGCTAACATCAGATAAGTTTTGCTATGAAAGCCCCTGCTTCCTCAGTGGGAGTGTAGTCTCTTATCTTTTCTATCATTTATGTAAGTAGTATCTTGTACTAGGTTTTCCTTGTTTGAACACTAATTCCTTGTGTTTCAAATACCAACTGATAGCAATAGAGTGCAGGGTAAACAGGGGAGAAAAATGTCATTTCTATTCCGATTAAGGTCGTTATTTCAAGTGAGAAAACGTGTTAATTCTCTTTGATGTGGTCTACAGCAGACACATTCTTTCTCAACCAGATCTCTCGTATACAACTTCTGCATACATTAACAACTCTTGTATACTCTAAATTTCAGTCAGAAGAATCACTTTCCCCTCCTTGATGGATGCTGCTCACATCAACATGGATTGGTCAAATCTAAGTTTAGTTTCTCAAAATTTGTTCCAAGCACCTCTTAAAATGTGACCCTTTACTTGACCTTTGCATTGACCACTCTGTGCTTTGTAGCTTGGCTTTGGTCTGTCGAGTTATTTGCATATTTAAGAGCTTCCAGATAAGGAGTCTCTAATCTCCCCTTCCTATACTTAGAAAAGACCCTCAAATATTTAATGAACAAATTGGGAGGTGGGGAGAGGTTGATGGTGTTGAGTGATGTTTGTGTTTGGCAATCTTTAAAGATCAACCCTTTACCTCTTTAGTAGCAAAGTAAAGCTTCCAGACACTGAATGTAAGTTGACACAGGAAATATTAAAGGACAGCGTATGGCCACAACTTCCCTCCTGTACACAGAGGCAGGGTCCATTTGAAAGACATTTGTACTTTGCTTTGGCTCTCCAACTAGATAAGACAAATGCACCAATCTGCCAGCAGCTTGCTTGTTTTCCAGCCCATAGGATACTGGCTATAGTACCAATGAACAGATGTTGGTCAGACTAAAGAAGACTGTGAAACTGGGATAAATAACAGCTCTGTGACAAGTTGAAATAAAGCATATTTAATGTTTTGGAAGGCATATCAGAAATTTTAGGTTAGTGAGCAGCCTTCGATTTTAATTTTTTAGAGTATTGCAATTAACTTTGAGCAACAGAAATGATAGTTCTGGCAACATGGTTCAGTCATGTTCAACCCTTCCACAGCAGTGAAATAAGCAGTGCATTAGTCACCAGGAAGTCTCCTCCCCTCTTTATTTATTTATTTATTTATTTATTTATTTATTTATTTATTGAGGCCAAAGGTTTGTATGCTGCTTTATTGTATGCTACAGCCAGTGTATATAAAATAGTTAAACCTTGTGAAAGAGAAATCCATGAAATTCAGAGAGGTAGATGTTAAGGACTGACGAGCAGAAGATAATGTATTATGGCACTTGTTAAAGAGAAGCTTTTGTACAGACTTCAAACTTAGTTCTCTTGAATATTCACTGGTTCATGAAAAGTGGTTTGAGAAACCTCAAGATAGATGACTACAAAAAGGAGCAAGACTTTCTGGGGTCTGAAGGGATTTGTACTTGAAGACACTCCAGTCAGCAGAGGGTCATGTTGAGCATTCTGCAGACAGAACTGTTTCAAGTCTGCAGCTGCCTGGGAAACCTTCACGCGGTTGAGCCCGGCCTCCAGCCGGAGCTGCTGGACCACCTTCTTCATGGCGGCGACGCTAGAAGAACCCGACATGGCGCTCGGGACAGCCGGGCCGACTCGTCAGTCCGGGCAGGGTGCGGCAGGTCGCGGGATGGCGGGGGCTCCTCCTCTCTTTAAACTGAGTAGAACACTAACAGTTTTCCTGAACAGCAGGTTAAAATGATTTGTTAGAGTCTTAGGAGGTGAGGGCCCTCACTGTCACTCTGTTAGACTGGGACTTGAACTCCTGACTCCTGTGTGATAGGAAACGAGACACCGGATACTTATGACCCTCTCTTTTCAAAGTCACCAGTGTTAAACCTCCAAATACAGCCATGGCTAGGAGAATCCCACTGCCTTTGCCTATAGTCTTTGGTAGGGTCAGGGCATGGTCTAGAGAGGCTTACCCTTATGCTTTTTTCCTTCCTTTTGCAGCCTGAAAATGAAACATAGATAAAATATGTTGGAGAGAAGCCCTAGAGTAGCTTGTTTGGGCTCTGATTCATATCCACATTGCTGAGCCAATAGAAAGTATGTTTGGCTTTGCCATAGGGAGAATGGACTATCATCCCTCATAACACATCTAGTGTCTAGAATCCAGTTGTGACCCTGAGGCATGAAAGAGGAATCTGCTGCCTCCTGCTTCAAACGGTTTTGCCTGTAGCATAGAAGAATGCCTATGTTTAAGATAGGCAGGTACCCAGGGTTACCTTTTTAGAGAGAGATAGGGGCTTTAGCTCTTTAAGCCAGAAAACCTTTGTGACTAAGACTATGGTGTGACAAAACAAGCTATTTAACCAAGCTCTACTTATTGATGTCTGCAGCTTATTGTATTTACCAGAGCTTTTGTCTCCTCTTGATGAACTATGCAAATTCACTGGTATTTATACACACCTATCCAGGCTTTGAGAAAATTGTTGGGACTTGATTATACAGTGTTTTTACAGCTGTGTTCCATGAGGTAGGTCTTCCAGGAGACACACTCCATGTCAAATAAGGCTAAGAGCAAAGTCTGTTTGCACTAATTTCTGAGATGACCGTACAAAGCACCACAAATGTGGTGCTTTGAAACAATATTGAATGTATTTCCTTGAAAGTCTGGATTACAAGTGCAGAATGGGTCTCAATGGAAGATCCAAGGTGTTCCTTCTAGTTGATCCAGCCAACTGTCTTGCTGTTTTTTCCAATGTAGGTTCCACCTACATTCCTTGGTCTGCAACCTCAGAATCTGCCTTAATTCTGTTTCCATTTCTTCATTTCCTTTGACCTAAATATTCAGGCTTATAAAGACTTTCTCCAGTACCCTGATTATCTCACAATGATTGACTTATCACAGCTTCAAAGTTGCCCCATCACTGGAGCCACGTGAGCTCACATAGCCATAGGTATGTGGACAAGCCTGGAAGCTGTCATTTCATATAGAGATCTTTATTCACTCAAGCTTGTGGTATATAGCAATTACCAAGGGGGTGTTTTTCTTCTTTTAATGGAGATAATTCCTACTCTATTTCTGTTCTCTTTTGTTCTATGGATATCTATTCTTTATTGATACTATTCATTAGTATGTGAGAGACTAAATTAAGTCAGTCTTTCAGAGTTCAGTATCTGCATGATTATTTCTAACCATAAGCCTACTTTTGAGTGTCTGGTACTGAGTCAAAAGAGCTTCGATATTTGACTGTTTTCCAATAAATGACTACAGGAGAAACAGACAAAATGACAGAGATGAGGAGCGATAAGTTGAAGTTGGACACAGATGATTTTGTGTGCCGGAGTTTCATTTGTGTTCGGGCCAGTGACATGTGTGAAGTGTTGATGTAAATTGCACAGAGTCATTCTTCTAAGTCAACTAAGCTGACATTTCAATAATGTTCTCTAATTTCCCTTAACTACTTCTCTTGCCTCAACAGTTAATATATCTTTTATTCTGAAATACTGTGGAAGCTTGAATATCACCATGGCATTCTTTGCTGATTTAATTTGGCTATTGACTCAGTATAGAAACTGGAGTCAGAGGCTAATGGCATGCTCATATATGAGACTAATTTGGGCAATTATTTGAAAAGTTTTGTATTTCTGATTTTAATCGTTCTTTGTGTACTCTGTGCCTTCTCATATTTTTTGGTGGTGCTTTCCCATATAGTACAAGTAGATTTTAAATGAGTTATAATTAACTTCCTAAATTGTATGTTTAGGATAAGCTTTGACCTTGCTTATATGCACTTTGTGGCAATAGTTTTGATTGATCACAATATTCTATGTCTTTTCCTTCAGACACACACAGGGAGGATACTTTCTATCCATTATGAATTTAGGCATAACCACACTGCTGGCTTTGACCAGTGAAATGGAGAGGACCACATGAATCTATTGTTAAGATGGAGCTTTCTCAGCTTGCACTGCTGCAAGGATTATGAAAATGAGGATTCATTTATTTATGCACTTTGTACTTGGATGTCTATGAGAAATAAACTTCTCTTAACAATTTGGAATTCACTTTATTACATCTTGTCCCAATCTGCTTGAAGAAAAGTAGAATTCTTAACATGATTTCTTCATATTTCCAAGTGCATGAAAACAAGCCTATAATAGATTTTATTAACCTACGGAGTGGTGTGGAAAAGTTGCTTCTATTACTACATAGACAACTGAGAATTGGGAATTGGGGAACGGAATGATCATGGGATTTGGAGTCAGGTCCCAATCCAGGCTTAATTTGATTCCCTTCCATATAGGCTAAATTAAATCCATAAGTTATTATTTATTTTAAAGAGTATTCCCACCTGAAAAAGTGATTCATTATATATTGAGTGTTCTTGGTATTAATTGGCATGGCCTTGAAGAACCAACTATTTTACTTACTCAGAAAAAAAAAATGTTTACTTCTGATAAAATATAAACATTTTCACTGCTGCTTCTTCTTTCTATGAAACTTTAGTTAAAATCTATTTAGAATAAATACAATATTTTGAGACTGAGTTATAACCAAGGGACTGAAGCCTACTCAGTGTGAGGAGAGCCAATGAAGAGGAAAGAAGAGGCTGAAAAGCAAGTCGACCATAGGGGCTTCAGTTGGCAAAGATAAAGCAAACTTAAGTAAATGACAGATACTGGAATTGTTCCTTGGGGCCAGTGGCTAGAAGGAAGAGGAGGTTGGTGAGCATCCTGATTCTCAAGAAGCCATAATGACAGTTGGTGGGTGGGAGATGAGCTACAGAGTTCCAGAGTGAATAAAAAGGGAGAAGACCTGAATATTCAAGGCTTCTTGCTCTGAATATTTGCCTAAGGATGCCCTGAATGACCCTCAGGAGCAGCCAGGCTCAAAAGACTTTCCATCCTCTCCAGGCCCTGTGTTCATTAGCAGAGTGCTCCACAGGGCACTCTGTCAAGGCCTCTTTTGACAACTACAAAGGATTTGCAGACTGTGGTAGCTCTCAGCCTTTCTCATCAGGGATGACATTTTTTATTCTTGTCTGACTCATGAGCTTTCTTTCTTATATTTCTTTTCACAAATTCTGTTAGGAAGATGAGTATGGATAATAGCAAGATGAGATTTGGTGTTAGTTTATGAAATAGCATTCAAGAGCTCTAGTCTCATCTCCATCAATTTCTTTTGATGCCTTAACATTGAAAGTACTTTTAACAGTCTTATATACTGATCCTATGTAATGATAATTTACCTAATATTCAGGGTTATTCTAATGTTGAGTTCCATGTGAGAACATACTGGAAATTTAGTCTTGAGCTTTTTGCCACTGAGTCTAATCAAAGAACAAAGTGTCATACACAAATTATAGAGTGAGTCTGATTAAGGTTAGGACAAAGTCAAACTTAAGCAACAGCAACATTGGCAGGTGTGAGGGAAAGAGGAGAAGCTTCCCATCTCCCAGAAGTTCAATGTCTGAACCCCACCTAAGTTCCACAATTTGCATGAGGCTTGCAAGTTCCAGTGTGTACCACATTCTGTGATGCTTATTATGACTGTGAATCCACTCTGAGATGTATTATGTGGACTCAGGAAATGGTTGGCTGAACCCTAAACCATGGGGCATTGCTCTGAGCACTTGTTTCATCCAGTTCATTTATAGCCAAGCCACTTTTGTTCTTCTGACCCTAATAAAGATGATCACAGACTCTATGACAGAAAAGTTCTATTAGTATCCCACCACCCTGTTTGAACAAATAGCACATGCCCCCCCAAAAAAAACAAGTTGCAAATGTTTAATAGCGGCATGAGGCATGAAAGCTTCTGTCTTCCCCCTTGGAAAGAAATGCCATATAGGAAGTGATTTGCTTAAGAATACTATGCCATGAGAATTCTGGGGCATGTACATGATGCAATAAAGAGAGTGAGAGACAGATAGACTAGCAGTCATGCACACACACACACACACACACACACACACACACACACACA
>NC_034595.1:24740730-24764612 GCF_900095145.1 Mus pahari | reverse complement strand
ACACACACACACACACACACACACACAGAGAGAGAGAGAGAGAGAGAGAGACAGACAGACAGACAGACAGACAGACAGACAGACAGACACTCATGCATGGTGGGGGGGGAGAGAGAGAGAGAGAGAGAGAGAGAGAGAGAGAGAGAGAACAAAAGCCTAACATAAAGTACAATGCAGAACAACCACCCATTCGAGCTCATTTTAGATTTTTATCCAAAAAAGTATAAGCAAGAGAAAATGGTTGGTTTAAAACCATTGAGTTTTGAGGAAGTTTGCTTTGTAGTGATAGGTAACTACTTGAATTGACTTTCATATCTTGACATAAATTTCTTAAAGATAGGGCTTCTATAGATAATATATCCTTAGCTCTTTGGCATGGTTTTCCCCACTTGAATTATGGAAATTCTGGATTTATTTGCCCCTTGACTCTGGAATCCAGGTGTCAGTATGTTTCCACGGACCTGGAGAAGTAACTTGGACACTAAGTGTGTGCAGAATCTGGAGGGAACAAGATCTAGGGTGAGAAATGTTTTGTGGGAAACGATGTGTAGTCTTTGTTGCTGCGTACAGTGCTCTCTTATGCCATACCAAGTTTAATTTTTTTTTTTTTTTTTGAGACAGGGTTTCTCTGTATAGCCCTGGCTGTCCTGAAACTCACTCTGTAGACCAGACTGGCCTTGAACTCAGAAATCTGCCTTCCTCTGCCTCCCAAGTGCTGGGATAAAAGGGGTGCGCCACCACTGCCTGGCCAGGTTTAATTTACATAGGACCTGGTCAGAAGTAGCTTACACTAACTCTAATTTATTTTCCATCTCCTTTGATGTTCTTTGCCAAGTACTGGAACAAAAATTTTATGCCAGAATATCTTTCTTGATTTCATTTGTCATTCATAAATAACTAACCAAGTCTCATTGGTTACACAGAATTGCACTAGATAAACTTGGAAAGCTTATATAGGTCCCTTTTATCCTCTTGCCTCCTCCATCACCAGAATTCAAACTATGATTTCAAATGGTTCATTGAGCCATCTGCCAATGCATAGGTCCCTTAGAGGGATAGACAGTTTCCTGGGAAAAACATTTAGTATTCATTTTAGTGCCTATCAATTATCTAAAAAGAAAATTTGAAACAGACGCTTGGTGAGCCCTCTATTGCCTTCAACCAAGAGGTGCTACCTGCAACGAGCATAAGTATTACCACTGTTGATACATCTAAAGACAAGTTTTTGGAAAAGTAAGAAACCTTTAAGTGAAATGAAATTGTACCTAAGGGAACAAATTTTCATTCCTTTTCTCTTTAATGCATATATTATGGGAAAATGTCTTTCTGTTTTTGTGGAGCTATGGCACTAATCACATGCCGGGTGGAAGACCGACTTGATGTTGGCTCATGTAAGAGTCATCCCCAGTGAGCTCTGGTCAGCGCTTCTCCCTTTCCTGCCACTCTCAATTTTATTTCCACTTTTTCACGTTTGTTTCTGTTTGGGGCCTGTTTCTCTCCCCTTTGTAGAGTATGACACAGTAAGACTGGTCCTTAACTGGATCTTTCCTTCAGTGGGGGTGAAGTTTCATAACCATCATCTCTTGGGTTCTAATTCGGCCTCTGTGACTACAGACTCCAAGGTCTTCATTTTTCCACTATAAAAGTAGCAGAATAATTAAATATAACCCAGTTCCACCAATGAGATGGATGTCAACCTAACAGAAGTGAAAGGACTGAAGAACTATGCAAAGTGAACAGATATATAAATATTTGGTGAGGCTTGTGTGTTCAACAGCTCTTTACCTTTCACCGTCTAATTGTGTAATTGACCCCCTGCTATGCACTCAGCATTGTTTCTGACCACAAATCCTGGAAACAATTAAAGTCTGCTTGTCAGATTTGTCTTCAAGGATTTCTAAGGCCTGCCACTGTGGCACTAATAGACAGAACCAGATAGGTGGAAGCATAATTTGATGAATGTGCTGTAATTGGTCTTTGGTGTGACATAGTAATAGGAAAATTCATATAATTGACAATGTAAAGGCCCCTACTGTTAGCAGCTGCTTTAAATTTAATGGAGCTGAGATTGTTAATAGTTTTTTCGTCACAGGGGTCTTTTCTTTGGCAGCCACAGCAGAGAGCAGCATGTCCCAGCTTCCCGGCTTCCCTTCAGGCCTCCAGCCCTGCCTTGCGGAAGCAGAAGATTGCAGGGAACAGAACCATTTTCACTTTTTCATCATGTCTTAATTATCCGGTGGAGCCATCAGTGTGTGATATGTGGCATTTCCTCCCTGTAGGACATCTTATACAGCATGGAATTACAAGGAAGAGAGTTCTGGATCTGAACCAGGGATGTGCCAGTTGCTAGCTGCAAATGTCGGTGAGCTATTTAACCTCTGAGCTGTGTTCTCTAGTAGCAACATGAAGATTAAAGGCTACATATTGTAAAATGCATGACACATGGCAAGGATATATTTATTAAATACTGGCCTCCTATTTTCTTTCCATACCTGGGAGTGGTGTTAAGCCTTTCAAATTAGCCTAGTACCTCATTCTCCATTATTTTCTCTTTTGTCACTTTTATCAATTTCCTCTGTCCTAATGAAAGCTATTTTGCTTCATAATGCTGTAGAAAATATGGGTGTTATAAGGATAATGCAAAATACTTAGTGCAGGATCCCATTACTGGAAAACTTGTGTTTTGGCCATAGGTTGAATTTACTGAACAAAGATTGGTTTGTGGGTTTAAACCAAAGGCAGAACAGCCACACATCATTCTACACAGACATTAGGGCACATAGGTTAAATTAGCAACATAAGATTACGAAGATTTGTACACAATTGACTATGTATATATGTATATCAAAGAGAGGAAGCTGAGCAGGGAGGGACAGGACAGGCTGAGGAGACTCCCAAGACTGTTGCCTATAGGAAGAAACATGGTTCATACAGTTTTTTGGTAAGCTTGGCATATAAATTGATCTCCTTAGCTAAAGATTAAACTTATTTTTCAATGCTTATTACCACACTTCTCCAAGTAGAACAAAGTCATAGGTCTGAGGTCAAGTCACTGTTTAATCACACAATCATTTTTTTCTATAACATTTACACACTTGATATTAGAAGATTATTCCTCTTATCTTGTAGGAAGATAGTGCTTAGTATGTGCCTAATCAGACCAGTGGAACACTTATACACAGATGCTGTCCTGAGGAACATAATTAACTCTTAAGTATTGCCTCGAACTCACCTAAGGAGCGAGGTGCATATGTCTTGTTTATTTGTGACTATTTAACAAGCCTACTTTCTCCTGTACTAATTCTTCATTGTGTGTTTTGTCTCAGAAATAACAACTGAGAGATTTGATTTGATATGAAAGTTAAGAATTGGAGGTTTTAGACATTCTTCTTAGCTTTTATGTTCTGATGTGCTTTTTGACACTGCATAGTGTATCATACATACTTTTTTCACACTCAGAAGTATGCCTCTTTTTTCCACAGAAGAACAGACATGGGAATATATAGATTTTACTCCACCAAAACTATTGCTTTTAGGAAGACACAAATGGACATGCTAAAATGGACCAGGGAAAGCCCAGGAAACCATAACTCTACTCAAAGATCTGCAGGTGACCAGAGAAAGCTCAGAGCAGGGGAGCTGATATTCTCCAAGGGAAAGCACAGAAATTAGTTGTCCAATGTCAAAAAGTCATCCCTAAAAACATACATACAAGTAAGTTTATAGCACCGAACATATTACATTAGAAATATATAAATATACACATATATGCATGCAATAACATTTAGTGGGAAAAATTGAGGCCATAATTTGAAGGAGGGTTTGGGGAGAAGAAAGGGGAGAAATGTTGAGATTACAAAATAATCTCAAAAAATATTGTTCTTGTATTTTCTTTCCACATTTAAAAAATAGTTTTTATCGCTTGGAAAGTAGTATCTAGTGTCAATAATGCATTCATTGTTCAACAGAAACAATGCAAAGATAATATTGTTGTCATTCCTTAATGGACAATTGACTACATGGATTCTTGGGTATGGATATTTATCAGAAAAGCAATAGAATGCCTGAGAACCATTACTACTCTGTACTTACAAGCATGTGATAGTATACACATTTATTTCTAATGGATGAATCTTTGTCAGTTCATCATCACAAACATTTGCAAATATTTTAAGCAATCTTGTGCGCTGTCCAAATGTTTGTGCTACTAATGTAATTTAGGATATTTTAACTATGTCACTCAACACATTGATCTATTCAGGAATGTCTCCTATGCTCTTCAACCAGGACCATCTTCATGAGTGTGAGTGTGGGAGCAGCTCAAGCAGAAGTTTCCAATATCACAAAGGCTCCAGGTTTAGTATAATGTTCTACTCTCTCCATCTTGAAGGTTTTAAATAACTTGCGGATGAGGGGCTTGACAGTTCTATTTTGCGTTGAGATCTGGGAATTGTGAAGCTAGTGCTGACTCCATGGTCATTGATTTTTGCCCATTTGTGGAGCAGCTTCCTTTCTACTCCCAGGAATAAGTCACTCATTCATAAGTCTATGCTGGAGCATTAGTGACAGTTATATGTTACTCTAAGTGATAGAAAGTGTTGATATCTTCCAAATTTGGATCATGTTGTATTTCAAAAGCATTCATAATATATGTCTTCATTAAGATTTTAGTGCTGTGAAGATAAAACATGACTAAGGCAACTCTTATATAGGTAAACAATTACTTGGGGCTAACTTACAGTTTCAGAGCATTAGTCTATTATCATCACGGCAGAAATCATGGCAATAGTGCACAGGAAGACATAGTGATGGGTAGGAGCTGAGAGTTTTATATCTTGATCTGAAGGCAGCCAGAAGGAGATTGTCTTCTACAGGCAGCTAGGAGGAGGGCTCTGATTCCACACTGGGTGGAGCTTGAGTGTAGGTGACTTTAAAAGCTGCCTGTACAGAGATACACTTCCTCCAACAAGGCTACACGTATTCCAATAAAGTCACATCATATAATAGTGCTATTCTCTATGGCTAAGCATTGAAACACATGAATCTATGAGGCCCAAGCCCATTCAAATGACTTCAATACAAGTTTAGGTCATTAGGATCAAATAATTTGTCAATTAATAAATGCCCATCTACTGGGCAGACATGAGATCATAGGATACTCTTGGTATATGACAACAAATCTATTTTCTATCAATGTAAACTGCCATGACAATTTTAATGAGCAAGTGTGGCTCAATGATTATATGATATGCACCTGATAAACGGTGTAATTAGTGGATCCATACAGGGGCTATAGTTATCCTTCTCCCCAAAACAAAGTCAAAGGCAAATTGTAATATAGAATCCTATAGAGCAAAGCACAGCCTGAAAGAAACAATCAAATGTGCAGTACCTTAGAGTAAGTCATAGCATAATCTCAACAATAACTTATTATAATCCAGACAGTAGTCACTTTGTCTCCAAAGCCAAATGCTTAGTTTGTTTAGGACTCAGAATTATCCTAGGACCTGCTCCTTGAATGAGTATAATTTTGTTGCATGTAGTATGGACTTGCTTCCAAATCACAGGTTCTGCTATCGTCACAATTTTGTTGGGTCTTAACTTGTATATGCAATGTCCTTCTTTACCATAGATACATCTGATATTATGAAATCTACTGGGTCATAGGGAAGAAATATCATTACTTTGAAAGTCACAGAGTACTTATAGAGCTCTTTCATTTCTGGGACTCATTTAAAGATAATGGTCTCCTATACATCAGAGTGAAAGGATAATCCTGGTATTCCCCAAAACAGAAAATGTTGATTAAAAAAAAAACAAAACAAAAACCAATCCCAAGAATATTACTGACAATTATATGTTACTCATTTTGATAGGAAGTAGGGTGTCTTCCAAATTTAGATTGTATTGTATTTCAGAAGAATTCATGATATAAGTTTAGGTCACCTGAAGTTAAAGTTTTTGGTTTTGTTGGAGAGTCGGTGTGTAATGTGATTTTTTTTTTTCTGAAAACTGTCTTATGAGAGGATGTTTGGCTGAGAACAGCCATGTGGTATTTTTCTTCAAGTTGCCGTGTGAAAGGGAATGTAATGCTTCACTGGAACAGATGCTTGAGAGATGTGTGATGTTTGGGAAAATAATGTATATATAACCCAAAAGATAGTGGACAATGCTCTAGCATTGCTTCGCCTTGCAACTCCTGGCTGGTCAGCATTGGGTTGTGCTGACACTGGTCCCTTCTGATGATACTCTTGCATTGGTGCACCTTGTTTTCTTCACTGATCTTTGCTTGCTGAGACTTCATAGAGAGAAACATACCAAAGAACTTCTGGTGGTATTCTGGCTGCTTCTTGCTGCTTCTGTGTACTCATGCCAGTCTTCAGAACCTCACAGTTTCTTCTGCATTGAGTTGCTGCTACTGATTTGTTTTTTGTGAGTGGACTGGGTGTTTTGTGAGTGGACTGAACTACTGACTAAAAAGTTTGGAATCATATCAAAGAACTATTTTTAACAGGTCCACAACCCCTGTTTAGGTTGTAGACCTAAGCCTGCAATTATCAGGTTCAGTTCATATGTTAATTAAAAACACCCATATACTAGAGCTGGGTATATGATAACAAATCTATATTTTTTTGGATGGATATAGATTTGGATGGAAACTGTTGTTCTTTTTTTCATGAGCAAATATGATTCCATGATTGTATTCTATGCACTTAAGGTTGTGTTAATCTTTATTAAGACAGTCATATTTAGGGCTATGGAGGAAAACAGTTTTTAAAGGGGCTATTAAAAAGTTTGTGTTTCTATCTGCTCACTTGTTGGTTTTCTATTTGTCTTGATTCTAGGCATACTTTGGCATGCAAGCACTCTCTACAGAACATAGGGAATTGTCCCATTTTGACTTTGTTAACCACACTGTATTCAGATGATTTAGGAAAAAAGCTTGTGTTTTTTTGAGCACTATACCACCAATTTGATCATGCATCTCAAACTTGCCAATTATAGAGATAATGGGGAAAATCAGAGAGAAGTTTATCCAATGTAGCCACTTTGGGAAGAGAGAAAAATAAAGAATCCACCACCTCCTATCCATTTCCAGCTTTCTGATATGAAACTGAAAGTTGAGCAGAGGAAGACTTAGGTCAGTGTTTCTCAACCTGGGTGTCAAATTACCTTTTCACTGGATCACCCAAGGCCACCAGAAAGTACAGATGATTCAGAACAGTAACAAAATTACATTTATTAAGTAGCAACAAAAATAATTTTATGTTTGGGGGTCACCACAACATGAGGAACTGTATTAAAGGGTTGCAGCAATTAGCAGGGTTGAGAACTACTGACTTAGGACAAAGGACAACTCATGCTCCTGAAGGGTCATGTGGCCTGTTTCCTTGTTGCTAGCTGCAGCCCTGCAAGGGAGCCTGAAGAAGTCTTTATCCTTATCATACCTTGGAAAGGATTAATCTGGTTCTTAAAATTAATATGTCACTGTCGTGGATTATTATCCTCATCTAGTTGGGGATGCTCTGGCCTCACAATTTTGTTATTCTGAGAATCCAAAGCAACAAATGCAGAAAAGAGAGGGACAGTACCTTGAAAGGACTGAGACAGACTGAGTCCATGACAGGCTTCAAACTGGCAGTTCTGGAGACTAGGCCTAGATCCCTGTTTCCCAGAACTGGGCAAATCCAGGCAAGTCAGTTACTGGAAAAACCTCAGGCTGCAGGCAGGCAGCCAATTAGAAACTGCCCCATCACCAGAAGCTGCCACAGCAGGAAGCCTGAAGCAAGGTGAGTCAGCAACCCTTTTCAGACTTTCCCAGTAACAATGTTTAGGCTTCCCCCAAAACAGTTTCCAGCCCTCCAGCCCTCCAGCCCTCCAGCCCTCCAGCCCTCCAGCCCTCCAGCCCTCCAGCCCTCCAGCCCTCCAGCCCTCCAGCTCCCAGTGTTGGATCTGGAATTTCACTAGAGATAGAGTCAATCAATTAAGATAAATGTCACCTAGCTTTCTAGGGAATTCCCCTAATATGCTCTAGATTGGGCCTTTGAGCTCATCTGGGCATCTCCATCTTGATAAATGGTATGCTCCAGCAGGCTGGACTTCTGCAGAATAAAAAGTTCTTTGCCTTTCCAGGCTATTTAAGTCGAGGGTATCATTCTTCAGTAAATCATGGACCCTTATAGACTCATCTCTGTTTCTTTAGTAAAGTGAAGGAAAGCAAACAGAAAAACACCAATGAGGACAGGGTCAGTAGGCCTGTATACTGTTTTAATTATTGTTGGCTTGAGTGAACAGCCAGCACTCTTTAGAGAAGCCACTTTCTAAGTAACTATCCAAATACTATTCTTAGACATTGCCACATGTCATTGCATTGAGAGGCTTCAGCAACACTCTTCTGCCATGAGCTCATCCCACATATCACAATTCCCTCTGAGCCCTGCAGTGTTTCTGTGTTTCCTCCACCACTTGCTACTTTAGTAAAGGAATGCTCTACAGGCTACCCTAAATGAAACTAACAGCTATTGATTTGCTCAATCTTACATAGTAGATCCATTCTAACATACCCAAATTCTATGCCTATCTTTCATGATTTCTCAGAGGGTGACCTAACAGAACATCTCTTCACCTAACTGTGAGGGCACCAGCAGACCAAAGAAATGATTCCATCTAAGTCCAGTTTGGTAAATTAATGAGTTTATTGTGGTTACTGATAGGAGCATGGGTGGCACAAAGACATCTGCTTCACTAAAATATTCCAGGCAGAGAATAGGGAACAACTCACAAACCTGCACTATTAAAAGTTCTGGTTGCTAATCAATATTCTACCTCCTATGTACTCTACCATGCAAACGAATGATAGGGGAAAGTGGTGGCAAGAATATCATGGTGTTAGTCCAGTCAAGCACAGGCCTGAAGCAAACCTTCCTGTTCTTGGGGAATTTTTTTGGACTCCGGTGAAGATGGGATTCTTAACTTTACTATAGAAAAGAATCTCAGAACAAGCCAACATGAGGTATATTTGGAGTGTATTGGAAAGGAAGGTTAATGCACTCTTATGCATTGTGGATAATAGAGAAGTACTTAGAAAAAAATGCCTGAGTGTGTTCGTGTGCTTTGTAAGAGACACTAACAATTAAATATCTTTGCAGTAGCCATGTGCACTGTTTTATGGGGAGGAAGGCACTAGCATTATATCTCAAAGAGTTGCTAAGAATCTTTTCTTTCTGTTAATAAGATTTTTTTTTTTTGACAGTAACTGGGTAGAATTACAGTTGCTATGGATTCTGCTGCAATGGTGGAAGTGAAAGTTGTTTTTATTCTAAATCAGTAGTTTTAAATCTATAGATTGCATCCCCCTCGGTGTTGCATATAAGATATCCTGTAGGACCCCTCGTGAGGAACTCCCTCGGGTCCTCAGGTCACAGGAGTTGGGGTGTCCCGCAGAAACACGACAGAGAAGCCATCTTGTTGTAACCACATGAGGTACTTTAATGGCAGAGCTCTGGGTGGACTCGTATCTCACACAGGAAACAGAGAAGTCGACCCAGACCCTCAGAAGTAAGGGGGTTTTATGGGGTTAGGGTCGTGGGGGGGGACGGGGAGAGTTGGTGCAGCCACAAGTGATTGGCTCATTTGAACATAGTAGTGAGATTACAATGCAGCAAGATAGTACGCGCACGCCAGCCGGAGCGGCGGAATTTCAGAGGCCGGGGGCGTATCAGAGTCTGGGGGACCTCTGGTCAGTGTGTGACCCTGAGTGAGCCAGGGGAGATGCCTTCTTGCCAGATGGTTTATGAGCTAATCCTGACAGCCCCGGCTGGCTCTGGCACTCCTTTCCCTGCACTCCCTTCCCACAGCCCCAGCCAGCACTCCTTTTCCTTAGCCCCGGCTGGCACTCCTTTCCCTTATCTTCCTTTCAGTCTCAAACATAGGAAGATGGGTGCCTGGCTGGGGCAACTGAGATAATTGCCTAGCTAGCTGTCAGGTGGAGGATCAGAAGACCCTCAGCTGCCCTAAGAGAACAAAGGCTCTTTACTAGCCACATTCCTAATGATCTGGGGAACAGGTTTTGGGGAGTGTTAAAGTTGGAGCTCCACAATCCTACACATCAAGTATTTACATTATGATTCACAACATAGCAAAATAATAGTTGTGAGGTAGCAATAAAATAATTTTATGGTTGAAGGCTACTACAACATGAGGAAGAGTATTAAAGGGTCACAACATTACAAAGGTTGAAAATCACTTTTCTAAACAAGAATTTAGCTTTATTATGATAAGCCAGAAAGGAACTTAGGTAGGAGTATGAGCATACTTAAAGGTTGTATAGGTAGCTGTAAGACTTATACATTTCAACATTCTTATTCGAGAAGTGTTATCTGCTCACTCAATGTGTACTATGAAGACCAGTGAGAAGAGTAGTCCTGAAGTCCCAGTGGCTTCAGCTTGGTGTTGTCCCTTATTGTGATACAGCTAACTGGAATTCCTCTCCTTTTTCTTTCCTGTTTGTTTATCTGGGACTGACCTCCACCAGTCCTCTCAGAACTAGGTCTGACTTACACTTTACTTTTTCCTTGCAAATCAACTCTGACCCTGAAGCTCAATGCCAAGGCCCACAGCCAGCAGCAACAGATGCTTTTGCCACTGATTTCATTCACTAACTTACCCTCCAGAGACTTTCTGTTTGTATTCCCAAAGTTCTAGAGGTTGGCCTCTTTGAAACTTCTTGCCTCTTTGCCTCCTTAATCTTCTAGAGCTCTTCTATAACACATACCCCACACACCCCCACACCCCTACACACAAACAGAGAGACAGAGAGACACACAGACAGAAACACAGAGTCAAATACTAATAGATCTACTTTATGATGTGTAATGTGTGATCTGAGTGCTAATATGAGTAATTAAATTTGAAATGATAGGACCTGCGTTTGTCTTGCTCAGGGCTATCAAGGAAAGTTGGAATATCTGCCAAACTGCTGTTAATGAAACCACCGTATCTTGTGAATTCTATGCTATTTAGTAAATTATGACATTGTGGAAAGACACGAACATGTCCTTCTATATTTCTGGCATAGTGCACCCATAAGAATGACCCCAGTATTGCTGATGTTTGCATCACAGCCCAGAGGACGGAGCTTGCACACTTCCTGAAATCTTATTAGCAGTCTTCTATGGCCATTCTGCCACCTGCCTTTGCCTTCTTTCACTATTTTCCTTTTGTAAACTTCTGGGACTCATCTTAATTTTATGTTTTGCTAGGCTTTCACATAGACATTGTGTCTTTCCTATAGTATAAGAATTTATTGAACATCAATAAATTCACAAACTACCTTGATGTCATTGCCTGAAGTTTACAAAGTAGATGATTTCCCTTAATAGCTTATTTTAATTCGAGTTCCCAGTTTAAAAAAAAAAAAAAAAAAAAAAAGATGGCGCACATGATCAGAAAATTCTATAAGACTGACTGGCTAAGTGGAACTTCTGTGAGGGTGGAGAGCAGAAATGTTACACATCCACACCCATACTATGTTGGAGCAAATTAATCCCAAA
This sequence comes from Mus pahari, assembly GCF_900095145.1. Classification (NCBI taxonomy): domain Eukaryota; kingdom Metazoa; phylum Chordata; class Mammalia; order Rodentia; family Muridae; genus Mus; species Mus pahari. The sequence goes on along the minus strand of NC_034595.1, from coordinate 24,753,060 downwards.
TTAGCCTCTTATTTCTAACCTCTATGTGCTCCCTAACATCTTTATGACTCTTAGGTAAACTCTTTTGAAAATGTTCCAATAAGCCCCTAGCTTCCAACAATCACAAAGCTAAGCATTCCATCACATAGCACCTGAGGTCTATAACAGAGAATTTCCTATTTTGTTGTAGCCCTCCTACCCGAGATTTCCAACACTGTATTTGAAAGATGTCTTAATTTGTAATATTCTGTGTTCTATTTCTGTAAAAACAAAAACAAAAACAAAACTCATGAAATTATTGACAGTGTTACAACGTGAAATTTGAGGTAACTTGAATTCGTGTCTCTGAGCCATGGTCACATATATTTGGCTTCAGAATGAACTATCTCTTATACCATTTGAAAACCTTGGGGTTCTGCAGTGTCCTTGGCCTTGGCCACTAACACTGATGCTCTTGGTTCTTTTTTTTCAATCTTAAATGTTAATATTAACACTCAGATATTATGATATTAGACATCATATTTCACAGCATTTGTGTGTGTAAGAATGGTCATATAACAGCTTTAGGTCAAAGAGACCTTACTCTACTGAAGGAAAAAGCAAAGCTGATATGAAAGACAATCCACTCTAGGTATTAGATATTAACAAAGAAACTCAGTTAGAGATCAGCATGATCCAGGTGGATAGACCTGAATAGCAGGGCTGAAAGAAATTCACAAAACTATAGAATCTTAAAATGTAGTGTAACAAAGAGTCTGTATATATAGGCAAAGAGACAGATGGATAAATGTGTCAATTCAAATGGGCTTTATCAAGTGGTGACTATAATGAAATTGAAGCTCTGGGCACAGTGAGAAGTTCTCTGGCCTTTGAACCTGGTGGCTAGATGAGAAGTCGGTGGAACAAAAACTGTCGACATCTTGAGTGCCCTGTTTTAAAGGCGGTTTTAGTGAGAGTGTCACAGCCTTTTTTGTTTCACATGTTTGATATGTTCTTGGGCCTGATTTTTCTGATACAGTTTTAATGCAGTCAAGATCCCATGTTTTCCCATTCTATTTCAATGAGGTATATTTAGTGCCTTTTGGCTTACATGCTTAAGTTATTTATCAATCTGTATCTCCGTTGAGGTGCTGCCCAGTAGTGGTATTGATGCACATTTGCCTTCAAAATGAAGCCAATTTTTGCTTTTCAAAGTGGAGTCACCAAGGACATGGAACAAGATGAAAGCTAGTTTCACACAACTTTTTTAGAATAGGGGAGTAATGAGATCATAGCACACTATTGTCTCCATAGTAACTATATTTTAGAGATGTTACTTTCTGCTGTTGCCCAGAAATGATAACCTGTATCTCAAGATGTACCCCACCCTATCCCATCTATATATGGCCCTTTTGGTCCAGAACCCTCAGAATACATTCCCAAACATATATTTCTGGCATTTTTACATGACTAAATCAAGGTCCTGAAACAAATCTAATGATGAAACCATCATCTTAAACCTTAAAAGTTCAGTCCTTCTACAGACTGGATAGTATGAACTAGAAATTAAGGACAAACAACATTATTTCTTGTTTACCATTTGTCTTAATTGGGGCCTTATCTGGATTTAACAGGGGCAGGGGTGGCTTCTCTTTCAAAAAGGGATGGCGAGATCTTCTGACCTAGTGAGTTTAGAGACATTGAAGACGTAAAGTTCACCAACTGTTCTATAATTTTGTTGAAAATGTTTAGTGGCCCTTTAAGTTGGGAATCTTCACTCTCTTCTATACCTGTTATCCTTGGGTTTGGTCTTCTCATTATGTCCTGGATTTTCTGGCTGTTTGGGGTTAGGGGCCTTTGGATTTTGCATTTTCTTTGACTGTTGTGTCAAGGTTTTCTATGATATCTTCTTCTACACCGGAGAGTCTCTCTTCTATCTCTTGTATTCTGTTAGTGATGTTTACATCTATGACTCCTGATCTATTTCCTAGGTTTTCTATTTCCAGGATTGTCTCCCTTTGTAATATCTCTATTGTTTCTATTTTCATTTTTAGATCTTGGATGGTTTTGTTTAATTCCTTCACCTGTTTGAGTGTGTTTTCCTGTAATTCTTTAAGGAATTTGTATGTGTGTGTGTGTGTGTGTGTGTGTGTGTGTGTGTGTGTGTGTGTGTATTTCCTCTTTAAGGGCTTCTAGCTGTTTAACCGTGTTCTCCTGTATTTCTTTAAGGGAGTTATTTATGTTCTTCTGAATGTCCTCTAGCGTCATCATGAGATGTGATTATAAATCAGAGACTTTCTTCTCTGGTGTGTTGGGGGTATCAAGGACTCACTGTGGTGGGAGAACTGGGTTCTGATGATGCCAAGCAGCCTTGGTTTCTGTTGCTTATGTTCTTGCCCTTGCCTCTCACCATCTGGTTATCTCTGGTGTTGGCTGATCTTGCTGTCTCTGAACTGTGGCTTGTCCCTCCTGCAAGTCTGTGTGTCACTACTCCTGGGAGACCAGTTCTCTCTGGAATGAATTTGGGTATGGAGAGCTGTGGCAGATGGTTAGCTCAAGGGTGTAGACTGAAACCAGAAGGATCCTGATCCTGGCTGTTCCTTCGTTAATGTGTCCTGATAGCTGTGGAAAGGTGTCTCTTGGGCCAGGAATTTGAACAGAAGTGGTGGTCTTACCTGTGCTCACGGGTGTTTCTGCACTCCTGGGAGTATTTGGTTATGTAGCTCTGTGGCACAGGATTAGCTCTGAGGGAAGACCCACAAATTATTTATGAAGGTATTGCCATTTCAAGTACTAAGACTTTGCTCTTTTCCCATCAGAGCTCTGGACTACAACAGGAAGTTTGTATCAGCTCTAGATTTTTCTTATGTACTGACGTTGTCTCTTTTATTCCTTTCCCTCATCTTCAACTGCTTCTTCTGTCTGGTAAGAAACAGTTGAAGTTTTAAAAAAAGTTTTCAAGAATCTTTTTGCTTTAAATCATTAAGAAGTCTGATACAGTTATTTACTACCCTCAAATCAATGGTAACAACAGCAACAGCCACTCAATTTCACAGAGCCTCTATGGTCTCTGATGCCTCTTGAAAGCTTGAGAAATTGAATTTTCTTTTTGAATCCCAGCTGTGTGCACCTTAGTTACATGACCACCATGGAGCTATCAACACCCCAGAAGCCATGTGGCAATCAGAACAAGAGACTGATTCTTAGGTTTACTTCTAATGCAAACAGACATTTGTTGAGCATCTTCAAGAAAGATTCTAATATGTACATTCCAATTCAAGTGATTCAGCACTGGAGGACTAAGTTCCTGAAGAAAAGAATCAGAAGAAGCATGAAATGACACCTGCCTCTGAATGAATGTAATCTTTTACTGATAATTAGATTTTCTGAAATGATGCTATGTTCTTGGAGGACTATAACAGTATACTCATCTTTTGAGATGGATGACCGGTCATCTTTTCTTTAAATAAAAAGTTATTACCTTGTCCAGATCATGTTTAGAGAGCCAAGTAGGTAGATCTCATGGAATTAGCTTCTGAAATTTCTTTGAAGACACTCTTAGAAAATTACCTGTTCCTCCTAGAATCTTTTTGCATCTTCTTCTGCTATAATCCCTAAGCCTTAGGTGCAGAATTGTGTTGTAGTTATAGATAAATCAGTTGGTACTGGGATCGACAACTATGTACTTTGACTAGCTGTAGCTTTCTGTATTAGTCTCTGCTTAAAAAAATAGATAAATAGATAAATAAATAAATAAATAAATAAATAAAAAAATAATAAGTAAGTAAATGAATAAAAGAAGGAAGGAAGAAAGAAGATAAGAAGAAAAGAAGTTACCTTTTGATGAGAGGACTATACTTATCTGCAGCTTTAAAGACATATATATAGAATGTAGATTAGAGTTATACTGGCTTAGAAAAATTATTATAGGCTCTAGATTGGTTGAATAAGAAGGACTCCCATAAGCTCATATGTTTGAGTACTCACTCAACAGGGTATGGCACTATTTGAAAGGTTTAGAAGAATTGAGAGGTCTTATTTGAGTATTATGGCCTTGTTAGAGGAAGTGTGGCACTAGTATGTCAAAACCTTTTTGTTTTCATAAGCCCAAGCCAGGCCCAGTGTCATTTTTTCTCTTCTAGGTCTGTGGATCAGCATGTAGCTCTCAGCTGTTGCTCTAGCACTCTGTGTGTCACCATGTTCCCTGCCATGTTGATAATGGACTAAACTTCTGAAACTGTAAGCAAGTATCTAATTAAATTCCTTCTTTTATAGGGTTTCCTTGATCAGGATATCTCTTTCTAGCAAGAGAACATTGACTAAGACAGTTCACTAAGGTGCATGACTTTAAATGCCCTGGCCAGTTGATTATCTTTTCAGTACCAGTATTACTTCTATCTTGTTGAGTTGGTCTTAAATCCAAATAGAGAGCAACAGGAGATAATGTGTCCATGGAGCGTTTGAAGAGAAAAAATGGAAAGAAAAAATGATGCAATGACAATATATATTTTTTTTAATTAAAAAGCTAGTAGTTGAAGTTTGTTAGGTTACTAAGCTCTCATTTGACCAAGGGGAAGGCTAACTGAATATAACTAACTAAATAATAACTAACTAATAAAGCTAACTAAATAATACCTGTGAGTTCCTGTTACCAGCTAACTCTGAGGTGTGCAGGCAAAGCTGATATCAGCAAAAGAAAAGGATCTGCTTGTATGTTAGCATGGTCATACATCTGGCCAGAAATAAGTCCTGAGACTTCAGTTCAAGCCAATTTTTTGGTGATGCTAATGTAATTAGTTTAAGAGTAACTACTGAGTGGAAAATTTGGATAATTTTGTTCCTTTTTCCCTAGCCTTTCTTTATTTTCCCCATATATTATTTCTTTTCTCTTTCCCATATTGTTCTTCTCCTTCTACTTTCTAATAACCCCAATTCTACATCTGGTCAGCTAATGAGTTTACAGGAATTCATTTATATTTTGAAGAAGACTTTAGGCTTTTTTTTTTTTTTTCAGTATTTTGGCTCTTCACTTATATGTTCCTACTTTGTATTTAAAATGTGTAGGTAGCCAAAAACAACCACTTGTTTGTTATGGTCACTTGAGATGCCTCAAGAGTTACTTAGAAGGACTTAGGAAGAACCACTTGGCTCCTTTACTTTTTCTCTTACCAATTATGTTATCTGGTGAGATGGCTTCTACTGACCCTGGCTTCCTTCCCTTAGAAGCATAAATGAGATTTTCTTTGAAGTGATCTACCTCTTTGCACAAAGCACACTGGCTAGAATATAATATTATATATATATATGGTCCTCAGAAGGATAGGTGACTTATTAGTGCTGCCTGACTCTTAAAAGTGTCTCATAATCATCTGGGTCCTGGTTTATCTGGGACAAGGACCAGATACTCATTATGCTTTTAGTCTGTTTACCTTGGGATTTTCCTTCTAAAAGTAACTAGTTGAACAGCTGAAATATTAGCTAAACTAGTCTTAAAGAATGAATAATGATTTAAAAATTATCTTGTAAAATGCTTAGACAGAGCTTGGAAAACAGAGATTTACCTTCTTGAAAAAATAAGTAACTGTTTTGATTAACAATACAATCTTTTCTTAGGAATTGAATCTTATGATTGTAACTGATTAATATTTTAAGAAAATTTTATAATTGTGGAGAACCAGGCCACAGTTTTACATCAGTTTATTGAATTTAACCTTATAAAATGTTATTAATCATTAATTAAGGCCAATTTATTTAAATCCATACCATCTTTAAATTCTGCAAACCTTCATATATAACCTTCTCATTTTGTACAATTCTCTTTCTATTTCTATTTGTTAAAAATTGTTTACATCAGAACAAAAATAATTTTCCATGCATAATTCTTTTTGAATTTGGAAGTACTTCACTTTTTACCACAAACGAGTTTTCATGTGGATAATTTTTAAGCATTTGCTGTACATGTTCATTCTTTTCTGTCTTACCTTTGTTTTTACAGTTGTTTTATGTAATTTGGATGAAATGTCTTAACATTGGGAGAAATCAACCAACTGAATCTCAAAGGGAAAGTGAAGCTTTTTTATGAAGACATACATTAAGAAGTAAGATATTCAACATCAGAGAAATTAATCAGATTATGAGTTAGAACTGGGGGTCACTAATATGGTAAGGAGAGATTGTTGTATTTTAAAGGAAGCCAAATGTTTTATACACTTCTAGGGTCTGAGACTCAAACTTATCTAGTTACTTTATAATACTTCACAACATAGACACTTAAAGATTAGAGGAGCATGTCCCATAATGAGACAGTGAGTTGGTGACCCTCAATTTCCAGTGTTGGATCTCTCCAAAGGGAAGAGTCTTAAATATTTACAAGGTATTTAAGATGTAACTGTCAAAAGTTTATCAACACTCGAAAGGATCTCTTGATAGGTTAAAGGGAAGCTATATATAACTTTCATGAAATACATCATGCTTTTTGTAAGGTCTTTTAGGAATGAAGAGTCAAGAAATGACTTGAAATGTGACTTTTGAAGGGGCTATCCTTTCCCTCCAAAGGGTTTCCTGGGAGCATCTCAAAGAGATTAAAAATATAAATTTTGAAGTGGATATCTTTCCTCTAAAATGGATTTCCTGGCTATGTAAAACAGTAACAAGGAGTATTTTGGGTATTGTGAGGCTATACCAGTGTAATATGGAATAAATAAACCCTTCTCACGATACCAAGAATGTTCAGTCAGAAGTCTTTGGGCATCAATAAGCTCATATGTTAGTGACTCTGAGGACCCTAAGTCAAGAATTAGAGAAGAACAATTATCACACATTTAAAATAAGTTCCAGAGGTTTGAATCAGCCTTGAGGTATCTAGGCCCATACACCAAAACTACAAGACTCCATAGATAGTAGTCTTAAGTCTTGTAATACTAGGAGTACCAGACAGAAGCTTCCATAGATACAAACACACACATGTAGTGTGGCTCTGGAGGTCCCAACCAGGGTCATGTGGAGAAGGTGAGGTTGCTGCTCCCTGGACACGCTCCATATACAGGCCATCAATGTAGTAGATGGCAGATTAGTAGGTAGTGGAAGAGAAAATCCTTTATATCAAAGGAAAAAGAAAACATACTGATTGAGCTGTGATGGTTAATCTTGACTGACAACTTGAAAGTATTTAGAATTATCATGGCCGTGTCTATAGAGAGTTTCTATTTTGAGTTAACTGAAGTAAGAAGACCTACTCTGAATTTAACAACACCATTACATGGGATGAATGAAAGAGAGAAAGAGCAAAGTGCCTCATGGCTCCCTGCTACCTGACTGCAGATCCACAGTGACCAAGAATCATATTTTTGTAGCCATGACTTCCCACCCTGATTGAGCATCTCTGGAATCAGGATCTAAAACAAGCCATTCTCTTAAGTTGTCTTACTAGGTGTTTTGTCCCAGTAACAAGAAAAGTATATAATGTATGAGTTCATTCCAAGAGACAGCAATCTGGTCAGTACCAAGAGTACAACCTTCAGCTTAAGGCAAGGAACTATGGGCTCCTCCATTTCAGAGAAGTTCTTGTTCTGTTAGAGACATGCTGTGTGTGATTTCCTGACTGGAATTGTCACTAGGTTAATAAGACTGGTTAGGTTGGAGATGTTGGTGTGAGCCATAGCATGTGCAGTTTGATACACAATGTGGTACATGAATAGAACCATGAAAATAAGAACAGTTCTGACTAGGCAAAATCTGGTGTTGATCAGAGGTTTGAAGTATAGTGCTAAGTCAGGCACTGTAGCTCTGTGCTGTTGCATCACAGGATGACCCAGCTAGTATCATAGCTGGAAGCACACCTTTCTGCTTAGGATTTCAGGAACAAAATTATGAAAATTCTTGAAGGCTTTTCTGGTGTCTTTGCTGGCTTTCTTGCTGTTCCTCAACAATAACTTGTTTTCTATCACAGTTAGCTATTTTAAAAACTATTGCTCTCTTTTATGGTTTATAGATGACTAAGAATATAACCATTCAGTAGGATGTAGACCATTTTTCATTTATCAACATGATTCTATTTGAAAATACTACAATTGATATTTATTAGTCATATAAGTTATACAATGGGGACTCATTTCTCATTATATCATGTCTTTTTATACGCAGAGTAGCATAGTCAACTTTTTCATATTTGGGCCAATATTGTTCTTTCTAACCACTCTCTTGCCTTTCCATTTCCATTCCCTTTCATAGCAGACTTGATGTAATGTCATTTCCATTTGCCCAGAGCTTGCACAAGCACTACACATATTAACATATAACCTCTATCACAACCACCAGGGTCATGCTTCTTAACACTCTCTGAAGGTTTGCATGTACCAGAAAGCATAGGTATGCTTCATGTCCATTATCTCATTTGATACCTAAAAAGCTAAAGAGGCAAGCAAACTTATTGAATCCTTTTTACAAGTGATAAAACAGAGCCGTAGAACAGTCTACTAATTTTTCTAAACCAAACCAACTCATTTTTAAAGACACATGTATTTAAACTAATGATGAGCTATTAGGAGAATTTGCTGTAATAAATGAACCTCATGGTACACAATTGTTGGTTATATTGGAAAGTGAATGAATTTCAAAAGTTAGGTAGGTATCCTAAGCTTAGTTTTAAAATATATTTTGAAAATTCAATAGATTTAGGAGAATGTTTGCAACTAGGTATAAAGCTCAGAGCAAGTCAAGATTTCTTAGGGTAGAAGGATGAGTTCTTATAAATGCAGGAATAAAAGCTCAAGATTAAACTGGGGTTTGACAAAATGGAACCATGGAAGGTTTTTGTTTGTTTGTTTTTCTTTATTGTCTTATAACAATACAATATACATCATTTCTCATGATATTTTTATTGAGAAATATTTATAAAATAAAACACCTGTTATTATGATACAGTAAACAGTGGTTTCTGCATCTTCTTGGATAGAGATCTCAGAAATGTTAGAGGATATTCTGCTCTGAGAGGATAGTGGTCACAAAGTGACACTTCATAGATGTACACATTCCAGATTTTCAGGAGTACTATAGACTTAAAGAATCCAATTCTACTCTCTTTGTAATTTGGACAAATGAATATGTATTCTTACTGACTTAATTCCCTTGTTTGATACCATTGTTATGTTTAGGACTAAATGCCTTCAGGAACAGAATGTGCATGCCAACATTACAGCATTGGCGTCAACAATATTATTCCTGATGCAACATATAGCTATTCCCTGATTTACTCTGGGATTACTGTCAGATAAGAGCATCAGAAACTGGATACATCCATTTCGCTAAATATGACACTGTCTTATTAATGTGTTGGTTGTTTCTACCAATGACTTCACACCTGAGAGCTGCTGCTTGCTATCACATTATCCTGCTGATTATCATCACAGAAAGAGATCAAGATTAAAATACTGATTAAAATGTGGACTTCCTATTGAATGAATACTTCCTTTGCATTTTCTCAAGGTTTAAGAGTCATATCTAGCCATCAAGTTACAAACAATCTGTATCAGTACTTCAGATTGCTTGTGTTAGGGACAGGGAGTGGTGTCATGGTTTGGATACATAATGCCCCCTACAGTTTAATGTATTTGAATGCATGACTTTTCCCTAGCTGATAGAACTGTTTTTTAGGGAGTTGCAAATCCTTTCAGTGGGGGGGGGGGGCTACACTGAAATGAAAATTATGTCATGATCAGGATGTGGGACTTACCATTAGAAATGAAAGGATAGGCAGACACAGATGTTTTCTAGAGATGGGTACTGTGCTGAGATGCAAAGATAGTGGAGGAGAGGCAGAGACTGAAGGGACAGGTCAGTTCCGGGTTTATTGCCATAATCCGAGTGTGAGAGAGATGACGTTAAGGCACGATCTAGTCTCTGAGATTCCTTCAGTAATAAATAGAGATGGAGATGGAGACTTGACTAGAGATGAAGAAGGAGAAAAATGTTAAGACCTGCTGACTGTAACTCTGTGTACACACACACCTTTTGGTAGAAACAAATAACATGGATAACATTCTTTTGGCTAAATGTTCATAAGCTCTCTGTGTTCCCTGATGTTATGGACCAATCCTCTCTCAGTACATTACAATGTCTTCAGTCACGAGTAATAAGGGACAAACACATGCATCTATTATCCTTTACCACCTTCCCTGAGATGTATGTTCTGGGAATATATATATATATATATATATATATATATATATATATATATATATAATAAAATTAATATCAAAATGGCCCACATCCACACAAAAACGTAATAATGGAAAGACCTAATGTGACCTAAGTCATGGCCTCCATTTGCTGGCCTTGTAAGCCAACTTTCCTTCAGACTGAGGTAGGTTATTAGGGTAGACAGTGACATATCATTTTGTCAGGCTCACAGAAAGCCACATCCATCTATGAAGAAAAACAAATAAATCCCAGTTCAGGACAGAGGTTAAAAAGACCTACCAGGTGCACTGAGACAAGTGCAGTCTTTGTATGGGCCACTTAAACTAGCCTCTGGAGGTTGTCTGCATCGCCTCACACTCCTGCCATGAGGGAAGACTGCAAGCTCTGGGGCTAATAAGGACACTTCCTCATTTCACTTTCTATGGTACAGTTCAAGCAGACAACAGGCTAGAATAAAAAATAAGCCAGAGGAGGGGGTCTCTCTTCTGAGCACTCTCATAAGACAGAATAACTCTTTAACCTCCTGACTTTTGAGTCCAGGCAATTCTTGGAGCAGGAGGATAAAATTGGCCCTCACTGCAGGCACCAGCTGTGTCATTGTTTTAATAGAAGCTCGATTGATTTCCTAAACATTGAAATGTTTTGGTTCATAAGTAAAACTTCTACTTGGCTGTTGAATCTCTGGGGGCCCTTTGGTGCAGTCCTGTGGCAGATATAACTCCGGACAGCAGAACCAGAAGCCAGGCATTAATCGTTCATTTGCCGTGTTCCTCTCACATTCCACCAGAAGCAAAGCCCTGAGACTAAGCAAGACAACCAGTCTTTTCAGCCTAAGTGCTCTGTTGCAGTTGGTCACATACCACAGTAATTAATAGTTTTTATTTTAAAAGTTTGTTTATTAAATATGAGGAGACAGGAACATGTTTTTTGTTTATTCTTTCCTTTCTTTGCTTCTCTCTCTCTCTCTCTCTCTCTCTCTCTCTCTCTCTCTCTCTCTCTCTCTCTCAAGATAACAATGTGCTTGTGGTAGTTTGAATGGGGACAGCCCCCATAGGCACCCACAGACATTTATGTTTCATTGCTTTGGTCCCCAGTTAGTGAGCTGTTGTGCCTGTGCCTGTGCCTGTGCCTGTGCCTGTGCCTGTGTGTGTGTGTGTGTGTGTGTGTGTGTGTGTGTCTGCGTGTCTGTGTGTGTCTGTGTGTGTCTGTGTGTCTTTGTGTATGCGCGCGCGTGCAGGAGGCTGGGTGTTGGGTGCGGGGTTGGAAGGGGTTTGACTGGGGATGGGCTTTGACGGTTCAAAAGGGAAAGAGATGGGCAGCCATCAGTCTCTCTCTTCCATATGCCTGTGGATCAAGATTTAAGCTCTCTGCTACTGTTTCAACTGTGTGTCTGTCTTCTGCCATGATAATCACGGACTAATCCTCTAATATTATAAGGGAGCAACCCCCCCCCCCATTTAAATGCTTTCATTTATAAGAATTGCTTTTGTCATGTTATCACTGTGCTGGGTCTCTGGTCATAGCTCTTTCCAGCAATTAAAAACCAACAAGATGGTGAACAAATATTTTAATGTTCTCCATATTCTGGAAATTTTCTTTCATTTTGTGTGGCATCTGGGAGGGTGAAGCAAGTAGATTAGTTGACATCATCAGAGGACGATATTAGAAGAGTTGGATTAAAGGATGATTTACAATGCTTTTCACTTTTACTCTAGAATCAGCAGCATTTCACTGTACAAAGTAGAATAGATTAATGATGGGCCAAGCAGATGCTGATTTCATATGTCAGGAAGTCAAAAAGAACAAGAATCAGGGAGCATGAAAGGGTTGTCCATCACAAAGTTATGAATTTTGTAAGACCAGGGCACAGGAACACAGAAAAAATGAAAACCAACTAATTTAGTGAACAACTTGCTTCTTTTTTGTGTAAGTACTAATGTTCCTTATTATTCCAGTTGAAGCTGGACTATCTGGCATATTTGCCTATTTGCTTCCTAATATTTATGAAGGTGAGGCAACAACTTAGTTTTAGTTTATTGACATGAAAATTTAGGCTATATGATTCTTTTTTGATTTTGATTCTTATGTGTGCGTGTTGGGGGGGGGGAGCAGAACAGAAGTTTCATATCATACACAGTCTCCTGCTCTCAAGTGTCCTTGGTTAAACCTACTACT
>NC_034595.1:24718230-24735730 GCF_900095145.1 Mus pahari | reverse complement strand
CCTCTGTGTGTGTGTGTGTGTGTGTGTGTGTGTGTGTGTTATTGTGTATTATTGGAGTTGTTACAATCTCTGACAGCCCTAACAAGTCTGGCTACTCTCCCTGTCCTCAATAGGCCAATTAAGAAAACAAGAATGGTGAAAAGCTGAAAAGGAGATGAATTCAATGTGCCCATACTGGGAAGAGGAACAAAGAAATTCTGTGACCCCACACCCTTGAGACCCTCTCTGGTGCCTAGATGTATGGCTAAAGTTTAAAAAGAAGGCAGGAGGCATACATAAACAGGCAGTCTTAGTTGCAGTGCAGTCCTGTCTATCACTGGCCTATTATCTGACTCTAGTCTTTCTACAAGGCAGTCTGATGGATGGAACATGATGAGAAAATGCTCCCACCCCACACACAAAGGCAGAAAAACTGTTAAGAGTTTTAGGGCAAAATCTGCAGGTTTAGGATTCTCATCTGAATAGGCCTGGCTGTCTTCCCGACATACTATTTAAAGGAAAGAGTGGCAAAATGCAGGTAAAGGACATTCAACCAGAGCATCAATCAATTAAAAAATAGAGACAAAGGAACCTATTAAGTATAAATCCACCTGTGGCTTGTGGGCATGAACATTAAGGTTTAAAAGACATGCAGATAAGCCAGCCAACCATTCTGGTCAGAATGTGGTCTGGCTGACACTTGTTCCAGTTCCTAAATATAGTCCTAAGAAGGTTTCAACACCTGGAAGGATGAGCCAGTACACTAGTAGGGTGCTTGATCCGGAGAGGTTGTCAGAAGGAAAGACAGACCAGAAAAGCAACAGCTTCAACAGCAGAAGACATCTGCCACAGGACAACCTGTAGAAGCAGAGTTTCTAGATCAATCACAGATCTGGCTCACTGCTGGCAGATTAGGCATATTTCCACGAAGAAAAGTAGGAATGGGTGGGGCATGAAGGTTGGGGGTGAAAGATTGGCCATTAGTAGGAGTGGCCCCAGAACCTGATTAGTGAGTAAGAGAATGTTGGGGGTGGGGGAAAGAGAGTAAGCATCTCTCAGAACCATTTTCAAGAGGTATGCAGGGAGCAGGGACAGAAATCCAGAGAAATAAGTCTGATTACTATGGTTTTGAGAAACTGCTATCATTTAATCAAAATGGAGAAATATTTCAAAATAGTGTGGCCATGGCTACTAGATCCTTCTTTGGGGTGTTGTTATGATAGGAAGATGAGTCTTTGAGGCTCTGCCTTTCCTAGAATTCAAAGAGACTTCAGGTTTAGGATAATGATCTTTGCAGACCTGTAAAAGGACATTGTAAAAGTTGAGAGTAAGATTCCAGAGTTACTCTGTTGTGTACCTTGAAGGTAATAGGATGATTTAAATACCACCTGGATGTAGACTGATACTTCTGAGGTATTTAGGTGACTGACCTAGGAGTTATACAAAATAAAAACTGAGATACCAGGTTCTCTTCCTATTTATAGTGATCTTAAGGTTATAACTGAGGACTCGGTGCTTATTAGAAAAGGCAGTTTCTAGGTACCAATTAAAGAACTAACCATGCCAACACAGAGTAACAAATACAATAGAAATGATTTTAAATTCCACCAAACCTTGTGATGTTTACACATGCTTGGTTGTTGGCCATTGTTTCCTAATATGGTACAACATCATAAAAAAAATCAGTATAGCCTCTACAGTAGACTATTTTCTATACTTTCCTAGTTTTTCTGCTGAATCATATTCCTTAAAGCAGAAAAATTCAAGGGTGGAGAAAACTGGCACACAAAAAGAAGAAAAGCAATAGGAAGGATTAGAATTACTGAATTTTGATGTTACTAGATGGAAATTGGGGTGATTTGGAATTATTATTTGCATTATTCTGGGCATACTATGTTATGTCTAGATGATGTACCAAATGGCTTGTGTAACTGTGGAAATGGCTCTGGCTCTACTGATGAATAAACTTGCCTATGTTTTGAAGGCAGATGACACTAGACAGATTACCACAAGCTACTAGAGTGCAGGAATGAATTTTCAACCATAGATGGTAGATTTTTGACAGGTTATTTATTTTAGTTTTTTCAGCCCTATGAGATAATTATGACCTTAGTTAGAGATTGGATAGCTGAGGCTTAAAAAAGATTTAACTGACTTGCTCAAAGTTCCATTTGTCAGCAAGAGGCAGGCTCTATCCCAGAGTATTTTAAATGGGATCAATTTAAATTCATGTTTTTTTTATAACAACGGCACTTTCGTTTGCTAATAAGTGTCATATTCATTTGTTCATATCGAGAACTTGTACAATATAACTTATTACTTTCCTTTGGAGCAGTGCTAAAGGTTGGTGAATATATTGCACAGCTTTAGTGTTCCAAAGCTTACTCTTTGAGTCCCTTGTGCCCCTACTGCGATAGCTTCTATGTATTTGTTCTTTACTTTAGTTCTGGATGTAAACAAAATGGGAGATGGAAGTTATTTTTGTACTTATTCCCTCCAGGTAGGCTGTAGAGGTGATAGATATCTATAGCTGCCAGTTACACCTTACTGTGAATGAGATTCAGGCACATAATATTTATTAACAAACACCGGTGAATTGTATTCAAGTTTCAAGGGAGACAGGAGGTAACCAATCATTATGAGCAGTGATCTTTCATTAGTATCCACATTAAGAGACAGATGTGGGCTATAATTCTAAGAATTATAATCTTTTCACTGCCAGATTTGCAATTTGTTTACCTGAGGAACCTCCAGTACCTTTGATTATTTATTGGATTGTGGGGTGGGCTAGCTTCACAAGTGTTTATTAACCCCTCAGGGCTTCAGGGTACTCACTGTGGTTTCTGCTCCCTAATAGTTTTCTAGCTGAAGAATTTAGCAAAAGGAAGGGTTTATAGGTTAAGAAGCTCTTCCCCATAAATAACAGAGGCAGCCCATCACTTTGGATTCAGAAGTAGATCCCTGCTGTTTTATCCATGACCCTCTCTGTGCCCCTTCCCTGCAAAGTTCTTCCCTGCAGTTGTTTGCTCTTCCCACATGTCTGTGTTTCTAGACTAAAAGGAGCTGTGCATTTGGAGCTAAAGATCAGGGTTCAAATGTTTTCATATAAGGTGAGGCAGTTGTACTGATGTGGAAACTTCTGTTTACCAAAGAATGGGACCTCCTTTTACCCCAGGAACCGTGAAGAAAAATTGCAATGTTCTTATTTGCTGCCCACAGTGGCTGCTACTGGCCTCCTGGACTTTACCTTCCAGAATCATACTCTTGCCAGGTGGCAAGCCCTCAGAACTTGGTGAACATTACAGTCATCTGGAGAACTTTAAAACAGCTGTTTCCTGGACCAGACCCTTCAGGAAGAGGACTCAGGCTGTATATATTTAAAGATCCTCAATTTTACTCCACACCTACATTTGATGACCAGAGACCAAGCCATATGGCTACCTCTAGGCCTGAGTCCATCCTGCCACTGCCTCCCTACTTCTGATGGATCAACGACAATAGGCAGAACTGACTGCCTTCTACTCCATGTTTTAAATCTCTAAAACTCTTTTTCATACCCACTACTATTATATAAAACTTTCTTTCCTGGTAAAACAATCAGGATCAGCCATTGAAAAACCTACTCTTGGTAGAAAAACTATTTTAGGTTAAAGACACCTGAGATTCAACAACTGCAGAAACCAAACCTTCTTGGAGATTTCTTTTTTGACTAAAAGCTGTGACTTTCTGAACTAAGAGTTTCATGTATTATTCTTTAGCATTGATGAGTCAAATTACTTTCAAGTTCCTTCTCCTGGGAATTTGATGTCCTCAATAAAGGCTGAAGGACCATTCATAACTATATATGAAAACTTCACAAACTTGCTCAACTTCTGAAAGATTATTTATCTTTATAAGGTTCTATGTTCTTTTTTGAATGCTTTTAGCTTTCTCCTCTTATTAAGATGGAAGACATGTACTACATTCTAATCATCTCCGCTGACATGCTGATAACATTTACATGTCGAGTAAATAGTGGTATCTTTCCACATTAATCTTTTATTAGTTAAATTTGAAGACTGAATCAAACCTTTAGAGAAAAGGGGATATTTGGCTTTATATGTGCTTTCTATGGCACAATTCCTTTAATTTTAGAATGACAATATATATTCTGTGTCATTATATGTTCCAAGTATGTAACTTGATGTTTTTTATATTTACATGAGGTCACAATTAAGAGATTGCTTTGAGTCTCAGAAGATAATTTTGGCTTTTGAATATTATCGAGACTGTTCAATACTATGAGTACTTTTGTAATGTACATTGTATTTTAAGACTGTTATGAGTGTATGGGTATTTGTGTTGGGGAGTGTCTCTAGGAATGGAATGTGGTAATTTGAATGAAAATATACCCCACAGGCTTGGTATCTAAACACTTTCTCTTGCCAGTTGATGTTGTTGCTAGAAACTTTGGAGCCTTGCAGGAAGCAGTGAAAGACTGGAACTGGACTTCAAGAACAAGAGCCTTGTTCGCCTTCCCGTTTGCTATCTGCTTCTTCTTCATGTCATAGTTATTATTTTCTGATTGAATATAGACGATCTCTCAGCTTCCTTCCACTATGCTCCTCCCACTGTGCCTGACACTTGCTGCTATGCCTATCTTCCATCATAGAGCCTTATCTTCTGGAACTATAAGTCAAAGCTAATATTTTCATCTCTAAATTGCTTGGAATTGTGGAGTTTTATCACAATAGAAAAGTAACTATTATACCATCATACTATATTATTTCTAAAACAAAGTATTTAGGATGTTACCCATTTTTTAAAAAAAATTCTTCAATTATTTTAGAACTTCTGGGGAAAAGTCATGTAATTTCTTTACTTTCTGAACATTATCTGCTTTTCTGGCTTCATTTTATATACTCTGATCTCAATATACCTATAAGCAGTATGACTGACTAGGTTTTGTCCATGTTTTCTTTTTTCTTCTCTCTCTCTCTCATATTTCCTCCCTCTCACCCTCCCTCTCTCTCTCTCTCTCTCTCTCTCTCTCTCTCTCTCTCTCTCTTTCCTTCTTTCTTTCCTTCTTTGTTTTGTTGTTTCAATTCTCCAACTCAAAAACTCTTGACCTGAAAGCTGTCTTCATCATTCCCTAACCTGAAGTAAGGGCCTTCCTGCTCCCTGATACTTTTATACATTGTACCTCACTCCACCATGCCACTTACCAGAACTAACTGATGTAAAATCTGCAACTAAGTAGTGACTATTGAGCTTGTTCCTGTCAATAGCTGAGATACATCATACTGTGTCAGATGCATGTATCAGTATTTTATGAACCCACATCAAAAGCACATAGGTAAAGATGAATGGTTAGATGTGTTGATATGTCAGTGTGAATGTTCTTTTAACTGGCATGACATACAACATCACATAAATGATTCATTCTTTGGCCTAAGTCTCTGGATGTAGGGATAGACCTATGTTCCTCTATTCTTCGAAAACGACAGTAAATGTTGCATAGTCTTTTGCTCTCATTAATAGAGCAAAAGCTCTTCTTGGCATGCTATGAGATGCATGGAGCACATTTCTGGAAAGCACAGAATCTGTAAAAAACAAAACCCCATTCTTAGAAACATGGTTTAGCATTTGAAAAAAATATATAACTCAAGGTTCGATTTTCCAGTAAAATTTCCTTATTTATTAACAACTTCATTTTCTTTCTTTTCAAGTGCATAATTCTAAAGATCTCCTGAATGATTTAAGAAGTCCTGCTTGGTAAAGGAACTTTGTATTGTATTGTATTGTATTGTATTTTTTGGTTTTTCGAGACAGGTTTCTCTGTATAGTCCTGGCTGTCCTAGAACTCACTCTGTAGACCATGCTGGCCTCAACTCAGAATTTCACCTGCCTCTGCCTCCCAAGTGCTGAGATTAAAGGCGTGCGCCACCATGCCGGCTTATTTTTTTTTAAGGAACTTTTTAATTGAGTCATTTGTCCAGCTATTTTTTATTTAGCTATTTCATGATTTATATAATGAAAGATATGCATTTTTAACTCTTATTTCCTTCTGTGAGTCCCATATCTCTTCTGATACAACACATCTCAAGTTGCCCTCCAAATTTCCTGTCCTCTTTTTACATGTAGACCACTGAGTTTTATAATATGAGTTATTTACATGAGAATAGGTCAGAGATTATTTAAATGAATCAAAGAAAAGGGATGTTTCAGTGGAGAATATTAGAATGAAGGAATTAAACAATCTCATTGGCTTTTTTGTGGGGGGAGGCTAAGGGAATATTTGGTTTGAATCTCAAACCAGAGGCATATAAAAAAGCAATTTCTGTGGAAGAAGTTTCTTACCTTGGGTCTCATGAGCATATTGAGAGACAGGCAGAAAACTGTTACTCAAATGTGTCACAATATGTGTGGTTTTTACTATTCGGTACTGAGGAAAAAGCTAGTTATGGCATTTTGGTGCAGAATCGGGAAGGCTTATATCTGCCAATGAGGAAACAGGCAAGGTAGATATGAATATTGCTTTATTCCTTCGATGTGATACCATGGAAAGTGACTCTCTCTGCCATAAAATGGCACTTTGTTATTTTAATCTTATTTTTATTTGTGAAGTTCCCCAGTGCTGTGCCACCTCTCTCTCTAGCCACTCTCTTGCATCCAAAGTCACTGTCCCTCCAGTAGCATTCCTGAGGCTGTGATACTGAGATTCTTTGCAGCTCAGGTTACTAATGTCAGTACCCTTAGTTTATATTTCTCATCTACATGGAAAGAAGCCAGCATGGACATGACTAATGCTTCCAATAAAGAGAGCAGAAAACACCAAAAAGAAAGACAATGACACAAAATATACCTCTTCTGCTGGGGTAATCAACCTTGACTTTATCCTGGACAAGAAAGGAGATCAGCACTTCATGTGAGGAGGGCCAATGATGTTCTTATTTCCCACGAATCCCTTTCTCATCACCAATAAAAGCTGTTAGTCAATCACAGATCCAGAGCTTTGTTCCAATGCAGCTCACCCTTTGGTTTTCTTGGATCCAAGCACTTGAAAGAAGGAAAATTTTTTAATCATCTGGTCTAGTGGTAGATACTAAAAGAAAGAAAACTTATGTCTTAAATAAAATAATTTTGGGCTAATCTTAAAATGCGAAATGTTCAAAAACTGTGAACATAGTCCCTAATACTACAGTGCTCCCCCTGATACATAAAGCTTTCTCTTCATGAGGTTGAAACATTAGCAGTGTAAATGCCAGCCTGTACTAAGACATTGTTAAGATGTATGCTGTCTTAGTCAGGGTTTCTATTCCTGCACAAACATCATGACCAAGAAGCAAGTTGGGGAGGAAAGGGTTTATTCGGTTTACATTTCCATACCGCTGTTGATCACCAGCGATGCCGGACTGGAGCTCAAGCAGGTCAGAAAGCAGGAGCTGATGCAGAAACCATGGAGGGATGTTCTTTACTGGCTTACTTCCCCTGGCTTGCTCAGCCTGTTTTCTTATAGAACCCAAGACTACCAGCCCAGAGATGGTCCCACCCACAAGGGGTCTCCCCACCCTTGATCACTAATTGAGAAAATGCCCCACAGCTGGATCTCATGGAGGCACTTCCCCAACTAAAGCTCCTTTCTCTGTGATAACTCCAGCTGTGTCAAGTTGACACAAAGCTAGCCAGTACATATGCCTACACTTACAGCAGGTTTGTTTTATTTGCATTTATTCAATAAGATTACTGATACATATTTATCATATCATTCTATGAGAAAATTGCAAGGGAGGGGACAGGGAATCAGTCCTAGTGTAAAGCATGTGTTCTAGGGAAATCTAGGGATGTACATGTAAACCTAGGGAGAATAGGAAGATCTCTGAGTTCCCTGGCCAGCCACCCCAGCCTTGTTGGCACATTTCAGGACAATGAGAAATGCTGTCTGAATAAAAAGGTAGATGGTGTATGAGAAATGACTTCTGAAGGTTGCACCTGCACAGACTTGAAATTGTACATGCTCATGCATACTCTCAAACACACCTGAACACATTTACTCGTACAGGCACACACATACATAATCACATACACACATAATCACACACACGCACACACACACACACACTCACACACACACACACACACACTCACACAGATTCAAACATATTGTCTTTTGCTCGCTCACTCATACAGAAAGACAGACGCGCACATCCTCACACACTCATACCGACAGACACACATACATGCATTCACATACTCAAGCATATACACTCACACTCATAAACACACATAGCTTATATTTAGAAATAAAAGGTAATATATATTTAAGAATATAACCATTTTGTAGGTTGTAATGAAATGAACAAAATCTGATATCATGTATGGAAAAAAAGCAATGTTGTTATATTTTCTAATATTTAGTGGTATTAGTTTAGTTTTTATAGTGTTTAGGAGTAGAAGGTTCCTTAGGCTAGAATGATCTGAAATAGTTGTACTCTTTTATATTGTTTTTAATATTGTGAATCTTTTGAATATTGACATTTTATGAGTAGAATATTATTTTAATTTTACTTTTGTCATTTTACATGAAAATGTAATAAACATTTTGTGTTTCTTATTTATTTCTTTTTGAACACCAGCAAACTTTTTAAAACTTATCTGGATCTAACATGTCTTTCCTAATTTATTTAAAGACTCTTTTTGAGGGGTAGTTTGTGCCTGATAGAAGAACTATACCCACCTGAGTGCCATTGATGTTCTGGCTTCATGTGAATAAGGCTTCTTTTCATCTGATCAGACACTAAAGGGCTGCACTTTGGAGGCACTAATCAACCCTATGAAATCTCAAGTCAAACCTCTTAATGTTGGAGAGATGACTGTCATGATGAGACTAAAATCTTGGTCAAGGAATAGAAATTCTTTATATATGAAAACAGGAGGTTTGAGCCCAGGACTTAGGTTGATGATCAGTGGCTCTCACTGTCAAAATAAAAATGTATACATCATATGGAAAGCTAGGTCACACCTGCAAAATAGCCCTAAGGTTCCTACTTCAGACATTTCTATCACTAAGAAGTGGCTATTACTAGAATTTTGGTGCAATACTTTTTGTGCAATTTGTCATATATCCCAGAACCTAAGTAATCATCAAATATTTGACAGTTTGCAGTAGAAGACTGAAAAATATATTTTAAATCAACTTTAATACTTTTTCAGATATGGTCATCAATTAATGTCCAGAAACAACAATTAATTTATAATTTAGTTAAAGATATATCTTGTTACTTTTATATTTGTTGTGAAAAAATACCATGACAAAAGCAAATACAGAAAGAAAAACTTTATTTTGGCAGTTCAAGGATAGAACTAACGATAACAGGTGAGTCATGGTGGCAGGGGCCTGAGGCAGCTGGTGTTCATAGTGAGAAAGCAATGAGGAATAACTATCCATGCATCTCTAACGTCTTCATTTTGATGCAGTCTAGAACCAAAACCCGGAGAAGAGATTCCCTCCTCTAGTAAGTGTCTTTTCACCTCAGGGAACCTAATAACTTCTCACAGTCATGCCTACACGCTAGCCAAATTTAAATAATGCCTCATAGCTGTTCTCTAGAGGCTTGTTTCCTATGTTTCTCCAGAGGCTGACTAGTTGACAATCAATATTAATCATCAGATGGCACATTTAAGCTCATATAAAATATATTTATTGAGGAATATTTTGCTTCTTAGCACATTTCATAAAAATATTTCACTTGAATTGCTGTTGGACTCTATGAAACATTCTCTTGGATTCTATATAGTTTAAGAGAACTTATAAAGCTCTGCCAAATACCATGGAAAATGTCATTCCAATGTAACCATCCATTCAAATAATGTTAAAAGACATTTTTCCTCTAATTATCCTCAAGTATCTATTGAGATTCATATACTGTAACTGATTAATTCTTGTTTTGCATTCTGTATTTTAAATTAATATGCCTGTGCTGTTAATAAAATACCTACTAATACTAATTATTTCTTACATGTCAAAAGCTAATTGATGAACTTACCATTTTCAAACATCATTTACTGTTTTGTACATTGTGTGTCAAATCCATCATGTTTCAGTGGCATGCAATGAAATTTTTTCTCCCCTAAGTAAAGGTACAATCTACTTTTCTACTCTTTTTGCATTCTGATTTGATCATTTGACTTCTTTTGGCCAATGTGTCACCAGAAAAGGTTATATAAACAAAGCTCAAAAATGATGGTTGTTTTATCACTGCATGTGGAAGACTTATAGCTAACACCTTGTGCAGAAGACCAAACTATCTTCATGGTGTGGAGGTTAGATGACAACTCTTAGGAGCCAGTTGTCTTTGGATTCTAGTATGAGCTCCAGAGATCAAACTCAGATTGTCTATATCATATAGGAATTCTTTATCTTCTGAGCCACGTCACTGGCTCCAGAATTTTCCTTAAATCCTTTAACAGCACATTAAGTCATTTAAATAGTGATCTAAAAAGTCATATCATAGTTCTGGCATATATATGAAATAGAGAGATGATAGATAGATAGATAGATAGATAGATAGACAGATAGATTGATTGATTGATTGATTGATAATGCCAGTGAACAGAATAGAAAGTGAAGAAATAAATCAATGTGACAAGTGAGCTTTGAGGAACATGCCAAGAATAAAAATCAACTGGACAAAAGACAATTAAATATATCTAGCTGAAAAGTCTTATATTTCCTGCTTAAGTGTAAAAGTACCTCACACTATATAAATTATCATCTTAAAATAGATTAAAGGCTCAAATTAAGGTCTCAAACTAAACTACTAGAAAAATATATAAGAAAAATATTGCTTATTTAAATTCATCTAGTCAGACTTGGTTTAGGATCTAGGCCTATACGCATAGGTAGTAGCAACAAGAATGAATGTATGAGATTGAATCACTTAAAAGCTGGGAGGACACTGATGAAAACTTCAAATGAATAAAGAGAGAATATGAAAAATAGGCTAAAATGTTTGGAAGCTATCTTATTAATGCAGACATATATTCAAATATACAGGAAATAGAAACTTCTCAATAATAAGAAAATTAATTTAAAAATGGACAAAAGACTTGAATAGACTTTTTTTAACTTTTAAAGGCAATTGACAAGCAGATACATGAGAAAATGCTCAAAATCACTAATCATCAGAGAAATACAAATCAAAGTCACAATGAGATGGTGTTGGGGTAATTATTTTAAATCAACAGAATGGTAGTTACTGGTAAAGATATTAGGAGGAAGAACTTCTGTTTTTCACAGAAGGTAAATTAATACAACTGTTGTAGAAAAGCACAGAGACATAAAAAAGTTTAAAATAAAACTACTTCATTATCTTAAAAACTTCACTCCAGACAAACATGGTATCAATATATGAAAGAGATACTGGTACCCCATATTGACTGTAGAAATTATTCAGAAAAGCAAAGGTAGGGGACTTTGCCCAGGCTTTCTCCAATAGACATGTGGGTATAGAAAACATGGCATGTAAAGGAATACTATTTATTCTCAACACAGTAAATAATTCTGTCATTTGTAACAATATAGATGAATTCAAAGGAAGTGAAATAATGCAAACATAGAGAAACACAATTGCATGGTTCTATTTATGTGTGGGGTACCAGATGGTTACCAAAGAGCAGAAGGCAAGGGGGAGTGTGAGAAGTTAGTCAAAGTGTATGAGTTTTATGAATAAATCTTAGAATCCACCTTGTAGCATAGATATTCTAAATACATATGTGCTATAGCCTTGAAGCTGTCTGGGAGATACCTTTACTCTTTTTGTTTTTGTTTTTGTTTTCATGAAAAACAAGTATTAGGCATTAGCTTGATCAAATAATTGTACAACATATGTATGTATTAAACCGCATTTTCATTATACCTATATGAATTTTTGATATGTAAAAGGTAGATGGAAACATTTTGTTTAAAATTCAATAGCTTATTGGTTGTCTTACTTAGACATTCTATTGCTGTGATGAAACATTATGACAAAAGCAAGTTGGTGAGGAAAGGGTTTTCTGTGCTTACATTTACACAAAACAGTGTATTATCAACAGCAGTTAGGGCAGGGACACAAACTGAGCAGGAATTGGGAAGCCGGTGCTGAAACAGAGGTCATACAATAGTGCTAATTGCTGGCTTTCTCCCATAGCTTGTTCTGTGTGCTTTCTTGTGGCTCCCAAGGCTACCTACCCAGGAGGTCAATCATCTACAATGGGTTGTCTCATCCCACATCAACCAGCAATTAGGATAATATCCCATAGGTGGTATCTACAGTGCATCTTATGAAGGCATTTTCTCAATAGAGATGCCTTCATTTCAGAAGGCAGATTTTGTTCCTTTTCTGAGCTTCTTTCTGCAACTCTTATCTTCCTCTCTTCTTGTCTGTTGTACAATCTGGACAAATAATTGTGCCTGCCTGTGGGCCTGAGTACCAGAGGCTTTCCACAGAGATCTCTGGTCAGGCCTGGTGCCAGGGTTCAGACAAAAAGGAAGCGAGTGGGGACAGGGAGCCTTCATCTCTGCTGTGCCTTCAAGATCACTCGGTAACTTCGAGCTCCTCTGCACTGAGTCTGGTCAGGCTAGGCCAGCAAGAGGCTGATTAGCCAGTGAGGAGTGCAGTGGAGCTTCAGTCAGTGCTTTGGGAGAGCAGATCTCTTCCCAAGTGTTACAGCTTTTAGAACAAAAGGCTCATATGATGGAGTCGTTCTCGCACACCTTTAATTCCTTGGGTAGGCTTTATATACATTTTGGGGGGTGATTTGGGGTTGATTCAAGGACAGCAGATACCTCTCCTGGGCTTGGACTGAGAGCTTGGGGGAAAACTTACTTGCATGTGGGAAGGCTTGGTGCTGCTCAAACATGACTGATAGCCACATACCTCTCCTGTGGGGGGCTGTGGGGGTAGTAACTTCCACAGGAGCCAGGGGACCAGGATACATGATGGAATACCTTCTGTCCCATGTACGTGGAAATCACCACCCATCAAGTCACCAGGGTTCCAGACCTTTACTCGACTGGAGACCAGGCTGTCTGTGCACAGCCCACCACCCCACACCTGCCCACTTAACATCTTCATCCATCTCATTTATTTCAAACAAGCTCTTCCAAGTACTTGCTAGTTGCTAGGTAACTTTGCACTAGTCATTTACTATGTCAGCCAGGATTCTGTGGCTACATAATCAGTACCTGAGATTGTCAACTTATAAATCCAAAAGGCTCAGGATTGATTTTATTTTTCAATTTAGGGCTTGTGACAAAGTGTTGTATCATGGCAAAAACCATGCAGTTGGAGAGGATAAAGGTAGAAGTGGTAGGACTCCCACTGTTACATCAGCCTCCCACATACATCTGAACAGAGGCTCCCTCACTGGGTCAAGATCCCATCCCCATCCAGTAATGTGGTGAAGATCAAGCCTAGTATATAGGTCTTTGGTGTCATTTTAGCTTCTGACCATAGCACTTCAATTTTCTGATTCTTGGTTTCATCTCCAGCAGAAAGGAACATTATTTTGTCGTGTTTTAAACAAAGTTTCCTTAGGAAAAGCAATATAATGTCTGAGCTCACAAGCTGTGATGTGTGAAATTCAATAAAAAATTATTTGCGGAGGAGAATTAAAACTTGGATTGGGAAAGATGAGCTGTTTTCGTACATGTGTGACCTTGCCTTTCCTTTCCCCTTGAAACCAGACTTCTGGACTATGTGCTACAGTGGACCACTGGAGGGATTAAGCTGAGTCTAGTGACCTTAGTCTCAGTATTATATCTCTCACTAATTGGATGTTTTTCAATGAACTGTTTAGCTTTGGGGGGCTGAGGTTCCTTCATTTCTAAAATGGGGCTGTGAAGATGAGTGGCTTATTCCTTCAGTGATAAAAAAAAAAAAATTCTCCTCTACTTTTTCTTTCTCCTCACTTTTTATTCCTCTTCCCCTCTGCTCCTCTTTCCCTCCTCCTCCTCTTCTCATTCTTTTCCTCTTCCTCCTCCTCTTCCCATGAGATTGAAACAGGGAAAATATACCTTGCAGGCTAAAAGTTCTGTTTACAGTTAAAAATAAGTTCTGGATTGTTGTGTGTTTGACCCCTCTGCCACCAGTTCTGCTTGATCATGAGGGAGGGAGGTATGTGGGCAGGACACATGTTAGAATGAATGCTTGTTCCTGGTTGGGTGTAGGCAGGAAGTACATAGGCAGGAAATACATCAGGGTTTGCCTTTTCAAATCCCTACAAAATATGAATCATTGCCATTTTCTGAGAATTCGGAGATGGATCTGGACAGAGATCCATTCTCTTGGTCAATATATATTTAGAGCTTGCTTCAAATTTGGCTTTATATTTTGGTAAAGATCTTACTCTCAACGAGTGAGATTAACTTTCCTCCCGTCTTCTCTTCTCCTCCTTCCCTGTCACTTCCTTTCCCTATTCTGCTTTTCTCCTCCTATTACCTCTATTCTTCAACTTTGCTTTTCCTCCCCCCTTTCAAGTTCCTTCTCCTTTCCTCCCTTGCTCTGTGCCCTGCCTCCCTTTCTCCCCTTTGGTCCTCCTAGATATCTAACCCAGGGCCTTAAAATATATAATAGCCATGTCATTTGCCACTGACCTGCATCAGTGTACTTCCAGAGTTAAAACTCTGGCTTATGTGAATAGCTATTTGATTTTTCCTACCAAAGATAGCTAGCCCACCAAGGGACAATACTTCATAAATCTCCCCAATTTGGTAAAACTTGTATGCAAATCTTTTAATTTCTTTACCTTGTAAAACTTTTGTTTATGCAAAGGCTTCACTGCATTTCCAGAATTGATGGCTTGGAGCAGCTAACTTTTCCCCTCTCCTAACTTCCTTTGTACCAATTCTTTTAAAACTAACCAATCACAAAATACGGTGGGACCAAAACCTCCACATATGGGGTAAGATAGTTACTACATACAGTAGAAAAAAAACCAAGTGAAGTTCCTACTTACCTGTGCTTGCTAGCTTACTTTGTGTTTGGGCTTACTCTTTTAATAAAATGTAATTTCCTTGTGGAGTTAATTTGATTTTGTTCATGTGTTTCTTTGTGTGAATTAGGAAAGATTTGCTTGCAACAGGTGAGTAACCCAGAATTCACAGGGAAGAGATATGTATTTTGGCTTGGACATGTGACGTAGAGTATTGCAAGAGTCAGTAGATTGTTAAATGACTCTAAGACAACAACTTCAAATAACAGTGCTAAGACTTTCATATTTCATCTTTTTCCTAAGTCCTTGGAATACTGCCCTTACAAAAACTGTGGTGGACTTGCCACATCATTCCTTGCCTGGTTGTCTCCTGTGTCTAGACACACATGGGCTACAGATACAGTGCAGTCCAATGTACTATGGTTTGGAGCAACCAGAAGTATGTCTTCCCACTTCATTTTTCCACTGCACTCACTGGCTCAGAAAAGATTAACTTTCTGAAAAATGAAAAGGACAGAGAGAAGAGGAGCTGCTTATCAAATATGCACATTTCAGATGGAACTTCACACTCCCTAGAAAGATGTTAGATTGCTGTTAGCTCTCTGGAGCACTCCTGACAATGTGTTATCAGGCCATGTTTGCATGACAGAGGCAGCCCAAGCAGGAAACATTAAGTCATATGACTTCTAAGATGGAATCAATCAAGTGAGTGGTACAGCTCCTGAAAAGTAATTTCACCTTTATAAGGTCTGGTTATCTGTGCAGCTGACATAAGGTTTGTCAGCCCCATTTCAAGTCTGACCAAGTTCGGCACTGCAGCAAGAATTTTAATGAACCAACACTGTAATATGTATGAAAGATGACACTGAGATGAATTCATGAAAAGCTAAGTCCCTAAGAATTATGAACAATTACTTATAGGCTCCATCACCAACTTAGCTTATTTGAAATGCCCATTTCATAGCTCTTACTTCATCTTTCTCTAATTTATTTGTACACATTTAACCACTTGAAAAGAGAAAAAAAAATCTTGTTCACAATCAAACAATTCGGGGAACCCTGAGTTAGAGGAGGGCAGAGCTAAAGGCCAGTCAGATTTTAAAGCTTCATTGGTCTAAAGACAAACTAACTCTTCGTATAAAGATGAAAGGACTTGAAAGCAATGGCTACGTGTCAATTCTGTCCTAGATACTCAGAGAAAATTAGAACCTCTTTGTTCTGATGATGTCACCTTCCCTGAGGTAGTTATCTTTATGGATTTTTCATTTTTTGTATAACAATAGAGAAGTTAACCTTCTTATGTGGCCATAGAGATCCAATCTAGGCACTTGTAAGTTCTAAGAAAGCATTTTATATCTCAACCTGTATCAGGCCTTAATGTTTTAAGACAGGTAACTCAGACTGGTCTTGAATGTTGTGGAGCCCAGACTGGCCCCAATTTCATCATCATATCCTCTGTAGTGCGGTTATTGCAACTGTACTCTGCCATACTGGAATAGGAACTTTTAAAATGTGTCAATAGATGAGTGCTGAAATAATAGTCATTTTATGATCCTGGCTGAACGTGGCATAAAAGTAAGTATTTGTGACAGTGAGCCTACATTTTGAGACACACTTATAGTGTGGCTATACCTTTTATGTGCTAATCCTGGATGTGGATAGCATAGAATACTTGGATGTATGCTAAATAATTGCTGTCTTGTTTTCAGAGGTTCTAGAATTCTTTTTGTTGTCATTAGATTTTGCCCGTTTCTCAATTATTATTTTGTATTGACACTGGGTCTTAACCTACAGCTTGGGCTGAAGTGAAGTGCACAGTGTAGGTCAGACTGAGCTTAAACTTGAGGCAATCCTCCTATCAAAGCTTCTCAAGTGCTGGGATTACAGTTAGACAGTCTGCCAAGAAAGGTTCATTTGTTATCACGCTCAGCCCCCTTTCACTACAAGCTTCTTTCCTAAGCGGATATAGCTCTCACTCCTTTTTATTTTATTCCACCTGAAGTTAGTTTCTTTTTTCTTTTATTTTTTTCAATACAACCCAATCCCAGCTCCCCTCCATCACTTTTCCCAGTGTTCCTGCCCCTCCCAGATATACTACTCCTTTAATTTCCTAGGAATATCAGCTCAACGTCTCTTAAGAAGATACAATAAGACTAGGCACAGATCCATATATCAAGGCTGGAAGAGGCAAGCCGGTTAGAGGAAAAGGGTTCCAAGATCATGTAAAAGAGTCAGAGGTAGCCCCTCTACACACAAAAACACCAAGTTAAAAACCATAACATATATGTAAAGGACCTAGTGCAGAACCATGTGACACTTCAGTTTCTGTGAGCCCCTATAAACCCTGCTAAGTTAATTCTGTAGGCCATCTTCTTCTAGTGTTCTGGACCTCTCTGGATCCTACCAATTTTTCTTTCACCTCTCCTGCAGTTTCCAAAACTGCAAAGGGTGGAACCCAATGGTGATATCCAATTTGTTCTGTCTGGCTCTGTTTCTCTGTCTCTGTCTCTGTCTCTGTCTCTGTCTCTGTCTCTGTCTCTGTCTCTGTCTCTGTCTCTGTCTCTCT
>NC_034595.1:24696250-24718160 GCF_900095145.1 Mus pahari | reverse complement strand
TCTCTCTCTCTCTCTCTCTCTCTCTCTCTCTCTCTCCTTACCATTTGGGTATGGGTCTCTGCATCTGACCCAGTGACTGATAGTCAAAGTCCCTGAGGCTGGTTTAGATCATTAATCCTTCACTGATCCTAGCTGCTCATATAAACTGCCTCTGTCTGAATCCTCTGTTAGTTTACTTCTGTCACCTTGCCTGGCGGTTATTTACGTGACGATGGACTTTTGGATGTCTAGTAATAATGTATTATATTTTGGACATTGTGCATTAAAAATAGGGCATCAATGTACATACTGTAGCCTTTTCCCAGAATGTTCTTTCTTATGCCAGGTTCATCACCTATTAGAGTGTGGAATGGATTGCAGATTGATAAGGCTCAGTTTACCTCTTCTTCTCTCTTATTTTTTAGTGTTTGTCCCTCCATAAAATTTACCAAAATCTACTGGGTCTTGTCTTCAAGGCATTGAATGCCCAGAACTGCTCAAAGGAGATTTCCATTGATCTGGAGGTATGACCCAGTGATAGAGTACTTGCTTAGTTTGTGTAACTCACAGCACATAGTAAAAGGAATTTAATATAGTTCTTAAACTACTGTCCTCAAATATTTTTGAAAAATTAGTCATATGTGACAGTCACTGCTACAATGAGGTCTCACTTCTTGTCATTCAGATCTCAGCTTATATGTCTGTCTGTCTACCCCCCTCTCTCTCTATCATCTCTATTTCTGTGTCTCTCTCTGTCTCTGTCTCTATCTCTGTGTCTCTCTCTGTCTGTCTCTCTGTTTCTCTCTATTCCTTCCTGTAACACCTTCTGGCCTGGGTCAAACTTACAATGAGAATTTGGCTTTTATTATTCTCCAAAAATTCATATGTTGGAAGTCTGTTATTAGATATGACAGTATAGGAAGGCACAGAATGTAAAAGGGATGGGGTCCATGGGTAGGTCTTTATTGTATATTAAGAGTTTGTCTTTGGAAGGAATTTTGAACCCCAGTTTCTCTTTAGTTTCTTATGTAACATTTCTGTCTTGAATTCTTTTCTACTATGAACCATGAGGTTCTCAGGGGAACTGAGCTTTTATTTGTGCTTTGCCCTGAATTCTCCGTGAAGTGGGATATAAATAAGCTTCTTTCACCGGCAGAAGATGTCTACTAGGAATGATCTTTAAGATATATGAGAACTACTACATGTATGAATACACCATGTTGTCAGTGCATGTGAAAGATCTATATAAGCTCAAGCCAGGCAAAATTCAAAAAGTCAAGGAACTATTGGCAGTTGATAGGTACTGGAAAGAGAAGCACAATTTTGTTTTGTTTTGTTTTGTTTTGTTTTGTTTTGTTTTGTTTTGTTTTAAAGTGTTGTTCCAGGGAGTTGGCTCAGCTGTTAATAGCACTAGCTATTCTTCCAGAGGTCGTGAGTTCAATTCCCAGCAACCATGTCTTACAACCATCTATAGTGGAATCTGATGCCCTTTTCTAGTGTACCTTTTACAGTATACTCATATAAATAAATAAATAAATAAATAAATAAATAAATAAATAAATAAATAAATAAGATGGTTGTTCCTAGTACGTCAGCTATGATCCAGCGGAAAGCTACACATCCAAGTATACTATATGGGCAGGACAAATTGGACTTGATAGGTATGAAGAAAAAAAAAAGGGGGGAAACAGAGTTGGGTAGGTAGGGAAAGGGAAAGGACTTAGTAGAAATTGAGGGTACAGTAAATATAACTAGAATATGTAGTATGAAAATCTCAAAGAACTAGTACAATATTAAAATAAGTAAAGACTGCATTAGGTATTTTATTAAGGTAATGAAAAATGTACTAATTACCTAGAACTTTGCAAAAGTCTCATAATCCCTCCACAGTTGTTTTTCCGATTACAAATTGTTTTAATGTTATCAAATAGTTATTGAACTGCCTTTTAAGAGCTAAGTGGGTATTTTGCTCCCTGCTCTCTTTAATCACTTAACTCCTATTTAATCCTCACAACTACTTTGAGGAGAAAGTTATTATTTTCACTTTGTATTTGATGATCATTAAAGTTTTCCTGGAGCTACAGACAGTAGGGCATAGAACAAGAATTTGAAATGAAAAATTTAGATTATCCATCATTTGCTCCTCCCTGATTTTGAAGGAGTGCTATTGCATCCTAAAACATTAGCCTATGAGATTGCTGTTTATTTTAAATGTTTCCCTTCCTTTTAAATTACCTATGCCTCATGTTCATAACTTGCCACCAGCTTAGCTTGGAGAGGGGATACTGAGGACAAGGTGTCAGCAAAAGAATGACTTGAAGTCAAATTGTGAGTACAAGACGATAGCTTGTGTTGTGCTTCAGTCAGCTTTCTGAAGATCACCACACAGCTCAGCTCTTTCAGATCAAAGCCCAGTCTTTTATTTGCATATCAAGTCAGTGGTCCATCTCAGGTTCCCTATTGATTATTCCACCCATCTGATTATTCCATCAATCAGCATTTTTTTTTAAACCTTAGTCTCTTGACAAGTAGGAAAAGACAGCAAGCACATTTTTCTTAACATTGCAAATGAATTCAGAGATCTGCCCGCCTTTGTAAGCACAGGCAATAAGCTGGCTAAGTGGGATCTGGCTCTGAGATCATGACTCCCACCACACTTGAGCCTAAATTTACTCTTTCCTGGAGTGACCTTGAACTCAGGATTCTGCCTGCCTTTGTATCTTTCTGACAAGTTGGCTCATAACACACCTGTCTCTGTTCTTTTAGGCTTGTGAATCCCCTCATATAATTCATATTGCAACCCTATATTTTGCATAGTTGAGAAATTAGATACTTTTGAATACATGTTTTCAGAGATCTTTTCCACAACCTTAAGGGCTGTCCTGAAGGCCACAGCATTCTATAGTGTATTTTTTATTTTTTTTTTTTATTTTTTAAAATTAATTTATTTTTTACACTCCATATTTCATCATCCGTCCCATGCACCCTCCCACTGCTCTGCATCCCCAGCTCCTCCCCATGCCCCTGTCTTCACATGGAAGCCCCCATCTCACACCCTACCTGACTTCTACTTCCTGAGGCCTCCAGTCTCTTGAGGGTTAGCTGCATCATCTCTGAATGAAGACAGGCTATGAAGTCCTCTACTGTATATGTGTTGGGGGCCTCATATCAGCTAGCATATGCTCTCTGTTTGATGGTTCAGTGTTTGAGAGATCTCAGGGATCCAAATTAATTGAGACTGCTGGTCCTCTTAAAGGCTCGCCCATCTCCTCAGCTTCTTTCCTCCTTCTCTAATTCAACTACAGGTGCCAGCTGCTTCTGTCCATTGGTTGGGTGCAAATATCTGCATCTGACTCTTTCAGCTACCTGTTGGGTCTTTCAGAGAGCAGTCATGCTAGGTCCCTTTTTGTGAGTGATCCATAGCCTCAGTAATAGTATCAGGACTTGGGACCTCCCCTTGAGCTGGATCCCACTTGCTGGACCTTCTTTTCTTCAGGCTCCTCTCCATTTCCATCCCTGTAGTTCTTTCAGACAGGAACAATTATGAGTCAGAGGTTTGATTGTAGGATGAAAACCCCATCCATCACTTGATGCCTTGTCTTCCTGCTAGAGGTGGGCTTTATAAGTTTCCTCTCCCTACTGTCCCGCATTTCATGTAAGGTCCCTCCCTTTGATTCCTGAGAGTCTTTTACCTCCCTGGAACATTCTGGAGTATCCCTCCAACCTTCTGTTTCCTGAGGTTGCCTGTTTCTATTCTATCTGCTGGCCCTCGGGGCTTCAGTCCATTTCCCTCACCCAATACCAGATCAGGTTCACCTCTCCCGCTACTCCCACCCCCCATCCATTTTCCCCACTTGTGATTACTTTCTTCTCTCTTCCAAGTGGAACTGAGGCATCCTCACTTGGGCACTTCAGCTTGTTGACCTTTCTGAGTTCTGTGGACTGTATCTTGGGTATTCTGTACTTTTTTTTTTGCTAATATCCACTTATTAGTGAGTACATATCATGCATGCACATTTGGGTCTGAGTTACCTCAGTCAGTATGATATTTTCAAGTTCCATCCATTTGCCTGCAAAACTCAGGATGTCCTAGTTCATAATAGCTGAGTAGTATTCCATTGTATAAATGACCACATTTTCTCTATCCATTCTTCTGTTGTGGGACATCTAAGTTGTTTCCAGCTTCTGACTATTACAAATAAGGCAACTATGAACATAGTAGATCATGTGCCCCTGTGGCATGGTGGGACATCTATTGGGCATGTTCCCAAGTGTGGTATTGCTGGGTCTTCAGGTAGATCTATTTCTAATTTTCTGAGGAAACTCCAGATTGATTTCCAGAGTGTTTGTACCAGTTTTTAATCCCTCCAGCAATGGAAAAGTGTTCCTTTTTCTCCACATCCTATCCAATATGAGTTGTCACCCGAGGTTTTGATCCTAACCATTCTGATTGGTGTAGGATGGAATCTCACGGTTGTTTTCATTTGTATTTCTCTGATCACTAAGGAATTTGAACATTTCTTTAGGTGTTTTTCAGCCATTAGAGATTCCTCTGTTGTAAAAATGTCAGTTTAGTTCTATACCTCATTTTTGGGTTATATTGTAAGTTTTTTGGTGATTAACTTCTTGAGTTCTTTATATATTTTGGATATTAGCCCTCTATCAGATGTGGTGTTAGTGAAAATGTTTTCCCAATCTGTAGGTTGCCAATTTGTCTTATTAAGTATGTCCTTTGACTTATAGAACCATTCCAGTT
This sequence comes from Mus pahari, assembly GCF_900095145.1. Taxonomy (NCBI): domain Eukaryota; kingdom Metazoa; phylum Chordata; class Mammalia; order Rodentia; family Muridae; genus Mus; species Mus pahari. The sequence goes on along the minus strand of NC_034595.1, from coordinate 24,713,425 downwards.
TCATGAGGTCCCATTTAACTATTATTGATCTTAGAGCATGAGTCATTGGAGTTCTGTTTAGGAAATTTCCCCCTTTGTCAATGAGTTCAAGGCCCTTTCCCACTATCTCTTCTTTAGATTCAGTGTATCTGGTTTAATGTTGAGGTCCTTGATCCAACTGGACTACAATTGTACAAGGAGACAAATATGGGTTTATTTTCATTCTTCTACATACAGACAGGCAGTTAGACCAGCACCATTTATTGAAGATGGTTTTTTTTTCCATTGTATATTTTTGTGTCTTTGTCAAAGATCAAGTGACCATAATTGTGTGGTTGTATTTCTGGGTCTTCAATTCTATTCCATTGATAAACATGTCTGTTTATGTATAAATACCATGCAGATTTTTTAATATCAATATTGCTCTGTAGTAATGCTTAAGATCAGGGATTGTGATTTCCCCAGCTGTGTTTTTATTGTTAAGATTTTTTTCTGTACTCTGGGTATTTTGCCTTTGCAAATGAATTTGAGAATTGAACTTTGCATGTCTTTCAAGAATTGTGTTGTGATTTTGGTGGGGATTGCATTGAATCTATAGATTGACTTTGGTACAATGGCTATTTTTCCTGTTATTTCTCTCAGTCCATGAGCATGGGAGATCTCTCCATTTTCTGAGATCTTTTTCAATTTCTTTTTTGAGAGACTTGAAGTTATTTTTTACATATGTTTCACTTGTTTAGTTAGAATTACCCTGAAATACTTTATATTAGTTGTGGCTATTGTGAAGGGAGATGTTTCTCTAATTTCTTTCTCAGCCTGTTTATCCTTTATATAAAGGAAAGCTACTGATTTATTTGAGTTAATTTTATATCTGGCCACTTTGCTGAAGTTGTTTATTAGCTGGAGAAGTTCTTTGGTATAATTTTTGAGGTCACATGTATACTATCATATCATTGGCAAATAGTAAAGCCTTTATTTCTTCCTTGCCATTTCATATCCCCTGGATCTCTTTTTGTTGTCTTATTGTTCTAGCTAGCATCTTGAGTATTATGTTGAATAGATATGCAAAGAGTGGGCATCCTTATCTTGTCCCCAATTTCAGTGAGATTGCTTCAAGTATGTTTCCATTTAATTTGATATTAACTGTTGGTTCTCAGTAAATTGCTTTTATTATGTTTGGGTATGGGCCTTAAATTCCTGATCTCTCCAATACTTTTAGCATGAAAGGGTGCTGTATTTTGTCAAATGCTTTTTCTGCATCTAAGGAGATGACCATGTGATTTTTTTTCTTTAAGTTTTTTCTATAGTGGATTACATTAATGGATTTTTGTATATTAAACCAATCTTTCATCCCTGGGATTAAACCTGCTTGATTGTGGTGAATGATGGTTTTAATGTGTTCATGGATTCAGCTTGCAAATATTTTATTGAATATATTTGCATCGATATTCATAAGCAAGTTTGGTCTGAAGTTCTCCTTTTTGGTTGGGTCCTTGTGTGGTTTAGGTATCAGAATAATCATGGCTTCACAGAATGAGTTAGGCAGTGTTCCTTCTGTTCCTATTTTATGGAATAGTTTGAGGAAAAATGGTATCAGGTCTTCTTTGGAGGTCTGGTAGAGTAGAATTCTGCACTAAATACATCTGGCCCTGTGCTTATTTATTTATTTATTTATTTATCTATTTATTTATTTATTTATTGGCTGGGAGGCTTTAATGACTTCAATTTCCTTGTGTGAAATGGTTTAGATAATTTATCTGCTATTGATTTAACTTTGCTATGTGGCATCTGTCTAGAAAACGATCCATTTCATCTAGAATTTCCAGTTTTATTAAGTAGACTTTAATAGTAGAATCTGGTGGGTTTTTTTTAAATTTTCTCCCTTTCTGTTATTTTTTTCTCCCTTTTCATTTCTGATTTTATTATTATGGACCTCTTGGCCCTTTAGTTAGTTTGGCTTCTATCTTGTTGATTCTCCTAAAGAACCACCTTTTGGTTTTGCTGATTTTTTTTGTATTGTTTTCTTTGTTTCTATTGGGTTGATTTCAGCCTGAGTTTGACTATTTCCTTCCTTCTAGTCCTCTTGCATTTGCTTCTTTTTGCTCTAGAGCTGTCAGGTGGGCTGTTAAGTTGTTAGTGTAAGATCTCTCCAGTTTCTTTACCAGGGCACTTAGTGCTATGCACTGTCCTCTTAGCAGTGCTTTCATTGTGTTCCTTAAGTTTGCGTATGATGTGCCAACATTTTATTATTTATTCCAAGATGTCCTTAATTCCTGTCTTTATTTCTTTCCTTACCATGATGTCGTTGAGTAGAGAATGGTTCAGTTTCAACATGTATGTGGACTTTCTTTAGGTTTTGCTGTTATTGAAGACCAGCTCTAGGCCATGGTGGTCTGATAGGATGTGTGGTATTATTTCAATCTTCTTGTATCTGTTGAGTGTTTTTTTGTGTGTGTGTGTGACCAATTATATGGTTGATTTTGGAGAAGGTACCATGGGGTACTGAGAAGAAGGTGAATTCTTTTGTTTTAGGGTGAAATTTTCTGTAGATATCTGTTAAATCCATTTGGTTCACAACGTCTTTTAGTTTCACTGTGTCTCTTTTTAGTTTCTGTTTCAATGACCTGCCCATTGGTGAAATTTTCTGTAGATATCTGTTAAATCCACTTGGTTCACAACCTCTTTTAGTTTCACTGTGTCTCTTTTAGTTTCTGTTTCAATGACCTGCCCATTGGTGAGAGTGAGGTGCTGAAATCTCCCACCTTTATTGTGTGGGTTCAATGTGTATTTTGAGTTTTAGTAAAGTTTCTTTTATGAATTTGAGTGATCTTGCATTTGGGGCATAGTTGTTCAGAATTGAGACTTTCTGTTGGTGAATTATCCCCTTGATAAATACAAAGTATCCTTCTCATTCATGCTTGATAACTTTTGGTTTAAAATCTATTTTATTGGATATTAGAATGGCAACCCCTGCTTATTTCCTGGGACAATTTGCTTGGAAGACCTTTTTCTATACTTTTACTCTGAGAGAATGTCTGTCTTTGTTATTGAGATGTGTTTATTGTATGCAGAAAAACGCTGGATCTTGTTTGTGTATCCAATCTGTTGCTTATGTCTTTTTATAGGTGAGTTGAGTTCATTAATATTGAGAGACATTAAAGACAGATGACACTTGTTTTCTAACATGTTTTTGTAGGTGACTTTATACTTTATATACTTATGGCTCTCTGCTTTTTACTTTACTGTCAGATGCTTAATATCTTGTCTTTTTTTTTTTTTTTTTTTTTTTTTTGAGACAGGGTTTCTCTGTGTAGCCCTGGCTGTCCTGGAACTCACTCTGTAGACCAGCCTGGCCTCGAACTAAGAAATCCACCTGCCACTGCCTCCCAAGTGCTGGGATTAAAGGTGTGTACCACCACTGCCTGACTATCTTGACCTTTCTTTGGTGCAAGTCTCTTCCTTGTGTTGGAGTTTTCCTTCCATGGTCCTCTGTAGGGCTGGGTTGGTAGATGTTTGCATTTGGTTTTGTCCTGGAAGATTTTGGTTTCTCCATCTACGTTGATTGAGAGGTCTTCTGGGTATAGTAGCCTGGGCTGGCATTTGTTTTCTATCAGAGTTTTCATGATCTCTGACCAGGCTTTTCTGTTTTTCACAGTCTTTTTTTGAGAAGTCTGGTGTAATTCTGATAGGTCTACCTTTGGGTGTTACTTGGCCTGTTCCCCTTGCAGCTTTTAATATTCTCTCTTTGTTCTGTACATTTAGTCTTTTGATAATTATGTGTCAAGATTTTCTTTTCTTATCCCATTTATTTGGTGCTCTATAGGCTTCTTGTACCTTTATAGCCATCTCTTTCTTTAGGTTGGGGAAGTTTTCTTCTANAATTTTGTTGAAGACATTTTCAGGTCCTTTGAGTTGGGCATCTTTGTTCTCTTCTATTCTGATTATTCATAGATTTGATCTTTTCATTGTGTCCTGAATTTCCTGAATGCTTTGGGTTAGGAGATTTTTATGTTTCAAATTTTCTTTGACAGTTTTGTCAATTTCTTTTACCTTGTCTTCTACATCTGAGAGTCTCTCTTCTATCTCTTGTACTCCGTTTGCAATACTTACATCTATATTCCTGACCTCTTTCCTAGGTTTTCTGTTTCTGGGTTTGCCTCCATTTGTGTTTTCTTTATTGTTTCTACTTCCACTTTTAGGTCTTGGGTCACTTTATTCAATTCCTTCTCTTGTTTACCTGTGTTTTCCTGTATTTCTTTCAGTGAGTTATTGATATCCTCCTTGAAGGACTCTATTATCTTCAAGAGATAGGATTTTAGGACAGATTCCTAATTGATTTTCAGGTGTGTTGGTGTATTCAGGGCTTGCTGTGGTGGGAGAACTGGGTTCTGATGATGCCCACATATTTTGGCTTCTGTTGCTTATGGCCTTGTGCCTTTCTCCATCTGGATATCCCTGGTATTTGTTAGTTTGGGTGATTGTATGGAATTTGCCTCTTTTGTCCCTGGGCTGCTTCAAGTCTCCTGGTATGCCTGAGGCCCTGGCTATATCTGACCACCTATGGGGCCTTCCAACTGGGTGTTCTTCAGATGGGCAGAGAAACTGTTGATCTGCTGTTCTGGCTGAAGTGCATCTGCTAGGAGGCCTTCAGACAACTGCTGTAAGTGTAGTGAGTCCTCTAGGATTGATCAGAATATGGTGTCTTTACAGGAGTAGACCAACTAGGAGTCTGCCCCATCAGCAAGACCAAGCTAAATGTGTGGAAGGAACAGAAGGAGAGTGGTATTCAGGAGGGCAGGGGTTTGGTGAGTTATGGTTCCAGAGTCCACCAGGCTCCCAGTAGCAGCTCCGGGATTTGTGCAAGTTCATCATGGAAATTGGTTGACAATATTCCTTGATTGTTCAGTTTTTGTCTCTTTTTGGAGTCACTGTAATTCTAGCTTTACAAAAAAAATTAATAATTCTCATCCTGTTTCTGTTCTATAAAGTAATTTGAGAAAAAAATGTTAGTTATTTTTGAAGATCTTGAAAAACTCACTAGTAAAGACATCTGAGCCTGGACCTCATAGTTGGAGATTTTAGCTACTGCTTCAGTCTTATTGTTTGTTATACATCTGTTAAACTTATTTATCTCATTTCAGTTTAATTTTATAAATCACATGGATTTAGAAATTTATAATTTCTCTTAGATTTTCTATTTTTTTGTAATATGTATTTTAAAATAATGTCTAATAGTGTTTTATTTTTCATTAGTTTCTGTTGCAATAGTTCTTTCATCATGAATTTTATTATTTTGTTCTTTCTCCCCTTTAGTTTGCTAACTAAGGGTTTGGTAATAATGTTTGTGTTTTAAAAAACTCTTTGTTGCATTGATTGTTTGAAATTTTGTCACCATTTCTATTCTATTAGTTTCTGTCTTGATATTAATATTTACTTTTCTGCGTACAGATTGGAGTTTGATTTGTTCTTTTTCCTGATGCTCAAGCTGCATCATTGTTTATTTACAATGTCTCTGATTTCTAGACATGTAAATTTTCCTACTCAGACAACATTCATCGTATCACACATCTTCACTATGTTATATTTTCATTTCATTTAAATCTGAGAATTTTAAAATTTTCTTCTTGAATTTCTCTAGGATTCTTTTCTCATGCAACTGTATGTTGTTTGGTCTTCATGAGTTTCTATTTATTTTAAGTTTTCCCTTGCTATTGGTTTGATGTCTGTTCCATTGTGATCAGTCAGAATGCAAAGGATCATTTACATTTCCTATATTTTCTGACACTTCGTTTCTTTATGTTCTATTACTATGAATCATGGCAATGGCAACTCTTTTAAAGGAAAGCACTTGATTGGAGTGTACTTAAATTCAGAGCTTTAGTCCTTATCACCATGGTGGGGGAAGCATGATGCACACAGGCAGACATGGTGTCAGAGAGTTAGCAGATAGTTCTACAATTCAATTTGGCCTACTGAACATTTAAAGCTCATCCTAGTAACACACTCCCACCAAGAAGACCACTTATCCTAATCCCTATCAAGTCGTGTCACTCTCTAATAATCAAACATTCAAATCTATGAAGCTATGGGAGTTGGGGCATGCTTATTCAGACCACTACATTCCACCCCTTCATCCCCATCAGCTTGTAGCTATATCAGAATGCAAACCAAAAATGTATTCAATTAAACTTCAAAAGTCCTCATACTTTATAACTGTCTTAACATTGTTTAAAGTCTAAAGTCTCAGCTGGGCAGTGGTAGCACAATTGGGAGGCAGGAGAAGGCAGATTTCTTAGTTCGAGGCCAGCCTGGTCTACAGAGTGAGTTCCAGAACAGCCAGACCTACACAGAGAATGAAAAACCAAAAAAAAAAGTCTAAAGTCTAAAGTCTGTTCTGAGATTCATGGCAATCTCTTAATTGTAACAACCACAATTGGAAGGTAGTTTACATACTCCCTGTTAGCAGCTGTCCTTGGCAAGTTTCCTCCAACTCAAACAGCTCTAATATCTTGAGGTCTGCAAGGAAATCCAGGTTTACCTTTATGGCTTCACATAAAGGCTTTTCTGGCCTCCATGCAGGGACAGTCCGGAAACACACCTAGCTTCAACAGATTTCCAAAAAAAGTAGATTACAACTGGCTTCTTGTATCCTTGAGTCTAAAGCCAGAACCACATGGCTAAATCTGCCAAATTATGCTACTTGTTGGGGATAGAACACGGCCCCTCATTCAAATACATTTCAACAGATTTCTGGTTTTGATTTGTTTTTTTTTTCCTAAACTTGGCTGTCCTGAAACTCACTCTGTAAAAAAGGCTATCCCTGAATCCAGAGATTTGCCTGCCTCTGCCTCCAAAGTGCTAGGATGAAAGGGATATGCCACAAAGCCTGACTCTAAGCTTTTCTTTAATTCCTTTTCACAAGTTGGAAGCTTAGCTGGATGGAGCATTGCCCTGAGGTCACTATTTTCCTTTTGCCCCTTACCATCTGATATTTCTTTAAACTTTGTATCTCCCCAAGCACAGAACTTAGTTCCATTACATTTCATGCCTCTTTTTTCCATCAACTACATTTTTTAAAAATTTTCATTTTTGTTGTTCAGCTTTCTCCTATTCATTATAGATTGGCATAATAATGCCAACTAGTAACTTGAGGACACAGGCAGTACCGGGCTGTATTGAAATCTCCTCTGACAGCACCATTGGACCAGAACTCTTGAGCTGGGCCCACACCATTTACCTCATCGTAAGCACCATTGTCTTCCATACACCTACTAAGATAGCCCTTTAAGCTCTAGGTAAAGTGTCTAGTTGATTTCCTAGTCCAAAGTTACAAAGTGTTCCATAGTCTTCCAAACAAATATATGGTCAGATATTCTATATTTTTTCTAAAAAACAACATCACAACAGTACCCCAGGCTCTGGTACCAACTTCTATCTAAGTTAGTGTTGTATCACTATGAAGAGACACCGTAACCTGTGATTTTACATTCAATGGTATATATTTGATGGCATTAATTGATCTGTGTGGAGCAAGTTGTATGTGTTTAGAATTATAATAGACTCTTGACTAATTATTACCCTAAGTGGTACATCTGATGGTTTATTTTATTGGATGCTAGAACAGTGTTGCTTGTTTTCTAGGTCCATTAGTTTCAAATACCATTTTTTTTCATCCATCCTTCTACCCTATGATAGTGTCTGTATTTTGTGAACTAGTATGTTAATTTTAAGTGGGGAAATTGAAAACAGTAATATTTCAAGTTTGTATAGAAATGTGTGTTTTAATTTTCATAATTGTTAGCTTTCCATTTTCCCTTGTTGATTTATTAATATTTTTGTCTTATTATTATTTCCTATGTCTTCGTACATGGCTTTGTTTTGCCTTCAATTCAGATCACTTCAGGTATGTTTTTTAGAACTGGTTTAGAAATCGTAAGTTACTTTATTTATTATGGTATTTCCACCAATTATGATAGGCATCTTGCTGGGTGGAGGAGTATGGGTTGGCAGTTATCTTTCAGAACTTAAAATATGTTGTTAAAAGCCATTCTGACCTTTAAAGTTTTAGTTTAATGGTCCACTGTTATTGTAATGAGCCTGCCTTTATGTGCGACTTGGTCTTTCTTGCTACTTCAGTCTACTTGATTTCTTCCATATAGTGTTTTAATTAAAATATGATGAAGAGGAGTCCTTTATTGGTCTTGTCTGCTTGGTAAATGCTTCTTGGATTTGGAATGGTATTTCTTTCTTAACTCTGGGTATTTTCTCATATGATTCTTTTCAAAATACTTTCATTGGCTTTAGAAGGAGATCCTTCTCTTTTGCTGATTATCAACTTTTTATGTCAGTTCCCACTGGCAACTTCTTGGTTTTTTTATTGCTTTATCCTTATTTGGTTTTCCCAGTTCACATATATTGTCATTAAGCCCAGATTTGTTGCCATCTCTGTATCTATTATGCTAATGACATTTTCCACAGATCTTTTTATTGGACTTGGTTTTAGTTCCAGCACTTCAGAAGGGTCTTTCAGTATTTCTTTGTTGAATTGCTCTTTTTTTATCTTTTATCCTCTTTTTCATTTCATTTATCTGTTTGAGTTCTTGAAAGAAATTTATTTTCTCTGTGATGTCTTTGAAAGTATTCATAATCATTCTTTCAGTTCTAGGTTTGGGGTTTTAATCTAGCATTAGGATTAGAAAATTTTGGAGTTGTGCTGCCTTGCTTTTTATGATTTTTTTAAAATTACTACATTAAAATTTGTAATTTGGTATTATTTCGTTACCCACATTTATTTTGTATTACCTACACTTTTCAGTTAAGTTTTTGAAATATTTAAGTAGAAATTTGATATGGTAGAATTTAAATACAAAGTTTAGAAAATATTTCATCTAACCAAGGGCTTAGATTACCTGCTACAAAATTTGTATTATTTCAGGAATAGAATATTAACTATGAAAACAACCCTGACTTCTGGATATTATCAGTAACTAATAGGTATTTAAGACCAGTAACTTGAGACCCCCTCTGACTTTAAGAATCGCTGAAGCATAAACATCCAGGGATATTATGCAGTATAGTGAGATTGTAGTTAAACAGGTAAAGATGAAGAGGTAATTATTGGAATAACAATAAAATTGACTCCTAAAAGAAAAAAAATTAGACAGGTAAAGCAGCTGAGAGGGAAAATTTGCGATGATGCTCAAATTTTCAGATTTTAGAAATCATTAAAGCTATGAAGTGTTATAATTAAGAAGGAAAAGGAGGAGAGGAAGATCAGAATAAGAGGAAGAGACTTAGGAATAAGCAGAGCAGTATAAGGGACATGGATATATGATATAGTATGAATTGTCTTGCAGTAGACCAAGTTAAAAACCTGTTTTAGACAGGAGTCCTAAATCTTAACTGAGCAATAGATATACAACAACGAAACACTCATGAAACACATGTGAAAGAGTGGACATTTAACAATAGAAAGTGTAGAATAAAAGAAACTTTATGGAATGATTGTTTGTACAGATATTTTTCAGTTGAAAGTCCTCAGATTCCTATGGCTATACTAGGCCCTATGTGGTGCTGCAGGGACAGGAGCCAGAAGCTGTTGGTCTCTGCAGCCTCAGTGTTCTGTGTGACTCTGGCAAGTGGCACACAGGTGGCAGTACCGCTTTTTGAGGCATTTCTCTAATATCCCTGTATTTCATCGTTGCTGTTTTCATCCTTCAGGTTCAGTGTGTTCTGTATTGACAGGGTTTTGCCTAATGGCCCAGGTTGTTGATGTGTTCTTCCTCTCTTGTTTTTATAAGTGCTGGAATTATAGGAGAGTGCCACTATAGTCACCAGCATGGATTTTAAGTATATATTCTTAATTAAGTTTTAACATATGTATATAATTATAAAATGATCATTATATTCAAGGTAATGAACTATTCTTGAAATCTAGTGTACTCATCAAACTCTTACCATGCTCTGTCCAAGCAATTTCTTAGCTAATTCTTAAGCTACCTTTTTCTCTATTATCTGCATTAAAAAAGAAGAAATGAAACGAAAAATCAAAAGGAAGAACAGGAATGGCAGTAATACATGGAACCATACAGCAGGCTCATTTTATACCAGGTTTATATTTTATACACTTATTTTAAGATTCATTTAATGCAGACAATGTTGCTTTTTATTTCTGTGTATTACTTCAGTCCATGGTTATATCTAATTTATTTATTAATTCAATACTTATGGATATTTGTTGGCTTTTATTAAAAAACAAAAGCTGAAAAATTAATTATGTATAATTCTTCTCAAGACAAAATTTATTTCATTTAAGGAAATGTTAGTCAGGATTCTCTAGAGGAAAAGAACTGATATGATGAATATATATATATATATATATATATATATATATATAATATGCTATATATCATATCTATTATATAATATATTTAATTATATATTAAAATAAATTATTAAAGTATCATAGTTTAAAATAGTAACAAGAGCTGAATTACCCTTGGGAGTCTGAGAATCCTGTATTTGCTCTGTCCTTGAGGCTGGGTGCCTCAGCATTCAGTGTAGTCCTATGGTGAATGTCTCTCACAAGAGAGGCCAAGAGCCTGGCCATTATTTAATTCATGAGGATGGGGGCCTCAGCAGTCCCAATCTGGTGCCAAAAGCCTGGAGGGTTCTTGGAGAGTCGTTGGCCCTCAGTCAATGATGGAAGGCTGGAAATGCTAGTTCTGACAGCAGTAAAGTAATCACCACCAGCAGTAGCCACAGGAAAAATGGACTGAGCAGAGAGATGAAAGCCAAGTGAGCAAAAGGCAACCAATCTCCTCCAGCTGTAGACCTGTTCATCTGAGCTGCTACCAGAAGGTTCGGCCCATACTTGAGGTGTGTCTACCCATATAATTAAGTCAATTAAGACAATTGCTCTGGTGGGGCTGACTACTCAGGTGATTCTAATTAGTGCTCATTAATATTAACATAGCCACAGCCATGAGTAAATACCTATGAGAAGATGGGATACATATTAAGGGCATGTTTAATTTCTTAAGAAACGTCACACTTGTTCACAATCTATGGCACATTAACAGTGTGAAATTTTAGACATTATAGAGCTGAACAGAATTTATTATTTTTCTAATTTTAGCACTGATGAATAGCTAGATTCCAAGCTTCCAATGGATTTGAGCTACGAAAGCTATTGTATTTCTAGAAATAAAATGTGAAGGTTTCTTTATCACTGCTAAGCACAGAGAGGTTTATGAAACAGTACACAGTATCTGATAAATATAAAAACTAAATTGATACATTGGAACATATTCAGACTAAGAATAAAACTCTTAAGCAAAATTGAAGTTCATTAAAAATGAGCAATAAGGTTAATTACAAGGCCTCATTCATTGCGTGAGAAATATTTGGAAGGTTTAGAACGATTCTGTATATTACTTGTGGAGGTACAGAGGGTATTCAGGAGTCAAATTCATCAAGATGTACCCTCTAGCTAGATCTAGCTTTGTGTATATTCTTCAATGAAATTGATTAAAGAAAAGTCAATAATGTCTGCACCAAGGGAATAGAGTTTTTCAACTGCCTTATTGAAAGCCTTTCTGAGGAATGAAGTCTCAATGCAATCTCAATGGCCTGGGACACTGTTGGCTACTTTATTTCTCGAGGCTTCCTTGGCTTCATTTATGTTGATCTGCAAACCTTATCACCTTTCTAAGATGTTTGTTTTCAAGTGGTCACAAGCTTCCAATCTGAAGTGAGCCTTTCTGCAGGCTTGGGATTTGGTGCTAGCTCTGGCAGAATGCCAAAAGAAGTCTTTGATTCTGGACCTCATCTCCCAGCTCCTGCTTCTGAGATGATTGGTAAGGCTTGTCAAGGTTATGTTTGTTCATTTAAAAATTTTAATGGCCAGAGTTCTTTTTACCCTGTATATCTGAAATATGGTATTGTATTCACTTAGGCAAACACAGGGGGAAATCCTACCTCTGTAACTTCCCAGACTTTGGCTGACTTATGGACTGCCCTATCTAGGCCTGGGATACGTCATCAATAAGCACAGGTGCTGAAAATGCCCTTCTACTTGGACTTTGTGCAACAGGAAAGGAAGTAATTTATTCAGATTGCTTAGCCCAGCTGAGTGCTTTTCCTAAGAAATATATGAAGCTGAGTGGCCTGGACTGCATTCTCTCCCCCCCACCCCCCGTTTCCCACTGTACTTATTTTATTTGGTGTGTGCTGTTCAATTAGCTGACTCTGAAGGCTTTGTCCGACTCTGTGGTGATGCAGCAGCAAGGGGCAATGTTGATGTCTGTGGCCCATATTACCACTAGAGAATATGGTAATGTCCCTAGTCAGTGCAGCTACTAGGGACCATGTGTATATCTAGGACCTGTGCCTAACTGGACCCACTTATCACTGGATGCAACACTCTGGAGAGCTGGCCCCATCTCTTACCAATAGCAGCACTTGGTAGAGCAAGTCTTGCACCTTGCCAGACAGCACGATAGGCCAGGCATGACCTGATCCTGGAGCCAGCCACAGGAACAGAACATGAACCATCCCCAAGGACAGAATGAGGGAAAGCTGGCTCTGACACCCGCAATAAGGTAGTCAGGGCAGTTACAGGAGAGGTGGATGCCCTACCCCAACCCTCCACTGTCTAAGGCAGTTGCAAGAGAACTGGTCTTAAAGTCCTGAAAGCAGGTAAGCTGGCCTTGCCAGGCACCCTCATTGGCTGCAGCACCCAGGAGGGAGGCAGACACCTTATCTGGCCAGCACAGTAGAACTAGCTCTGGTGGAGAGTGCACAGGTGCAGGTGAGCTGGCCTGAAGGCAAGAGCTCAGGAGAACTCAACCTGCCACTTGGCCACTTGTCTGGCATAAAGTGGTACAAATGTGCAGGGATGATGCCCTCCTCCTCTCCCTCTAGCCAGCAGCAGCTGAGAGAGCTCCCCTGGGGTCATAAGCACTGGAGAGCTATCCCTACATCTTCATTGATCATTGACTATAGCACTCAGGAGAGAGGCCCTGGACCTCACCTGGGCAACACAGGGTTGGTTCTGATGGCAAAGGTTTTCTGAGCCAGTCCTGAGGTTGTGAGAGTCCAAGAACTGGCCCAGTCCCACACAATCTGCAGCACTTATGAAGGTGGGCCCTGCACCTTGCCTGGACAGCACAGTGGAGCTGGAGCTGGAGGCATGGGTGCAATTAAACCAGCCTGGAGGGCTTAGCTGGCAGAGCAGGTTCTGGTCATATGGATAAGGGAGAGTAGGTGGACTGACCAGTTCAGCTCCCATCCAGGCCCAGTTCCAGGGCTCTGAATTGACTCACCCCCAAATCTATATGATCCTTGAAAAGTAGAGATGTGTGAATGGGCAAGTTCTGCTGTTCCAAAGCTGTAGAATCTGCACAAAACAGGAAAACGAAAAGATAGTGGGAGGTGGGGGGGGGGGTTCTGATGAGGATCCAATATTGATGGTGTCACAGAAGCCAGAGATGTTGAACCAGACAAATAACTCATTGCAATGAACATTTGCAAGTGAATATGTGTGAACAGAGGGATATACTGTGAGACACAGTATGACATACTCATACTACAGCTTCTACAATGAGATAAGATGTTTTCTATGCTTTGATTTTTATTGTTCTTGTTTGTTTGTTTGTCTGTGTGTATGTGTGTGCATTTTACTCAAGGAGAGGTTGCAGTAGTAAGGGGCAGATACGAGGGAATGGAGAGATGAACATTACTGGGTGTATGATGTGAAACTCATAAGGAATCAATAGAAAGTAAAAGAAATATATGTAAATTATAGCAGTGAGAGACTGTCTGCTTTACATGCTAAAACACATTTTAAGAGTTAATTTATCTATTTGTCCACATATATGTGAGTGAAGGCAAAGACAAATGGTGTCAGAAAACTGTTTCAGGGAATGAATTCTTGACTTCCTCCTTGTTGAGGGAGGGTCTTTCTTTTTTCTCTCACTGTGAAATACTCAAAATAGGCTGTGATACTTATTTTTGCCCTAAGATTACAGATCCTGAATAATTAATTTTCCTCCTTTAAATTTGGGATCAATATTGACCATGACAAAACTGAGCTGCAGGGAAACATGGGCATTTGCCTGCCTTACTGATGTTTTCATGGGAGCTAGAATGGTGAATGGTCAACTGATATTTAAGGCTTGAATAAAGAATGGGGGAAACTATTTTAGTAGTTGTATTTCATACTGAATGTATAGCTATAGTTTAAAAATCAGGAGTTATTTTTTCTATAAATCAGAAATAGAAGCATACAAAACTGCTTTCAAGTTTAATATACTCATTGACCAAGCTTTGGAAAATGTCTTTAATCTAGGTGTGGTGTTCTTTAATACATCAATTATACTGCTCTAACAAAGCATGGTCTTGTCTACCAATGAGCAATTAGAAAATCAAATCAAGAAAACAATTCTTAGTAGCATGATAGAAGAATGCAAGACAGATGTGGTGGTTTGAATGATAATGGAATCTGTAGGCTTATATTTTAACACCTGATCTCCAGTTAATGGAACTGTTTGGGATAGTTTAGGAGGTGTAAACTTATTGGAGAAGGTATGTCACTGGATGTGAGCTTTGAGATTTCAAAAGATGCAGGTGATTCCTGTTGTCTTTGTTTTGTGGTTGTAGAATAATATGTGTGCTTTTAGCTGTTCCTTTGCTCTATCATAATGGATTCTACCTCTCTGAAATCATGAACCAGTTAAACACTTTCTTCTAGACGTTTCCTTGGTCGGGTGTTTTATCATAGCAGTAGAAAAATAACTAAGACAGAAGTTCATATAAAGGACAAGGCTTTTGCTCTGACAGCCCTGATTATGAGTTTCTTTGGAGGAATGTGGAAGACTTTGTGACTCTGTACTAGGAACATAGTTAACTCTTTAAACATAGCTTAATGGGCCATTTTAGGAGAATCTTGGAAGACAATGCTGAGGATTGTGAACCATGGAGAAGCAGTAAGATGTATCAGAGGAGATCAATATTAGTGACTGAAGTAATGATAATTTCTGTGATATTCTGGGGAAAATTGTGACTATTTTCTATCCTTGCTCAAACAATATTCCTGAGGCTAAATTGAAAATTAATGCACTGATTTCTTTAGGGGAGATTTCAAGATGCTAATCTAATATTGATTCTGTAATATGATTATCAGCAATGACTTTTATCCAGGTCTACAATAAAAAAGAGAAAACAGAGCAAAATAAATAAAAAAAAGTAGAGTTCACACACACACACACACACACACACACACACACGCGCGCGCGCGCACACACACACACACACACACACATATATATATATATATATATATATATTTTTTTTTTTTTTTTTTTTTTACATTCCAAATGTTGAGCCCTTCCCTGTCCCTCCGCCCCGAGTTCCTCACTCCCCACCTCTTTGCTTCTGAGAGGGGTACTCCCACACTCATCCATCTACTGAACCCCACCGAACCGCAGTAGCATCCCCCTTTCCTGGGGTACCAAGTTTCCTACAGGATTCCTACATCCTCTCCCACTGAGGCCAGACAAGGCAGTCCTCTGTTACATATGTATCCCAGGGCCATGGATAAGTCCATGTATGTTCTTTGGTTGTTGGCTTACACTCTGGGATCTCTGGGGGATCTGGGTTAGTTGATACTGTTGTTCTTTCTATGGGGTTGCAATCTCCTTTGGCTCCTTCAATTTTTCCCTGAACTCTACACAGGAGTCCCTGACCTCAGTCCAATGATTGGCTGTAAATATCTGCATCTGTCTCAGTCAACTGCTGGTAGAACCTCTCAGAGGACAGCCATGCTAGGCTCCTGACTGCAGGTATAACATGGCATCTGTAATAGTGCCAGGGTTTGGTGCCTGCCCATGGGATGGATCCCAAGTGGGGCCAGTCACTGGATGGTCTTTCCTTCAGTCCCTGAAGTCCTACATTATTTTTTTAGACAGGAACAATTCTGGATCAAAAATTTTGAAGAAGGGCAGGTGTCCTCATGCCTCAGTTGTGTGCCAAGTCTATCTACTGGTGGTGGTCTCTTCACATTCCATCTTCCCACTGTTGGGCATTTCAGCTAAGGTCAAACCCCTTGAGTCCTGGGAGCCTCTCACATCCCAAGTCTCTGGGATATTCTAGAGGTCCCCCCCCAACCCCCCACTGCCCTGCTGCTGCATATTTCCATTCATTATCCACCAGAAAATTGAATGTTGCAGCCAAGCCTTGTGCCTAAAGAGATAAGATCAAGTCAAGGCCTGGTATGCATTAGAATAAAAGGAGGGCTTGCCTCAGGGAAGGATCTCACTTCCCCTAAGCCTCAGACTAGTGAAAAGAAAAGCCTTAGGGAACATTCTGTTCCTGAAAATAACAAATTAAAACTCTTACAAATGTAGGGGTCTAAGCTTAACCTTTAGCATTCAACTGAATTAGAAAGTGCCCCCACTGGGTAATGACTTTAGAGTCCTGAAGGATACAAGATTAAAAAGAATTGTAGAAGCTTTCTCCACAGTTAAAAAGTAGTGTTGAGGCCTGGTGTATGGCAGGGAAGTACCTACAAGGCCTTTATTGGTCCTTATGTGAAGCTGGGAAAGTAAAGGCTAAATTATATTGGAGACTAAGTTGTTGGGAATTCTAGAGTCATGAGACATTTGCGAAAGAGTTACATAGAGGAACTAGAACCAGCCCAAGAGAGAGAAGCATGTTCCTGACAGCTAAGAGTGAAAAATGGAGGTATATGAAGTTTTCTCTGCTGTATGTCATTCTTTGCCCAGTATGCCCCTGTTCCGTTCTTTTGGAGTGGTAATGTATATTCTGTGCCATTGCACATTGGATATATGTAATTTTCTTTTTCATTTATAGGGAGTTACAATAAAGAGATTAACCCTGAGTCTGACAGGACTGTGAATACTTCATCCCCAGTTAGTAGAACTCATTTCAAAGGATTAAAAGATATGGCTTTGTTTGGAAGGTATGTCACTGAGGGATAGACTTCCGGATTTCAAAGGACCAGCAAAGTTCCCTGTCTCTTTTTCTGTCTTGCTGTTGCTTATCAAGATGTGAGCTCTCAGCTATTCCTTCACTACCTGGACTTTGTCTAAAATCATAATAATTTGAATACTTTCAACACTTTCTTTTCTTCTTCTTCTTTTTTTTTTTTTTTTTTTTTTTTTTTTTTTTTTTTTT
>NC_034595.1:24671450-24696230 GCF_900095145.1 Mus pahari | reverse complement strand
TGTGAGCTCTCAGCTATTCCTTCACTACCTGGACTTTGTCTAAAAATATATTCATTTTGGTCAAAGCAAGAATTCAGAAAGTCCTTTTTTTTTTTTTTTTTTTTTTTTTTTTTACTTATTTGATATTTTCGTTATTTACACTTCACATTATATTCCCTTTTCTCATTTCCCCTCTGAAAAGCCTACCCCCACCCCCTTTCCCTGCTTAATAACCCACCCACTTTCACTTCCCTGTCCTGGCATTCCCTTACACTGGGGCATTTAGCCTTCACAAGACCAAGGGCCTCTCCTCTCACTGTTGTCCCACAAGGACATCCTTTGCTATATATGTGGCTGAAGCCTTACATCCCTCCTTGAGGAACAACAATATGAACCAACCAGTACTCCCAGAGTTCCCAGGGACTGAACACTTTCTTTTATTTATTTTTCATTTTTTATTTTCATTAGATATGTTCTTTATTTGAATTTCAAATGTTATCCCTTTTCCTAGTTTCCCCTCTGAAAATTCCCTATCCCCTCCCCTCTCCCTCTACTCATGCACCTACTACCATTTCCTGGCCCTGACATTCCCCTATACAGGGGAATAGAACCTTGCCTTAGTGAGCAACGATTTCACAAAATTCACAGGCAAATGGATGAATCTATAAAATATCATTCTGAGTGAGGTAACTGAGTCACAAAATAACATACTGATAAATGCATATTAGGCAGAGAGCGTGGAATACCCACAATATAACTCATAGACCACATGAAGCTCAAGAGAAAGGAAGAACAAAGAGTGGATGCTTTAGACCTACTTAGAAGGTAGAACAATATAATCATTGAAAGTAGAGGGTGGGAGGGGCTTGGGAGTAAGAGAAGAGGGGGAGGAGAAAAAGAGGGGTAGAATCAGGTATGAGAGGATGTGGAGATGTACAGAGGGTCAGGAAATTGAACAGAGATGTGGTAGCAATGGAGAATGGAGAACTGGGGATAGCAACCAGAAAGTTCCAGATGCCAGGAAAGCAAGATGCCAAAACCCCACGGGGATGACATTAGATGAAATACCCCAAAAAGAGGAGCAAGAACCTGTGGAGACCATATCCAGAGGTTAGGCATGGCTCCCTGTTTGAGGGATGGGGCCACCCACCTATCTCCAAAGTTTTAACCCAGAATTGCTCCTGTCAAAAGGAAATACAAGGACAAAGAGTAGAACAGAGACTGAAGGAAAGGCCATCCAGAGACTGTCCGACCTGGGGATTCATCCCACATGCAGACACCAAACCCAGACACTATTGCTGATACCATGAAGTGCTTGCTGACAAGAGCTTGATATAGCTGTCTCCAGGGAGGCTTTGCCAGATCCTGACCAATACAGATGCAGATGCTCTTAGCCAACCTTTGGACTGAGCACAGGCATCTCAATGGAGGAGTTGGGGGAAGGGCTGAAGAAGCTGAAGAGGCCCTAATTCCTGTGAAGGCTTGATGCCCCAGTGTAGAGGAATGTTAGGCCTGTGAAGTGGGAGTGGGTTGGTGTGTAGGGGAGCACCTTCATAGAAGCAGAGTAAGGGGGGGGCTGGAAAGCAGGAAACTAGGAAAGGAGATAACATTTGAAATGTAAACAAATAAAATATCCAATTAAGAAAAGTTGCTTTAGTCATGGTGAGAGGTGTGTGAAATAAAAATGATTCATAATAAAAAGCAGCAGAAAAGTCTCTAAAACATCAGGAATAAATTTAAAATATATAAGACTTGAACACTACAATGTGACTAAATTAATTTTTAAAAGATTTAGTAAGTATACAAAATTTTACACATTCATGAATAGGGAAACTTATAATGGTGAGACAAGAATATTCTGCACATTGTACTATGGAGTTAACACACCTTCAAATTGAAGATATAAACTTGGAAAAAAATCTTCAAGTTTAATTCTAACATTCATATAGAAAAGCAAAGAACTCAAAATAGCCAAAACAACTTGAAATAGAACAAAGTTGGAGGACTCTCATTTCCCTATTTCAAAGCTTACTTACAAACTAGTGTAATCAAGACCGTGTGGAGATAGCATAAGGATATGCATATTCATCAAAGGAACAGAACTGAAAGCCAAAAATATGCTCAATTGTTTTTGATGAAGGTGCCAAGAAAAACCACTAGTAAAAGAATCGTCTTTTCACAAGTATGCTGGGACAAGTGGATATCTCAGGTAAAGACTGGTACTAGTTCCTACTTCAGACCATTTTAAAATACAAGGCTGGATCATGAACAACTGTGAGAATTAAAATTATAACATTGTGCCAAGCAGTGGTGGCACATGCCTTTAATCCCAGTAATAGGAAGGCAGAGGCAGGCAGATTTCTGAGTTTGAGGCCAGCCTGGTCTACAGAGTGAGTTCCAGGACAGCCAGGGCTAAACAGAGAAACCCTGTCTCAGAAACCNCCCCCCCCCCCCAAAAAAAAATTATAACATTGTTAGAAGGAAATGTGGCTGTATATATTCCTGATTTCTTAGGCAATGATTTCTTGTTATGACAACAATAATTCAAGAGGCATAAGAAGCAGATGACTTAGACATCATCACAATGAAAAACTTTTGTACTTCAAATGCCACCATTAAGTTATTAAGTAAAGGCACTTGCTCCTAAGACTGAGTACAGAGGCAAATTCCTAGAGAACCCCAAAGCAGAAGGAGAATACTAACTGCTCATGTTGTCCTCAGATCTCCACATATGCTGTATCCCCACTTAACCATAATAAATAAGTAAATACCCCCACCAAAGCAAAAGTGTCCACCTGGGAGCACTCTCACTGCCTGAGCTGGTAAGGGAGCCATCTTTTCTCCAGTTCGCTCAGGCTTCAGTCTGCACTGGCTAAACTGTGGAGTACAGAAGCTACACAGCTTTGGGACAGACAGAAACCCATCTCAGGGAGAAAGAAAGACACTACTTCAGAGTGAAAGACTGAAAAACAATTTTCCAAGCAAATGATCTGAAGAAACAAGCTGGAGTAGCCATTCTAATATCAAATAAAATTGACTTTCAACCCAAAGTTATCAAAAAAGACAAGGAGGGGGACTTCATACTCCTCAAAGGTAAAATCTACCAAGAGGAACTCTCAATTCTGAATATTTATGCTCCAAATACAAGAGTAGCCACATTCATTAAAGAAACTTTAGTAAAACTCAAAGCACACATTGCACCTCTCACAATAGTAGTGGGAGATTTCAACACCCCACTCTCACCAATGGGCAGATCCTGGAAACAGAAACTAAACAGACACATGGACACTAACAGAAGTTATGAAACAAATGAATTTAATGGATATCTACAGAATATTTTATCCTAAAACAAAAGAATACACGTTCTTCTTTGTACCACATGGTACCATCTCCAAAACTGACCATATAATTGGTCACAAAACAGGCCTCCACAGATACAAAAATATTGAAATTATCCCATGCAAAATATTGAAATTATCCCTATCAGATGACCACGGACTAAGGCTAATCTTCAATAACAGCATAAATAATAGAAAGACAACACT
Source organism: Mus pahari (assembly GCF_900095145.1). Classification (NCBI taxonomy): domain Eukaryota; kingdom Metazoa; phylum Chordata; class Mammalia; order Rodentia; family Muridae; genus Mus; species Mus pahari. The sequence continues at coordinate 24,692,706 of NC_034595.1, read as the reverse complement.
CACGTGGAAACTCAATAACACTATTTTCAATGATTCCTTGGTCAAGGATGAAATAAAGAAAGAAAATAAAGTTTTTTAGAGTTTAATAAAAATGAAGCCAGAACATACCAAAACTTATGGGACACAATGAATGCAGTCCTAAGAGGAAAACACATAGCCCTGAGTTTTCTTTTCTCCAAAAAGAAACTAGAGAGAAAATACACTAGCAGTCTGACAGCACACCTAGAAGCTCTAGAACAAAAGAAAGCAAATTCACCCAAGAGGAGTAGATGGCAGGAAATAATCAAACTCAGGGCTGAAATCAACCAAGTGGAAACAAAAAGAACTATTCAAACAATCAACCAAACCAGGAGATGGTTCTTTGAGAAAATCAACAAGATAGATAAACCCTTAGCCAGACTCACTAGAGGGCACAGAGACAGCATCCTAATTAACAAAATCAGAAACAAAAAGGGAGACATAACAATAGACCCTGAGGAAATCCAAAACATCATCANATCCTACTNCAAAAGGCTATANTCAACAAAACTGGAAAACNTNGATGAAATGGACAAATTCCTAGACAGATACCAGGTACCAAAGTTAAATCAGGATCAGATTAATGACCTAAACAGTCCTATATCACCTAAAGAAATAGAAGCTGTCATCAATAGTCTCCCAACTAAAAAAAGCCCAGGACCAGATGGGTTTACTGCAAAATTCTATCAGACTTTCAAAGAAGACCTAATTCCAAGTGAGGCTCGCCAATGGCATTTGGTGATGGCACCTTATTTTCTCAGGAGGGTGTCATTAGCTCCCTCATTGAAAATCAATAGCTACATGAGTAGCATCTTGGGATACAGTCTCACTCTGCAGCCCAGGATGTCCTCAAACTCATGATCCTCCTGTTTCAGTCTCTTTAGTGCCTGACATTAGGCCTGACTGGTACTGCATTCATATACACAGCCTTCGGCCTTTAACCTCTTTTTAAAAATATCGACGGATCCAACTGGAAGTAAAGACACATCCTCCACTATGTTCATAGCAACCTTATTTATAATAGCCAGAAGCTGGAAAGAACACAGATGTCCCTTAATAGAGGAATGGATACAGAAAATGTGGTACATTTACACAATGGAATACTACTCAGCTATTAAAAACAATGAATTTTTGAAATTCTTGGCCAAATGGATATATCTGGAGGATATCATCCNTAGTGAGGTAACCCAATCACAAAAAAGTCACTAGATATGCACTCACTGATAAGTGGATATTAGCCCAGAAACTTAGAATACCCAAGATACAATTTCCAAAACACAAGAAAACCAAAAAGCAGGAAGAGCAACAGGTGGATACTTCATTCTTCCTTAGAATAGGGAACAAAATACCCATAAAAGGAGTTACAGAGACAAAATTTGGAGCTAGGACGAAAGTATGGGCTATCCAGAGACTACTCCACCTGGGGATCCATCCCATCATCAGCCACCAAACCCAGACACTATTGCACATGCCAGAATGATTCTGCTGAAGGGAGCCTGATATAGAGGCCTCTTGTGACTCTATACCAGTGCCTGACAAACACAGAAGTGGATGGAACACAGGGCCCCCAATGTATGAGCTAGAGAAAGTACCCAAGGAGCTGAAAGGGTCTGCAACCCTATAGGTGGAACAACCATATGAGCTAACCAGTATCCCCAGAGTTCGTGTCTCTAGCTGCATATGTAGCAGAAGATGGCCTAGTCAGCCATCATTGGGAAGAGCGGCCCCTTGGTCTTGCAAAATTTATATGCCCCATAGAAGGGAACGTAGAGCCAAGAAGTAGGAGTCGGTGGGTAGGGGGGCTGGGTGGGAAGTGGGTATAGGGGACATTCAGGATAGCATTTGAAATGTAAATGAAGAAAATATCTAATAAAATAATTAAAAGGAAAAAATAAAAAAAGAAAGATTGAAAATAAATCTGTATTTTCTGAAAAAAAAATAAGTAAATAAAATTTATATATAAGAATTGCATATATTCAAAGCCACCAACAAGAACATGAAAAGAAGTCAGGCATGTTGCTTCAAACCTGTAATCCCAGAATCCAGAAGTCTGAGACAGAAGGATCACAAGTTTATTGTCAGCTGGAGTGACATATTAAGACACTGTTCCAAGAAGTATAAAATGTAGAGGATGTACCCCAGTGAGAGATAACTGACTTAGCATGAGTAAGGGCCTGTACTCAATACCCAGCAAGCCAACAAAGACTAAGATGATTTGACTTTGAAACAAAGTAATAACACACATTATTTATAAAAAATTAAGATATTTATATGCAAAATAAAAATAGGTCAAAAGAGGACATAAGACTTCACCTTCATCTATTCAATAAACTATAGCCTGGTAACAACTGATAGTACCATATCACTCAGGTACCAACTACATTTGACAATTTTAAGACTCATAATTTGGCTTACCAGTAAGGCATTTTAATTGTACTTTTAAATTTCAATCTACACACAGTATTAACTTCATGTGGTAGCTGTGATTTCTTCCTTTGAAGTGCCATTCAGTGAGAACTGTCATGCTGTCCTCATTGTCCTCATGTCGGCCTATACTGGCTTTCCTCTTCAGCTGTGTAGAGTTGGGGTGACTCTCCCTGTTAACCTAGCATCTATGTGAGCAGAAATCTTGTTTCTTTTGTAATTTTCACAAGTGTAATGTACACTGATACCTAGCTAAAGCCTTTGATCCCCTTCTTTGTCTGGCCCATGGAGAGAATCACTTTACTATAGTGTCTGATAAAATCCACCTTAGGTATAGTCACAAGAACTGGACAGGGTTTGCATTGGCACAGGGATCTCTGCAACTAGAGTGAAGCTAATTTTTGAAGTATGTGCCTTCTCCCTGCTCCTACTGACCCCAGCCCCAGTGTGGTAGTTAACTTTGTTGTGTGGATAACAAAATATCTAAAAGCCTGGAAATAAGGAAGGGTGGGAGCTGAGTTGAGCGTGAGAAGAGGAAAAGCACAGCAGACCTGCTCTAATCACCGCTGATCCTAGATTGGTTCTGTTTGCATCTGCCCCCTAAGAAATCTGAATCTCATGTTGCTGGGATAAAAATTACAAGTACCTTATTATCTTGTATTTTTAAAGTATTACATGAAGCTAGGCATAGTGATACACACTTCAATCTCAGCACTTGGGAGAGAGTTACAGGCAGATCTCTGTAAGTTCAAGGCTAGCCTGGTCTGCATAATGAATTGCTGGAAAGCCAGAGCTACATAGTGGTTCCTGTTTTGAAACAAACAAAACCTAAAAACAATATAATAGTAATTTATAATGTATATATTCTACATGTACTATTATATAGTATATATACTTATAGATTATGTGTGTATTCATTTTGACAGTCATTTAAATCAAACCATTTGAAACTTCATCACTGAAAAAAAAATGTAGTTGCTTTCTTCCCGTTTTTGTGGAAAGCAGAGCCTTGCAATGGCTTCAGGGCTTAGCTACACTCATATCACACATTTTATTTTTTAAATAATTTTCCAAAGTGTGTAACAATAAGAAGATTGGAACCTCGATCCCATTCAGTCTATACTGTCCAAAAGTCACAGACAGTTATGCATTATGGAATGTGCATGCAAATACAAACACATGATACATGAGAAAACAATCAGAATTTCTCTGCTCTGTATTTGATTGGCAGAAGAGCGTGGGTACTGGAATGCAGACACTTTAGTAAATGCAGATCAGTGGGATGCTTAACTCAGAACATTGAGGGAGAGGAATTGTTCCCTGAATGTAATGACAGGAGTTGGCTGAGTACTATGTAGACACATAAATCAGTTGAAAAATAGAATAAGGATAGGGCTTTTCTTCCCAGGAGAATTTTAAAACTATTTCTAGAAAAATAACAAATGTGAAAATAAATTATGCTAATCTGTCCATTAATTTCTTAAATTCAGAGCCCATTAAAACATGCCTCAAAGAAAGCTTGGAATGCTTGGTTCTACTCAATTAACTTTGAAATATTGGAAATCAATTAGTTACAGTAAATAGACCTGTTCTCATTATTTTCAGCAGCTAGCAATTAGCTGTATAAAGAGATGACTGTACTCATGTCTTTGCCTGCAAACACACACTGGCATTGACAAGCAGTACAGTGTACTCCTCTTCCTCAGTCTTCATCAAGTTATAATAGTGTGCTCACAATTTTAACCACTGGCCTGTTGCTTCCAGGACAACTTCAATGCTAGAGCACTAGATTTTCTTCTTTCAAGTATGTGCAATCAGGAGAGAAGCTTTTCTGTGAAGTTGGGATGCCGAACCTGGCAATCACAACTCACTGCCAGTTCTTGTTTTCTATGCTTCAGACTGAATACAAGATAGGAAAAGGCCATGATCAGCCTTTTCTCAATACATCTCATTACTAAGGGTGTTTTGCTAAGGTGTTCCTTTCTTGTCACAGCCTAAAGGACTCCTTCTCTCATTAACCACAGTGTGTTTGGTGGGTGGAATCTGCTTACACTTGCCTCTGATGTGCTTTCTGCAGCTATAATTTTCAAGGTATTCATTTGCTCACCAGAGGGAAAAGGATTAGGAAAAAGAATAATCTGAATATTTTCTCCACTATTAAATGGACTCATTATGTCATTTCTAAGAGGGACAATATTGTGACTCATAAGGAAAGAGGGAAAAATGGAACATTTGACTTCTTTGTTGGTTTGATAAGTACATTTTATGGTGACATGAACTAATTGCATAGTTACCATGAAATAACATGCTTTATTTTCCTGTAATAATGTAGTAACTGCATAGTAACTTCTTAGGAAACAATAGTAATTATATGGTAATGTGATAATGATGCTGTTTATTTTTCTTTACTAATAATTGTGCATAGACTGTAAAATACTCAATTTCAGAATGAGTGCACACAATTCCTTGATTTTTTTTTTGACCCCTGCTTCCTCTCACTTCCATTTCAAGATCCTTACACTATCTGACAGGGCATCTTCTTCACAGCATCTTCTGCAAGCCTGATACACTACATAGGACATCGTTTGTGCTCTGTCATGAGGCTTACAACAGAACCATATTTTGAACTGCTGTGATGAGATTTATGTTAAGTAACTGCGATGTCAAAAATCAGAATGGTGAGAGAAAAGTCAGAAATGTTTCAACTGAAACTTGTGGAAAATGGACTGTGAAGTAAACAAAACCCTTTTGGGAAGTTTCACACCGAGGTGAGCTAGGCTGTGTAAGTCTGAAAGAGGCACACACTTCCCAGAGTGAATGTTTGCTGAAGGTGTAGGTAAGAACAGTCTAGGCTAGATGATTTTCAAAAATACTTACACCATCTTAAAGAGAAGAAAAGAGAAAAGAGAGCATACCCCCATGCCTTAACTTCTGGAGATGACCCTGTGACTTCTAAAAACACCAGTTCTCTACAAAACAAAAGAAAGGAAGGAAGGAAGGAAGGAAGGAAGGAAGGAAAGAAAGAAAGAAAGAAAGAAAGAAAGAAAGAAAGAAAGAAAGGAATGGAACATATCTAAATAACAAATCTCTCTCTCTCTCTCTCTCTCTCTCTGTGTGTGTGTGTGTGTGTGTGTGTGTGTGTGTGTGTGTGTGTGTGTGTAGGTGGTGAGGGAGAGAGAAAGAAAGAAAAGAAGAGAGATTCACATAGCAGATAATATGGCTAAGGAAATCAGACAGGAAGAGAGAGGGAGACATCATGAGGTTGAAGGAGAATAAAAACATGAAAAGCATGGAGATGGAGAGAGAAAACAGGAAAGACACAGAAAAGGAAGGCAATTCAAGTCCTACTATGTATGTGTGTGTGTGTGTGTGTGTGTGTGTGTGTGTGTGTGTGTGTGTGTACGATGTGGAGCTAAGTCCTGAAGATTTTCTGTTTCCAGCCCTTCTGATTTTTGGACAACCTTGGTCTGCCTATTCTTGTAGTAGGACAAGGGCCAGAGGCAACTGTGTTCACCACCAAACTGCAGCTCCTGCTTCCAGCCTCACACCAGGAAATTAATCACATCATCAGAATAGCATGACTGTTTTTCTCTGAGGTCTAATTTAAATTATCTATCAAATACCATTGCAGCAGTGACGTTTAACATTTTCATGATTTATGCTGTTAATGAGCGTAGAATGAGAGCAGGGTGGGGCAATCTCTGTAAAGGGAGAGAAATGAAATAAAACCTACCATATCTACAGAAATATTTCACATAGAAGACACCTCATCCAGAGTTGCTTCTGCTTAATGCAAATGAAGTGGAATGTTTACAATGACTGGATAAGTGGGAGAATTTTTGCCCAATGTGGAAAACAAAATGAATGGAAAAGAAATGTTTCAAAGGTAGAAAAAGCCACAATATCGTGTGACTGAATCAAAAGATAAGCATTTTATTTCAAAGAAGACAGGATAGACACAAACAACTTCAGATATCTAGATTCCCTGAAGCCATTTACACTTGGAAACACAGTCTGGAAAGTCAGATTAGCCTCCCGTGTGTAGTTGAGGATGACCTTGAACTCCTACTGTCTCTACTTTCTGGGTACTAGAATTACAGGCATTTATCACCATGCCAGATTACATTCTGAATTTTCTAATTCTTGTTCTGTATAACAAGATAATATTGGCTGACTTAAGAGAGCACTTTATAACATACTCAGAAAACTGTCAAGGCCATAAGTCTGTCTAACATACCACCCACTCACCAGTGAACCCAGGGTGAGAAGTTTGAGACAGAGATATGATAATTGCATCCCTACATTTCATTTCATAACGTCTGTACTCCTTTCTTTTTGATATTCTGATCGGTACTTAAAACTGATCTTCACTTTCAACTGATATTAAAACAAACATGATCGTTATATAAGAAACTGAAAGAAAATAAGGACTTGATTGAAAACTATCCATGGACATCCTTGGTGTGAATGCAGTTCCTTCCCACTCAAACCATGCAATGTGTGCTGCTCTCCATAGTGAGGGGGCATAGTTTTCATGGTTGTATGTGCTCACGGCAGTGGCCAAAAGCTGGAGACCTATCTGTACTGAAATCTGAGTTGTATGGCTGTACTTATACCCAGTTCCCCACACAATGCCAGTATCTGTAGACAGAACATTCAAAGAGACAATTGTATTACTTACTTAATTCACTGTTGTTGTAGGCAAGCAGTGGCTAGGGGAATTAGAGATAGAGAGTACACATGGTGATATTCAGTTAAACTGACCCTCATTGGCTGTGTTTTTCTAACAACTGGGAGTGATACTCAATTAGAGTCTTATATTATTCTTCACTATTACACAAACAGCTGTAATTTAGATTCTATCTTAAGTATGGCAAACACTCAGAATCTCTGCACCTTGGCTAATGTCTTCAAGCTGATAGAAAATACATGGGACTTTAAAGACCAGAAAGTCCAGACATTCCTATGTGGTAAATTAAGGTGGAAACTTGGAACCTGCCTTCCGTGGAAGGGATGTACAGGGCACAGATGTGGTGAAGTTACTAGTTTGGTATCACCTGTTACACTCCATGGTTGTCCTCAAGCATCAAGAATCCCATTTAGTTAATCTGTGATTAAGAGAGTGGCTTGCTCCTTCCTGGTTGGTCCTTGAATCTAGTGATTGGCAATGGTTAAGCAGTGAGCCTCATTTCTTTTGTGAAAGCTCAGATGACAGTTCCTTCCCTGTAGACGATCCTATACTGCCAGATGGGGCTCATTTCATCAAATACATATGCATACAGTACTTCCTACTACCCTACTGACTATATCTGAACTGCGATGTTTATTTTTTATAGGGGGTAAACATGTTTTTTTTTTCCATAAAAGTCAATTTCTTTCAGAATTGCTTTTTCTACTCTCTCAGGCATAATCTCTAAACCATCTGCCTGGATGGTTCTTTTTTTTTTTTTTTTTCTTAAACAGTGCTGCTATCCCACCGTTTTGGGTTTTGTTCAGATTTCAGGTTTTTTTTTTTTTTTTTCTTTTTCTTTTCCATTTTTCAGTAATTTTGTTTCTTGATACATTTGCTGGCACCCCAACTAACTATGCCCATGCGTTGCTTTACACCTTCTAAAACTGTAAATGCAGTCCAACACATGCCTGTCAGAGGAGTCTAGGAAGTCGGATGCTGAAAATCAGAGGTGTGGTGGGAGAGCCGAGTGTGCCTGGCAGATAACTTTACTTGATTAGCTAGATTTAAATAGTGTTGGATGAATTTGCCAGGTGAAAATAAAAATCGTCAGTTCAGTTTAATTTCATGGTGAATCAAACAAGGAAATTAGATTCTGCTCCTCTGTCAGTTTGACATCCACAGAAGTGACAATTAAGGCTGATGAGAGAGCTTATATTTACACTGAGATTCTTGACTTTCTGAAAGGGATGTAACTTTTATTTATCCCCTCATTGCAGAAGGATGAGAATTCAGTAGCATCAGGAAAGATTGCTACAGTGTTCCAGATCTGGGCTGAACAGCTGCAGAAGTCTGAGGTGGAGAAGCCTGGACTCACTTCCATAAGTAGCATAATCAGACTTAGGCCAGAGGAGTTTAAAGCTCAAATTCAGATCATGGCACAATGGTCACGCCTCATCCTTCAAGCAGACATGATTACATTAGAGTAAGTTAAGCTTGGAAGGTGAGGGACGAAAGTGACTCTGCTTTGAGCTACGGCACCCAGGCCATTCCAATTGACTTTAATAAGCTCAACTGAAGTCTTGGGCCATGTGAGGGATTTAAACACAAGTGTACATACAGAAAGTCTTCTCCAATACTCACACAAGCAGAAAGAATTTCAATGCTAAATTAGAGTTCAAAGGGTACAGAGAATTCAGCAGAACTGAAGCATGAAATGATCACATAGGAGGTTACTTCCTTGATTTGCAGCAGGAGTTCTTGGCAAAAGGTCACTCAAAGAAAGGAGGAAATCATTGCCTTCTAACTTTGATTCCAGAGAGGGTTTCGAGGATGACTGATTATCTTTGGCTAGCATGCCCAGCATTGAGCAACTGTAGATAGAACAAGAGGCAAATGATAATTTAATTGAAAAGGAGTGAAGATAGCATTTTAAAGCTCATGGTAATACAGACATTTTCAAGGGAGTCTATGAACTGAGGCATACAGATATAAAGAGGAAACAGATAATTCATATCTTCTTCTAAATCTTTTCATGGTCATGGGCATTGGGTGATCTCTCTCCTCCCCTCCCCTCTCCTCCCCTCCCCTCTCCTCCCCTTCCCTCCCCTCCCCTCCCCTCCCCTCCCCTCCCCTCCCTTCTCCTTTTCTCTCCTTTCTTCTTTTTACTTTCTCTGTTTTTCTCCTTTCATTATTCAACAGTTAAAGAATTATAACTCTAATTAGATATCCCTTTTATAAAATCATATTCACACTAGTTTTTCCTTGTCTCTCCTATACTAACCTCATTATTTAGAATTTAGCTAGCATATACCAACATGATAGAATAGTCAATGTATAAAAATATGAATGAATATGTTCAGATTCTAATGTTTTAGAAACAGCAAATCTTCTTGGAGCATTTATCAACTGAAAATACCTTGATGCAGGAAAACTTGGTAAGTGGAACATAGCATTACAGTTACTGGTAATTTAAAAAATTATTAGTTCTGTAAGAATTTTGTATATCATGTTTTGATCCAATTAATACCCTCCCCTAACTTCTCTATAGACCCAACTTTATATCCTCCTGTTTCTGTCATCCATCAAGTCAAATTTATAATATCTATATATTCCTAACTATGTTTTCTACTTCAATGTGTTGCATTTCAATGCGATCTACTTACCACTGTCTATGCTTTTGAGGAAAACCTTAGGTGTGTGATTTCAAGTCTACTTCCCCTTTCTATGCTGGAATCTGGTTTCTGTGTGAGTTACTTCCCTATTCCTTCATAGTATTATGAAGACACACTATGACAAAGTGTCTAGGTAAGTCTACAGGCTATTTTCTTAATTGGTGAGTGAGGTGAGAGGGCATAGCTCATTATAGGCAGTGCCAACCCTGTGCATTAGGTCCAGAAATGTATATTATAGAAGTCTGTGCAAGCCATGAACAGCAGGTCAATAAGAAAGCTTCTTTCATTGTTTTTGTCTCACTTCCTGCCTCAATGTTCCTGCCTTGAATTCTTGCTCTAACTTCTTTGAATATGAAATACAAGCTCTAAGGTTAAATCAACTGTTTACTTCTGACATTGTTTTTCTTTCCTGGTATTTTTATCACAATGATAGAAACACTAAGATGGTACAGCTTAGGCTTCTATAGGTCTTCTGCATGCAGTAAAAAGTGCTATGAGTTCCTACATGCACATGCCTGCCTTGCTATGTCTGAAAGACACTGCTTTCATATATTCATCTATCACCTTTTTCCTTTACATGCATCCATTTCCCACTTCTACAATGACCCTTGAACCTTGCGGGGAAGGAGTATCATGATATAGAAGTTCCATTTATAGATAAGCACTGCAATCTCTTATTCTATGTACTTTAGTTTGTTGGGAATCTTGGTGTTAATCACCATTCTAGTACAAACAGAAGTTTCTTTAATGATTGACAGACACACATATTTATGGTTAAGAAACTACTCCATGAGAAGTCAGTGTAATACCATGTCCATATAGCATAACTTCCTTGTGGTTTTGAGTTTCTATAGTTTAGTATAGATGACTGAAAATGAGTTGAACTAAAAATGGTAGGAAATTTCATACAGTTTTGTATGCATACCTCCAAATGTATATAAAATAGTACCAAATTGGAATATATGTTTATTATTTAGGAATGTGATCATTTACGAAATTCAAAGTAAAGAAAGGAAAATGAATTACTTCTGATATATTCGTTGCCGTGTGTGTGTGTGTGTGTGTGTGTGTGTGTGTGTGTATGTTTGTGTGTGTGCATGTGTCTGTGTGTGCATGTGTGTGTCCATAGCATGTGCTAAGGTGTGTTTGAAGGAAGGTACTTGCATTCAATGACCGTAATAGAATCTAATTCAAACTCAGGTCCTCATGCTTACAGAACTTTTACCAACCAAGCTTTCTCCTCAGCCCTTTACATTTCTTGGTAGAGAGCTAAAACAAGAAATGGAAGTAATCCACATTGACCAGCATGTATAAAATTCTCAATGATTTGTGTAATGCTTAAGCCATAATCCTAGTATAAATGGAACAACCTCGGGGGGTCCTTGTTATATATAAACTCTAAAAGAACCTCTTTAAATACTTTGTCAACATTTTGAAAATGAGGTACAATAATGATAAACAACTTGAACTAGAAGTGAGCTAACAGCAGCATACAGCCTGGCAGCCGTATGTAAATCCTCACATTTCCACCTCTTGTCTTTTATCGCGAGGCTAATTGATGCTTGAATACATCAACTGAATCTTACAAACAAGATAAATATTCATAAGTGGAAAATTCAGCAGTGTCTGAGAAGCCTGGAATAGCCTTCTCCCTTACAAGTCTTACTCTTCAGTACCTTCCTCATCTATCACTGGGTTGTGTAAAGTATGAGCTTGGTTATGTCTTCCTCTTTTTCTTCCACTGCATCTCTCTTTTCTCTTTCTGCTAAAACTTTTCTTCAGGTAGGTAAAGTGGGTTGTGCCTTTCTATTTTATTCTTGACAAATACTTAAAAATAAAATATAATATACATCCTTCAGTTAGTTTTTTGAAGGGTCTCTGACTAAAAGCACAAATATAAGACTAAGCCTGTAAATATGTATGAGCCATGCCTGTAAATAATTACTTGCCTTACACTGCTAGAGTGGTTCTCCTTTAACACTGCCCTAGCCCAACCTTGGAGTCCCTTTTGAACATCAACTTTGGAAAAATATGATATAAATAGCATCTCTGTGGTTTGTAAAATGTTTCAAACTATTATTCCAACTCTTCTTAACAGAAATATATTTTACTGCTAACATAATAATTGCCAATTGGAGCATTCCCTAACTCAACCATAACACAGGGCCATGGTTCATTACCTGCACACCCTCCACTTGCCAAGCCAGAGGCTGCATGTGGATATTCCAAATGACTTCATAAAAACAGGAGCACATTCTGTTAAGCAGTGATTAATTCCTACAGCATCATGTGCTTCCCTATAGCTCTTTCATGATGGACAGCATGCATGCCCACGTTGGCTAGCTCAGCAAATGCCCAAGGGAAACATTATGGACGTCTCTTCTCACAGGCATTTGTGGAAATTTTTTATTCACCTTGGGAAAAGATCTACAACTTGAATTGTGAATGTGTTTTAGGACTTGCCCATGAAGTTGCTCAGGAGGAATAAAGGACAGTTCTTCTCCCCTAAATGTATTAGACTATTTTTATGATGCTCACTTGATCATCATACCCATGAAAGCAGGCTGGGACAGATGCTCCCCCCCCCCTTTGGTTTCTTCCATCCATGCTGAGAGACATGGCAGGTCTTTTTGTGTTTTTGAAATCCTTTTTTCATTATACAAAAGTCTCTTCTAAGGACACACATCAGAAGCCAGATCCATCCACAGCGCAGCACAAACAGGATGCACTCTGAAACCTGGGAGGGTACAATGGCTATCAACATTTCTCAGCACTGTGTTCCAGTTGTAAATGAGAATTCTAGTGCCTCTATGACATCAGACCATGTATTTTGATTAAAACATTTCTTTATTGAATTTTTTATGGGCCCATTACTTGAGTCCCTGGATGCATATAAATATTTTTTCAGGACAATGGAATTCAGCAATGAAGTGGGACTGGGCCTAGAGTCAGTCATAAAATAGGAAATATTAAACTTAGTGGCTAAGGAGTGCACAATGTCCTAAACACAAGCAGGCCAAACTATCCCTGGGGCAAGCTACTCTTTGAGTGAGATTAAATGCTTAGGAAACAATAAGAATACCTGAAAAACTGAATACACCGCTCATAATAGCCAGATCTCCCCCTTCTCTCTCTCTTTTGCTCTCTCTCATTTTGTTTTTATTTTTGTTATTTATTTATTTATTTATTTATTTATTTATTTTGAGACTGTCACATTGGCTGGTCTGAAACTTGCCCTGTAGAGCTTCAGTTTGCATGTAATGTGTGTCCTCTATCTCTCTCTTACAAGTACTGTAATTACAACTGAGTCCCATGAGCACAGTGTTGACCTGGGACCATACACATTGACCATTGTTAGAGATCAGTCTTTTTCTTGATTTTGTGGAAAATGTGGTCTAGAAAAGTCCTGACTTTGACAGAACTATGACAAGTACTGTCTGGATTCCTCACTGTAGATGAAGAGATAACTACTGGGCCTTTAGACAGTGCCAAAAACTTGAGGAAAAATAATTGAATTGAGAAGTCCTTTTATAAATAATGTGGGCAGCCAAGGGATGTGCTCTTGTTACAGGATGCAGACTACAGGAAATGTTTACAAAGTTTTGTTTGTCCTTTATCTCACTTAGAACAGATTCTGGTCATGGTGAGAGGGGTATAGCAGAAGTGCCTCACACATACCTGTTTGCCCATGCTGAGGGCTAAGTGGCTATGTCCTTTTCTACTAGGATCTAAATTGAGTAAAGTTGCTCTAACTAACTGTTGTTGTAAATAAAAAACTACACCCATTTCATAGATTATTATAGAGAAAATAACTTTCTTCTTATTTTGGTTTATTTAGGTCTATTACATGGTTTTAAACATATGAAGGGCATTTAAGCCAAATAAGTCATGAAAATCTTAAGAAAATATTCTCTATCTTTGTTAAGAATGGCTCTCTTTTCTGTAGTGTTTGTATGTATATGTGTGTTTGTCAGGGTTTAGATGAAAGTAGACAATTCTGGAACAAAACTACAAAGCTAATCCAAAGCAATGAGAAATCAGGAGAATATACTTGGCCAGCTTTAACTCTTTAGTATACAAAGTCAAGATTCTCATAAAGACAGAGGGATTACATACAATCTCAGATCATAACATACTGCTGTGAAATCATCACAGTTTCTAAAGTATCTGCTAAACCAAGTTCACGTTAATGTTTTGTGCTTCTCTCTTAGGAAAAGAATTGATGGGTGAAACATATAACTACATTCAAACACAGAGAAAGAATCACACATAATACTAACTAGTGGACCCAATGACTTCTGACTGGTTAGGTCATAGTGTATTTGATAAACAATTTTTACAGATGACCAGTTTTTTCATAAGTTACAAGATTAAAAGATGAAAAGAGAATCTCAGTTGAGTGTTTTCCATGCTTTATGTAAATTAAAGGCTAATTTGGAAAATGATTTAGAAATTTCATACAATTGTTTATTGACTTATCAAAACATAGATTTCCAGAAAGATTCAGAATATAACTTCAAAAATCAAACATTTTTAATTGATGTTTACTATACTTTTAATTATGTATAAGGGATTGGGAAAAAAAAATAAAAGAGATGTAGTTCTTGCCTTCAAGTTACTTAGGATGGAGAGAGAGGAACTCTGATTTTATTTAATGCATTTACACTGAAATTAATTTACATGAAATTAAGAAGACCAATTATCATCCTTTGTTTCAATAGATTACACGCAGGGATATGGATTTCTGATTCCAAGACTGAGAATTAATACAGAAATTTTAAGACAGAAAACATAGCTAAAGAGAAAGTCAAGCTAGTGGTGGGTGAGCAGGGTGCCCACAGCACTTGTGTTCAGGGTTATGTGAGTTGGTAAACCCTGCCATCATAGGTTCTTATGATGTTAAGGTACATGCTAGTTTCATGATTGATTTTATGTATGAAATTCACTCTTCTCAAATCAAACAAATTTATTTGTATTAGATTAGATTAGTATTGTTGTAGTATACCTAAATAGCAAAATTTTCAAACTGGAAAGACTTGTAAGTTTAAAATATTGAAGGTGTGTACATTGCTGTATTTAGGTAGCTAGAGTGTTTGATAAATTCATAAGTGTCTTTTGCAGGTCTTGTCACTCTCTGTTCATGATAAGTGATCAGACATGCCTGGATTCTGACTCAGTATAGAATACAGCAGGTTATATAGGAAGCACATTTCAAGAAGAAAAAAGAACAGTTTTATTACATGTTTGTTCAATCATTTATAGACCCTTTTCTTGGGTGAGATAAACTTAGACTATTTTCTAGTATTTTTATTATACAACCTAGAAGGATACCTAGCCTTGTCCTCACCTTTTGTGAAGGTTCAAAGTTTTGGAGGTCTGACTTTCAATGATCATACTTGTCTCCTTTCATCAGAGAGGACTTTGTGACTTATTCAACATAATTTGGATGCCAGATAGAAAAGATTTAATATAATATATGTATAATTATACACACATATATATTTTTATTTGCTTATATATAATATATACATTATGTATGTGCCTGATAGATAATAAATCTATCTAATACATAATGTAAAATTATAATATAAAATCTATACTCTATATTTACATAAAATATATATAATACATAAAATTTATTATCTAGCAGGCATCCAAATGATGTATGATGTATACATTATATTATACTATATAATATAATTATATATAGTATAAATATATTATATATTTTATATATAATATATAACATAAAAGAACTTCAGTTCTTTTTTTAAGAGAGAAACATAAATATGAACATCAACTACCTTTAGAAGACATTTAAAAACTGCAATATTTCACAGCAGTGTTTTATGGTCTAAGGTGGTATCTAATCCTTCAATCTTTGTTAAGTTGTGACTTTGAATAATGAAGAGTTAATATTGGTCAAGCATATTCTGATTTCTCACTTCTTTGGATTATTTGCATAGTCTTGTTTCAGAATTCTCTTCTTTCACCTAAACCTTATGTATGTGTGTGTATAATATATTATATATGTATAATTATATGTATATATATAAAAGTATAAGATATATAACATCTATTATTTATCAGGTATTCAAATTATATATGTATATATGCAAATGATGTGATATATGACATATAACATAATATATCATATATAGGTACAGAGGTACATGATGATAGATAGATAAATAGATAGATAGATAGATAGATAGATAGATAGATAGATAGATAGATAGATGATAGATAGTAGATAGATAATAGATAGATAACTGGTATAAATGAATAAGTAGATATTAGACAGAATACATCCTACCTTCAAGCCTAGTTCTGGACCTCGATCTTTGTACTAATCAAAGGGCAAGTTTATTGTAGGTACAAGTATACTGGGAACATTTGCAACCTCCACAGCAAACCTGCCTTACACACTTTAGTGCTGTTTCAGCATGGTAATTTTATGGACGTGGTCTGCCCATAATACCTCTAACCCTGAGTCCCAGCCTTAGTCACCCTGGCTGAGTCTCAGCCTTAGTCATACAGGCTGTATTATAGCCTAGACTCATGAGTTCCCAAAATCCTAGCATACCCACACCATCTTCACACTATAAGCAGCACAACCTACACACCAGCAAAAGTGAGTACACCCACTTACCACATTAACGTGTTTCTTGTTTCCAACAGAATTGGAATCTCCCTCCAGTTTCCAATTCAGAATCAACACTGAGACAAGTAGAATTTACCAGACAGCTCTATGGACCAACTATGTGATTAACTTGGGCAGCAACAACAACAAACCAAAAAAACCAAACCAAAGCAAACCAAACCAAAAGCAACAACAACAACAACAACAACAGTAAAAGAAAAAAAACAAACCAAGCTTCTACTTAACTCAGGCACCTTAGAATGTCATCTGAGATAAGAACAACAAAAGATGTTCATGTGACAAGATTTCATCATGTAGAAGACACAAACATAAAAGACCATTATAGTATGTGTTTTTCCTGCTCCAATAAAAAGGTCCATACAAATACTTTATAAATGCTGCTTTGGACAGTGAGGGAACTGGAGCTTAAAATCAGGGATTTCTACCTTTCCTTTCCTCTTCTCTTTCCTTCCTTCTCAGGTAAAGTGGGAGTGGGTAGAAAAGGAGGATATAATAATGTCATAGAAGTTAGAGAAATAGACAGATAGGGATAGGTTATCAAATTGATTCTTTTTTTTAACAAGTTAACTTCCTTTTATTCACAAAAGATCTAGTTAGTGATAGTGACATTTACTATTGCTATGTATTCAGTTGCATGAAGCTAAAGATGGATCCAATGCTGACGTATCTTTAACATGTGCTTTCCAAAGTCTCCCCAAGTATCTATGTCAATATCACATATGGGAGAAAAGAGAGAAGATACTACACATTTGTTTTTGTTTTTTAATAATAAACTCTCATTCCCAAGTTGAAAAAAAAAAAAAAAAGGTCTATACAAAATACTCCCCATGGCATATTTTAATTAAAAACTACATACAGAATAACAGGAGAGTATTAAAAGCTTAAAAAGAAAGGCCAAACATCACACATATAAAGGAAAACCTATGATAACAAATGTTGATTTCTCAAAAGAACTTTGAAAGCCAGAAGAGTCTTTAGCAGTATACTCCAATTTGTAAATAACCACACTGTGAATTACAAATGCTGCAGCCAGAAATGATATTTGCCACAGTTAAAGGAGAATAATTTATTCCCTCTAACATAAATAGGATAAAAGAGTCATGTCTACCACCCAAGTCATACTGAAGAGATAATCCAGAAAAGAATGGGTTGCAAGGAGGTTACAAAAAGAAAATAGATGAAGCTATAATGCTTGAAATAAAACAGGAATAAGAATAAAAGTGAACAAGAATGAACAATAAAATCCATAGTGACAATTGAGACACACCTTTAAGTAAGAATTTTACTTATTCATAGCCTTAATATTGTTTTATTTAAGTTAATTTTATTTGTAATTTATTTTTTACACTCCATATTCCATTCCCCAACCCTCCCCACCCACCCTCCGACTGCTCCACATCCCACATCTCCTCCTCACCCCAACCCATCTCCAAGTGGGTGCCCCATCCCCACCCTACCTGACCTCTGAACACTCTGGGGCCTCCAGTCTCTTGAGGGTTAGGTGCTTCATCTCTGCATGGACACAGACCTGGAAGTCTTCTACTGTATATGTGAGTTAGAGGCCTCATATCGGCTGGTGTATGCTGTCTGTTTGATGGTCCAGTGCTTGAAAGATCTCAGGGATCCAGATTAATTAAAAGTGCTGGTCCTCATACAGGATCACTCTTCTCAGCTTCTTTCAGCCTTTCCCAATTCAACAACAGGGACCAGCTGCTTCTGTCTGTTGGTTGCATGCAAATATCTGCATCTGACTCTTTCAGCTGTTTGTTGGGTCTTTCAGAGGGAAATCATGATAGATCCCTTTTTGTGAGCATTCCATAGCCTCAGTAATAGTGTCAGACCCTGGGAATCCCCTTGAACTGAATCCCACTTTGGACCTGTGGCTAGACCTTCTTTTCTTCAGACTCTTCTCCATTTCCATCCCAGCAGTTCTTTCAGATAGAAACAATTATGGGTCAGAGGTGTGACTGTGGGATGGCAACCCCATCCCTCACTTGATGTCCTGTCTTCCTGCTGGAGGTAGGCTTTATAAGTTCTCTCTCCCTACTGTCAGGCATTTCATCAGCGGTCCCTTCATATGAGTCCTGGGATTCTCTACCTCCCAGGTCTCTGGAACTTTCTGTGATCCCCCCAACCTCCTATTTCCTGAGATTTCCTGTTTACATTCTTTCTGCTGGCCCTCAGGGCTTCAGTCCATTTCCCTCACACAATAACAAAGGCTAGCTGAATTCATTAAGAAACTACTATATCCTGTTGTAGGCTATGTGATCACGCTGTGTACCCCATGATTGTTTTATTTACTGGAAAAACCAATTTCTAGTTGTGGCATGGCTCAGCCCTAGCACATATTTTTAATCTAAGAACTTTCTGTTTATTGTAAACAGGATTAAATAAAGTCAGCCACAGATCAAGAGGTAGACTAAGCAACCAGTGGGCAGGGAATGAATACAAGAAGCAAACCACAGAGAATAAGAGAAGTCAGGAGGACAGATAGAGAGACATACAGGAAATAGAAGGGAGGGACATTCACCTTGAGGAGTTTTTGAGATGGAATGGAGCTGACAAGATTTTTGGGATATTGGCTAAAGAGGAATGTCAGCTGGGTACCTTCTCTGCCTCTCTGAGTTGCTAGGCTTTCACAACATTTTCTTATTCCAAAGTCTTTATTGGTAAACATCAATGTTTGAGATTTTGTTTAAAAAAGAAACAATATCTGTGTTTCCACAAGAAAGTCATCTTGCCAAGAAAAAACCTGGTACTAACTACTACTTAGTATCTGCCAAAATTGGCTTCAAACTATAACAAACTGGAAGTTACAGAGAAGTACAGTTCATTCTTTTTTTTTTTTTTTTCGTGACAGGGTTTCTCTGTGTAGCCCTGGCTGTCCTGGAACTCACTTTGTAAACCAGGCTGGCCATGAACTCAGAAATCCACCTGCCTGTCTCCCAAGTGCTGGGATTAAAGGCGTGTGCCACTACCACCCGGCAGTAGAGTTCATTCTTATAGGAAGAATAATAACCAAGAAAGCATTTCAGCCCTAAGAAATTTAATGAAAAACACACAGCTGTAATTCATGATGCAGAGCTACTACAATTCAATAAAAATACTCTTGATGTCCATGAGTTGTTCCACAAAGCACACAACCACCAGTCTCAGTCAAGCAGGGATGGATTATTGAACACACACCCTAATACTGATCATACCAAGAATAGAGTTTCGATTTTCAGAGCTAAAGCTATGACAACAATCATTTCTCTGGGCAGGTTTCACACACACACACACACACACATAAACACACTACACTGAGCTCATATGCAGGTGCAGGAAGTGCTGTCTGGTGGTCAGCTCTGAGTCAAGTCATTTTAGACATAATAGTTCTTATTGAAATTAATTTGATAGGTTCTATGTAAAGCTTTGTGGAATTTCTTAAGATTAGAATCCTCAAAACATATGGATTCTAACAGGATATGTAATTCACATGACCTTGTTCTGAATCAAGCTATTTTTCTGTATAAATGACTGCTAGGCATATTACCACAACAATATGGTGGGCATGGAATAAAATGTCTATATTTATGTCAGGGGGCAGACCTTAGCAGCACATGATTTCAATAACTCACTTCCTTCAATAGATGGGTCATCTGAACAAAAAATAAGTAGGTTAACATCAAAATTAAATGGCATCATACATCAATCATATTTAAAAGGCATCTATAAAATATTCTGCCAAAATCACCAAAGAATATATATTAAATAGCTATAGATTCTTTTCTAAAATAGAATTATATACTTGAACACAGAACCAATTCTAAAAGAATTAGAAATATTGACTTTTTTCATGTGATCACAGTGATCTTAAGCTTAATTTCAACTGGAGATAGGCACCTACTAATTACACAAACTCATAGAATTAAACAATATATTCCTGAATAATGAATGGTTCAAAGAAGAAATCAATTTTTAAAATATCTGAAAATAACTGGAAAATAAAATGTAGCACAAAATGTAACACAACAAAAAGTCTGCAACATCTTGATGAAAAGTATTCTTACAAGATTCTAAACACCTATTTCTAAAAAACAAAAACCAAAGATCTGTCTTAATGACTCAAATCAACAATTTATGAAAAGAAAAACAAACTAAACACAAGACAAGTAACTGGCAAGAAAAAAATCAAATTCAGAGAAGAAATTAAAGAAAGAGAAGCAGAGACAAAAAATATAAAGAATGATGGATGAATCATTGGAAACAAGATCAGCGGATTCTTTACTCCAATAGTCAAATGAAAGAAGTGCCTTACATTCAAATAATCAAAGATGAACAGGTAAACAATATGACAGACACCAAAGAAATGGAAAATTATGAAGACCTATACCATACTAAGTTAGAAAATCTAAAAGAAATGAATGAATTTCTCCATTGATCCAAACCATCAAATGAAACTAAAAAGTGATCAGCCATTTAAAAATACCCATCACAAGTAAGAATACTGAAAAAGTAGTAAAAATTCTTCAGAATAAAAAAAAACAGTAGAGGTTTACAGCAAGATTTTAAAGTTCTACAACAAACACTTCTTATTAAAAAATTAGAAGAAAAGAAACAGAAAGCACACTTACAAACTCATTCTATAAAACCAATAATTACTCTAATAACTAAAGCAGATAAAGACACAGCCAGATTCACACACACACACACACACACACACACACACACACACAAAGAGAGAGAGAGAGAGAGAGAGAGAGAGAGAGAGAGAGAGAGAGAGAGAGAGAGAGCGCACAGGCTAACATCTGGATGAATAAGGTA
>NC_034595.1:24661737-24670510 GCF_900095145.1 Mus pahari | reverse complement strand
CATGAGAGAACTCCTTCCATCCCATGTAGATGAATTATCACCACAGGGTCACAGGGTTCAGCATCTCAGCTCCACTGGAGACCAGCCTGTCTGTGCACAGCCCATTGCCCCACAATATGCTTTTTAACTACAGGAACTGAATGTGGTTTAAAGGGTACATATTCCAAAACAGAGGGTCCTGAGGACCCATATAGAAATTGCAGCACTTCTTATGATCTAATATAAGTCTGAAAAATGTGACTGCCACTGCATTGTATTAGATTACAAAGAGAGGCTTGTAGAAGCCTAGTGGGGTATGTAAATCTCCAGAGAAACAAGATCAGCAGGACCAACAGGATGTGTAAGAATCACTCAAAATGTTTAATGCAATTTACTGAGTCCAAGTCAACTGGTTGAAGTTAAGTCTCATCCGCAGATACTTTTAGACAAGCAGCAAGCTGCCATACCCCAGCTACATAGGAACAGTTTGAATTTTGTGTTTTTATTTGCTTTTTCGGTGAATTTCACAAATAAAGCACATGTTGATCAAATTTTTTTCATCTTTCTAATTTTTCCCAGATTGTTCCCTACTTTCCTATTCATCAAGCTTCGTGTTTTTGCTCTCTCTTAAACAAACAAAATACTAGAAACATCATAAAAAACATGGTGTTCACTTTATGTTGGTCAGCTCTTCCTGAGCAAGGGGTCTTCCCTAGAGTTTGCTTGTTATACTCAATGACATTGACTTGGAGAAAAAAAAATTTTTTTTTTTTTCTGCTTGTACCAGCTACCAGTTGAGAATGGCTTTTTGATGGAATTTATGCCCACTTCTCCTTCCCCATTTGGATTTTGTCTGGTTTGAGGAAAACGCTTGTGCATGCTGTCATAGACTCTGTTCCTATCCAAATCAATACTGTTGTATACAAGGAAGACATTATTTCCTTGGGGAAACATCTACCACCTCTGATTCCTACAGTCTTTCTACCTCCACTGTGTAGATCTCTGAACCTCAAAATTGGAATTTATGAAGACTTCCCATTTTAGACTAAGTGCTTCAAGATCTCGCAAACTTTGCATTATCTAGGTCTTTCTGTGTTAATTCACATTTATCATATGAAGATGTTTCTTTGATCATTTATAGGTATAGCTATATATATTTAGGATGTCATATATATATATATATGATATTATCATGTGCATATGTATATAACTTATACATACACACATACATACACAAACATACACATAAATGTATATATGTACGGTGTAAATAGAGATAACATATAGTAAAGAAAACAATGCCCCCACTGGACAATATATGCTATCATTTAACCCCCCTAGTTCCAGAAATGGATTACGTCTTTTTTTGCATTGTTGGTTGAATGTTTTTATAGACCCTACAGGTACTACAGGCTGGTAATAATGCTATTGGTTACTGTGTACAACCAGATGGTAGGAATCGATTGCCTAAGAAACCACATACTTTAGTCATCAAATATGAAGAAATCAAACTGGCAATTAACTGGAAGCTTCACTTTTACTCACTAGCATTCATAATGATTGATTATGTTCTAGTTATTACCAGGGGATAAAAGTAACCATCAATCTCATTCAGCTATGAACTCTATGAGTTATAATAATGATACACCTAAGGATAGACCCAATGGTTTAATAGAGAGCAAAATGTTATGAAAGTAACCAGTCCCTATTTATAATTGAACTTAATGGCCCACTCTATGTGGTGCAATTCATACCCAGAAGTGTTAATGAGTCAAAGTACCTGAGCCTAGATAAGAAGTGGGCCTTAGGAAAGAATATTACTACTTTTATTCTGATAAATGAAACAATTTATCTAAGTGAAACATATTAAACTATGTGTGTGTGTGCGCGCGCGCGCACACACACACACACACACACACACACGTGCTTATTTATTGGTACTTACAAATAAACATATTTTAATAGCGTTCAATTTGGATTCTGAGGAACTTTGTATTCTAAGACACTATGATCACTTCTATTAGAAGGAAATGACTCAGATACTTGATTTAGATGTTCAAATGACAGCTCCTTTACCTTATGTCTCTGTCTTAGCTTCACACTCAACTCTTGACTTTTGAGAGCTAATGTTTCCAAGGCTGTACAGTTTTCTACTAGAATGTCTATGCCCCATTCTTGCTGTCCTTTTCCTCTTGTAGTTGCATGGTTTTGTTGATTTGATCCTGGATTTAACTCTCTTCTGAAGTTTCTTCAAATTCTTTAAGGTCTATAAAGAAATACCTTCTTCAAGCTGGGCAGTAGTGGCACATGCCTTTAATCCCAGCACTTGGGAGGCAGAGGCAGGTGGATTTCTGAGTTTGAGGATAGCCTGGTCTACATAGTGTGTTCTAGGACAGCCAGAGTTATACAGAGAAACCCTGTCTCAAAAAAAACAAAACAAAACAAACAACCCGCCCCCAAAAAAAAGAAAAAAGAAAAAAAGAAAAAAAAGAAATACCGTCTTCACTTTTCTCTCTTCCCTCTACATTACATAGTCACTATTTAATTGGAGTATATGTATATTGTTTAAAATCTGTTTGTCGCCTTCTGCCAGGTCCTTTCTACTGGGGCAGACTGCTAGCTAATCTGTTCCCCTGGAGGCACCATATTCATAGCCAACCCAGAAGATCTGCTGCACTTAGAACATTTGGTAAGAACTCTCTGATAGTCCCACAGCTGCTGCTGGGAGCCCAGTGGACCCAGGATCCATCACCAACCCAAACCCTGCCTCCTGCTGAATATCCCTCCCTCTCTGCTTGGTCCTTTCTGCTGGACAGACTGCTATCTAGGCTACTCCTCTGGAGGTACCATATCCTGAGCCAGCTCACAAGATCTGCTGCACTTAAGGCATTTGGGCAACTTACTCCAAAGCCTGAGGAATTGAAGATCTATCTGCTGAAACAGAGCAACTGACATCCCAGGAAATCTGCTACATACAAGACAACTGAGCAACTGATCACCATCTTGACAAATCCCCTAAATACACCACAGCTTGAAAGCATCCCAGGAGCTCCTCTGTACACAGGGAAATAGGGCAATGGACTACAGACTTAAGACCTCCTTCAGGTTCTATGGCACGCAGGGCAACTGACCCAACAAGCTGAAAACCTCTCTGGAATTCTGTTGCACACAGGGAAACAGAAATCAGTCTGTAAACTCTCCTGAAGAACATCTTCACACAGGAAAACAGATTGACAGCTCCTCTGAAGACCCAACAGTCTGAAAGCTCCTCAGGAGATCTACTACAGTCAGGGAAACAGATTAGCAGCTTCTCTGCTCCTCTGAAGAACCCCCACTTGGAAGGCCCCATAGTTGGTCTGGTACAGCCAGGGCCACAGGCCTGCCAGGAGACCTGAAGCAACCCAGGGACAAAAGAAGCAGACTCCAGAGAGAGTCTACCAGACCAGCAAACACCAGGGACAACCAGATGGTGAGAGACAAGCACAAGACAATAATCAACAGAAGCCAATATACATGGGCATCATCAGAACCCAGTTCTCCAACCACAGAAAACCTGAATACACCAACACATCTGGAAGTCAGGAAGCTGACATAAACTCCTATCTCATGAAGATAATAGAGTTCTTTAAGGAGACTATAAATAACTCACTGAAAGAAATACAGGAAAACACAGGTAAACAGGCAGAAGCACTTACAGAGGAAACAAATAAATCCCTTAAAGAAATACAAGAATACAGAGTAATCTTAAGAAGAAATTGAATAAAGCAATCCAAGAACTAGAAGTGGAAGTAGAAACAATAAAGAAAACACAAATGAAGGCAAACATGGAAATGGAAAACCTAGGAAAGAGGTCAGGAATTTCAGATGTAGGTATCACCATCAGAATACAAGAGATAGAAAAGAGAATCACAGGTGATAACATAGAAGATATTGACATAACTATCAAAGAAATTTCAAAACATAAAAAAATGCTAACCCAAAGCATCTAGGAAGTTCAGGACACAGTGAGAAGACCAAATCTTTGAATAATCAGAATAGAAGAGAACAAAGATGCCCAACTCAAAGGATCTGAAAATGTCTTCAATGAAATCATAGAAGAAAACTTCCCCAACATAAAGAAAGAGATGGCCATCAAGATATAAGAAGTCTATGGAACACGAAATAAATGGGACCAGAAAAGTAAATCCTCTAGTCACATAGTAATCAAAACACTAAGCA
Source organism: Mus pahari (assembly GCF_900095145.1). Classification (NCBI taxonomy): domain Eukaryota; kingdom Metazoa; phylum Chordata; class Mammalia; order Rodentia; family Muridae; genus Mus; species Mus pahari. The sequence continues at coordinate 24,666,313 of NC_034595.1, read as the reverse complement.
CACAAAACAAAGAAAGAATATTAAAAGCTGCAAGGGAAACATACAAAGGTAGACCTATCAGAATTATACCAGACTTCTCAACAGAGATTATGGAAGCCAGAAGAGCCTAATCAGAGGTCTTGCAAACTCTAAAGAGAACACAAATGCCAGCCCAGGCTACTATACCTAGCAAAACAAAATAATTCCAGGACAAAACCAAATTCAAACAGTATCTATCTATCAATCCAGACATACAGAGGATCCTAGAAGGAAAACTCCAACATAAGGAAGGTACCTACACCAAGGAAAAGAGAAGATATTAAGCATATCACAACAAAGCCAAAAGGAGAGAATAACAAGCACATAAAGCTAACTACAAAAATAAACATATCAGGAACCAACAGTCATCTATCTTTAATATCTCTCAATATTAATGACTCAACTCACCTATAAAAAGACATAAGCTAACAGACACAAGGAACAAGCTGGAGTTGATATCTTAATATCCAATAAAATAGAATTTCTACCAAAAGTTATCAATCATGAAAAGGAAAATCCATCAGGAGAAAGTCTCAATTATGAACCTCTCTGCCTCAAATCCCACATTCATAAAAGGAACTTTACTAATGCTCAAAACACACATTGAACCCCACACAATAATAAAGGGAGACTTCAACATCTCACTCTCACCAATGGACACGTCGTTGAAATAGAAACTAAACAGAGACATAGTAAAACTAATGAAAGTCATAAACCAAATGAATTTAACAGATATCCACACAAATATTTCACCTAACACAAAAGAATACTACATTCTTCTCAGCACCTCATGGTACCCTCTCCAAAATAACCATATCATTGGTCACAAAACAACCCTCAGACTATATAAGAAAATGGAAATAATTCCATGCATCCTATCAGATGACCATGGCTCAAGGCTGGTCTTCAATAACAGCAAAAACAAAAGAAAGCCCAGATACAGGTGGAACCTGAACAACTCTCTACTCTATGATAACTTGGTCAGGGAAGAAATAAAGAAAGAAATTAAAGACTTCTTGGAATTTAATGAAAATATTGACACATCACACCCAAATTTATGGGACACAATAAAATTGGTGCCATGAGGAAAATTCATAGCACTAATTGCTCCAATAAAGAAACTGCAGAGATCCTACACTAACAACTTAATATCACACCTTAGAGCTCTAGAACAAAAAGAAGCAAACTCACTCAAGAGGAGTAGAAGGCTGGAAATAGTCAAACTCAGGGCCAAGATCAACCATGTAGAAACAAAGAAAACAATACAAAAAGTCAGCAAAAGCAAAATATGGTTCTTTGAGAGAATTAACAAGATAGATAAACCCCTAGCCAAACAAACTAAAGGGCCAAGAGGGAGTATACAAAGTAACAAAATCAGAAATGAAAGGGAGACATAACAACAGAAATGGAGGAAATTAAAAAAATCATCAGATCTTACTATTAAAGTGTATACTTAACAAAACTGGAAAAATCTAGATGAAATGGATAGTTTTCTAGACAGATGCCACATACCAAAGTTAAATCAAGAACAGATAAACTATCTAAACAGGCCCACATCATACAAGAAAATAGAAGAAGTCATTACAAACCTCCCAACCAAAAAAAAAAAAAAAAAAAAAAAAAAAAAAAAGCACAGGGGCCAGATGGATGTAGTGCAGAATTCTACCAGACCTTCAAAGAAGAAGACCTTATACCAATATTTTTCAAACTAGTCCATAAAATAGAAACTGAAAGAATACTACCTAATTCATTCTATGAAGCTACAATTACTCTGATACCTAAACCACACAATGACCCAACCAAAAAAGAGAATTTCAGACCACTCTTGCTTATGAATATCAAGGTAGAAATAATAAAATTCTTACAAAATGAATCCAAGAACACATCAAAGCCAGCATTTACCATGATCAAGTAGGCTTCATCCCAGGGATGCAAGGTCAGTTCAATATACAAAAATCCATTAATGTAACCCACTATATAAACAAACTCAAAGAGAAAAATCACATGATCATCTTCTTAGATGCAGAAAAAGCACTTCACAAATCACAGCATCTCTTCACATTAAAAGTATTGCAGAGATCATGAATTCAGGCCTGTACCTAAACACAATAAAAGCATTATACAGTAAACAAACAGCCAATATTAAATTAAATGGAGAGATACTTGAATCAATCCCACTAAAATGGAGGACAAACCAAGGATGCTCACTCTCCAGATATCTATTCAATATAGTACTCGAAGTGCTTGCTAGAGCAATAAGACAACAAAAAGATAGCAAGCGGATACAAATTGGCAAAGAAGTAATAAAGGTACCTCTATTTGCAGGTGATATGATAGTATACATAAACAACCTCAAAAACTTTACCAAAGAACTTCTCCAGCTGATAAACAACTTCAGCAAAGTTGCTGGATACAAAACTATCTCAAATAAATCAATAGCCTTCCTTTTAGAGGTTGTAAATAGACTGAGAAAGAAATTAAGGAAACAACTACATTCACAATAGCCACAAATAATATAAAATATCTTGGGATAACTCTAACCAAACAAGTGAAAGATCTGTATAAAAATAACTTCAAGTCTCTTAAGAAAGAAATCGAAGAAGATCTCAGAAAATGGAGAGATCTCCCATGCTCATTCATGAATTGGCAGAATTAATATAGTAAAAATGTCCATCATACCAAATGCAATCTATAGATTCAATGTAATTCCCATCCAAATCTCAACACAGTTCTTCAGAGACATGGAAAGAGCAATTCTAAAATTCATCTGGAAAGGGAAAAGATAAGAAAAGAAAAGAAAAGAAAAGAAAAGAAAAGGAAAGAAAGAAAAGAAAAGAAAAGAAAAGAAAAGAAAAAAGAAAAGAAAAGACAAAAAAAACAAGAATAACAAAAATAATACTTAACAATTAAAGAATGACTGGGGGAATCACCATCCCTTACCTCAGCTTTACTACAGGGCAATAGCAATAAAAACTGCATTTTATTAGTACAGAGACAGACATGTTGATCAATGGAATAGAATTGAAGACAAAGAAATAGAACCACACATTTATGAGCACTTGAACTTTGACAAAGAAGTCAATATATACAATAGAAAAAAAAAAGCATCTTCAAAAACTTGTGCTGGGGGGCTGGAGAGATGGCTCAGTGGTTAAGAGCACTGACTGCTCTTCTAAAGGTCCTGAGTTCAAATCCCAGCAACCACATGGTGGCTCACAACCCCATAATGAAATCTGATGCCCTCTTCTGGTGTGTCTGAAGTCAGCTATAGTGTACTTAAGATATAATAAGTAAATCTTTTTTAAAAATAAAGAGGGGGGGTCTAACTGGCTGTCTGTATGTAGAAAAATGAAAATAGACCCATATTTGTCAGCTTACGCACAGCTCAATTTCAGGATGATCAAGGACCTCAACATTAAACCAGATACACTGAATGTAATAGAAGAGAAAGTGGGAAAGACCCTTGAACTCATTAGCACAGGGGGAGTTTTCTAAACAGAACTCCAGTGTCTCAGGCTATAAGAGCAATATGAATTAACCAGTACCCCCAGAGCTTGTGTCTCTAGCTGCATATGTAGCAGAAGATGGCCTAGTCAGCCATCATTGGGAGGAGAGGCCCTTGGTCTTGTGAAGATTATATGCCCCGGTATAGGGGAATGCAATGACCAGGAAGCAGGAGTGGGTGGGCTGGGGGGCAGGGTAGGGGGAGGGTATAGGGGAATTTTGGGATAGCATTTGAAATGTAAATGAAGAAAATATCTAATAAAATAATAATAATAATGAGAAATGGGACCTCATGAAACTGGAAAGCATCTGTAAGGCAAAAGACATAACCAATAAGACAAATCTGCAACCTACAGATTGGGAAAAAAATCTTCACTAACCCCATATCTGATAGAGGAGTAATATCCAAAAGATATAAAGAATATAAGAAGCTAACCACTAAAAAAGCAAACAATCCAATCTAAAAATGGGTTATAGCACTAATCTGAGAATTCACAACAGAAGAATCATGAATGGCTGAGAATCATCTAAAGAAATGTTGAAAGCTCTTAGTGATCAGAGAAATACAAGTTAAAACAACCCAGAGATTTCACCTTACACCAATCATAATTGCTGAGAGCAAAACCTCAGGCCCATCAATACCACTCTTGCTCAAATACCAATACCCAAAAGATGCCCCACCATGCCACAGGTGCACGTGTTCCACTATGCTCATAGCAGCCTTATTTGTGATAGACAGAAGCTGGAAACAACCCAGATGTTCCATGACAGAAGAGTGGATATAGAAAATGTGGTACATTCACACAATGGAATACGACTCAGCTATTAAGAATGAGGACATCCTGACTTTTGCAGGCAACTAGATGTAACTAGAAAATATCATCCTGAGTGAGGTAACTCAGACTCAAAAGGACATGCATGGTATGTACTCACTAATAAGTGGATATTAGCAAAAAAAAAAATGTTCAACATCCTTAGCCATCAGGGAAATGCAAATCAAAACAACCCTGAGATTCCATCTCACACCAGTCAGAATGGCTAAGATTAAAAATTC
>NC_034595.1:24636812-24660667 GCF_900095145.1 Mus pahari | reverse complement strand
AAAAAAAAAATTTTAAAAAATGTACAGAATACCAAGACATAGTACACAGAACTCAAAAAGGTCAATCAATATGCTGAAGGACCCAAGTGAGGGTACTTCAGTCCCACTTGGGCCAGAGAAGAAAGCAAGTATAAGTGGGGAGGGGATCATGGGAGAGACCTGGGAGGGAAAGGGGATGGGAGAGAGGAGAGAGGAACATGATCTGGTATTGGGTGAGGGATAAGGACTGTAGACCTGAGGGCCAGCAGAAAGATCAGAAACAGGTAACCTTGGAATGTGGGAAGTTAGAGAGGCACTCCAGAATGTACCAGAGACCTGGGAAGTCAGAGACTCTCAGGACTAAATGGGAGGAGCCTTAGATGAAATGTCCTACATAGGGAACAGAGAATTTATAGAGCCTACCTCCAGCAGAAAGACAGGGCGTCAAGTGAGGGATAGAGTTGTTTCCCACATTCATAACTCTGACCCATAATTGTTCCTGTTTGAAAGAACTGCAGGGATGGAAATGGAGAAGAGCCTGAGGAAAAGAAGATCCAGCAACACGCCCAAAGTGGGATTCAGGTAAAGGGGAGACCTGCTACTATAACTGAGGCTATGGAGTGCTCATAAAAAGGAACCTAGCACGACTGCTCTCTGAAAGACACAACAAGCAGCTTAAAGAGTCAGATGTAGATATTTGCACTCAACCAGTGGAGAGAAGCTGCTGACTCCTGTGCTTGAATTAGGAGAAAGCTGGAAGCAGTTGAGGAGGAGGGAGATCATGTAGGAGGACTAGCAGTCTCTAGTTAGGCACCAGTTTTATTTCCTTTATGCTCCATGACATATCAGTGTATTCTTCAGCATTAGAGCCTTAGCATCATGTTGCAGAAATGAGCATAGCCTTGGCTAGAGCCTGTGTTATTTGGAAGGTTCCACACAACCCCTCTGGCTAATAAATCATTCAACAAGATATAACTGCTTCCTGGATTTGAAGTTTTATTTGATGCCATAGGATGTCATACAGTTTTTCAAAAGTTCTACAGCATTGGTTGTACTTTCCACATTTCTGTATTCCTACATTTACCTTACTCTTTTATCCTCCTCCCTATCTCATACTCCTAGTTTCACTTTTATCACTTCATATTACTTATTTTGTTTCCCTTTCCTTGGGTGAGCCTCTCCTTCTCTCTTAGCCCTTATTATGTTCACTGGCATTTGTGGTTATTCAAATTATAGCACTCATATTAAAAGCTTAAAAGCTAGCATCCATACATAATAGGAAACACAATATCTTTGGGTCTGAGTTACATTAACTCAGGATGATTTTTTTCTAACTTCATTTATTCCCACAGATTTCATTCTTCTTAACAGCTGTATAATATTCCAAGGTGTAAATATATGACATTTTCTCTATCCATTCATCAGCTGATGATTATCTAGACTGTTTTCAGTTTCTGTCTATTACGAACAGAGCAGTAGTGAACGGGGCTGAGGAAGAATCTCTACAGTAAGATGTAAAGTCCTTATTTATATCTTACTATAGAGATATTTGTAGTATATCTAAATCTTATGGAGGATCAACCCTCAGTTTCCTGAAGAAACTCTATTCTCATTGCCATAATGGATTATGAGTTTGGACTCACGCGTTACACTGATTAAATATTCCCTTTCCCTAGGCTAAGAAATTCTAGCATATAGAAAAGAGACATACTAACATCTTTAGAATAACACTTTAAATGAGTTTGACATTAAATCAATACTAAAAATAGTAAATATTTGAAAACTTTGTTTCATTACAATAACAAAAGGAAGGAACTATGATGGTCTCTAATTCAAATTAGAATGCTGAGAATAAGTATAGCTTTATGGAAGGCCCCATGGCAAGGAAACTTGGAGCAAATGCACACAGTTGGTATAGTTTTGCTTTTCATTTTACATTTCAAAACAGATTTTTCCCTCAAGAATCTTCTGATTATCCTTAATTTATCTGAATTATAAAGAAATTCCTTAAACCCAAGGATTATGATCTAATGAAATAATTCATTTTCAAATACTAAAATATTGATATAGTAAATTTTTATATAGATTCTCATTCTGTAGCCCAGGATGTCCTAAATGGCTCTGTCACCCAAGCTATCCTGGAGCTCACTGCTTGGATAAAAATCTTATTTTTTCTTACTAGGTAAACATGTAATATTTCCAGGTTTGGTTATTTAATCTCTTTTAGATTGCAATTTGTTTGATATTTAATATAGAAAAAAATAACAAGTAATAACAATGATAAAATGTGCCTTATCTCTTATAGTAGTTTTAAGGATCATGAAACAGAGGCAGATAGATAGAATAGGTGGTCTCTACACTAGGACCTCATGTCCTGAGCTTTATGATAACTAAGGATGAAGCATCTTGAGACATAGATACCATAATACTTGTGAAAATAGATTAAATCTTTATTTTATATTCCATCTCTTAGACCTACTGATAATAGGAATATAGAAATGATAATAAAGTATATTAATTAGTTTAAGTAGTTTAAGCTATTTCTAGATTTTTATTTTTATGGATATATTTAAAGAGAAAAATAATTTGTCAGAATTTTTAGTTTAGTGTTAAATAAATATTTATAGAGTGGGTAGAGACATTTGAAACATGACTGTTTATGCTGTTAGCAGATTGCTGTTCATTTCATTACATTTAATATTTTCCATAAGAGCAGATGATATGGAGAGTTTATTAATATTTCACTCTAGCATTAGAAAGTAGAATGCTAACACCAATTGGCACCACAGTGATGGTATGTAACTGCTGAGAAGTTCTGTTCCTTGGCTCATGCAAGACTTACCTGGCCTTTAGTCTCATCATTTAAAGCGTTGTTACTTCTCAACCCAACTGTGGTTTTTACTTCAATATAATTAGCACATATCTTTCAGTTATACTGTTTATTAGTTCTTTACATAAACTCTTAATGTAAATAAGGAAGACAGATCTACAATTATTGCACTCATAGAGAACCATTACTTTTTATTCCTATGCTTGATATTTCCTTTAAATATTTTCTACAAAACAATTAAAGTTTGCCAACATCATTTTACTGCATGTAGTGAGTTTTTGATTACAGAGGATCTCAGAGGAGTTTAGGGAGGGAAGACTGTAATCAGAATTTAATGTATGAAATAATATACTTTCAAAAAAAGAAAATTAGAAAAAGATGAAAAATAAACTACAAAAAAGAAAACTCATTCCATGTTGCAAACACTGAGACAAAGAACCTGCAAACAAGTCATTGAATGCTTTTTGTGTTGAGTATCTGTTAGAACACCATCCAGAAATGGAATCCTGTGAAGAAAATTCTGAATACTTGTGAGAAAACAAGACAGCAGGGTTGTGATCTCAGTTTTGTCAAAATGGTGTGTTTTTACCATCCACCCAGGTGTAGTTGATAGGAATGAGTTTACTTCAGTTTAATCATTATTACTTGATGTTGCATTCAATTCCATGAATAAACTATCCTTTATATGCCTCTTGGGAAAAACATGTTTTTTTCCATATGTGGCTTGTACTTGTGATGGTAGACAGTTTGAACTCATGAGAACTTCACTCTGGTGACCCTTTCTAACCCCCAGAGTATAAATTGTCTCACTCTGAAAAAAGCTGTCGATTGTTTGAAACTTTCGTCTACCTCATTTATCAGCTCCACTCTCTCAGGTCACACTGCCTCTAGAGCAGTAACAGCCAACTATTTCTGGCCATGAAGCCTTCCCTTAAGAGTGGTTTGTATTTCCAGTTAGACTCTATTAGAGAAAACTAATTTTTTATTTGCAAGTTGTTATTAATTGGAGATAGCTTCTCATTAGGGATGGAGGCTTGTACCTACTTCTCTTGCAAGTGCTGGGATCACATCTTGACAGACCCGGCTGGTGCTGTGTATGCTGCAACAGTCCGTAAAGTCATATGTGCAACAGTTCTTCTGTGCTTATAAGGCCTTGTTTCCTTCTTTTCCATGTGCCCTTACACTTCTTTCTGCCTCCTATTCCATAGAGTTCCCAATCCCAAGGGGAGGGGTTATTGGAGACTTCTCATTTAACACTGACTGTTCTAAGGTCTCTCACTTTCTGCACATTATTTGATTGTGAGTCTCTGGTTTGTTCCAGTCTACTGGAGGAAGACTTTTCTCTGATTGTTGCTGATTTATGAGTATATAAGAATGTCATTAAGAGTAATGTTATTGCCTTATTAAGAATAATGTTCCTCAATAGAGGAATGGATACAGAAACTGTGGTACATTTACACAATGGAGTACTACTCAGCTATTAAAAACAATGAATTTATGAAATTCTTGGGCAAATGGATGTATCTGGAGGATCTCATCCTTAGTGAGGTAAACCCATCACAAAAGAAGTCACTAGATATGCACTCACTGATAAGCGGATATTAGCCCAGAAACTTAGAATACCGAAGATACATTGTGCAAAACACAAGAAAACCAAGAAGGACGACCATTGTGTGGATACTTCATTCCTCCTTAGAATAAGGAACAAAATACTCATGAAAGGATATAGGTACAGACAAAATTTAGAGCTAAGATGAAAGGATGGACTATCCAGAGACTACCCCATCCGGGAATCCATCCCATCATCAGCCACCAAACCTAGATACTAATGCACATGCCAGCAAGATTCTGCTGAAGGGTCCCTGATATTGCAGCCTCTTGTGAGGCTATGCCAGTGCCTGGCAAACACAGAAGTGGATGCTCACAGTCAGCTATTGGATGGAACACAGGGTCCCCAATGGAGGAGCTAGAGAAAGTACCCAAGGACCTGAAGGGGGCTGCAACACTGTAGGTGGAACAACAATATGAACTAACCAGTACCCCCTGAGCTTGTGTCTCTAGCTGCATATGTAGTAGAAGATGGCCTAATCGGCCATCACTGGGAATAGAGGCCCCTTGGTCTTGCAAACTTTATATGACCCANCACAAGGGAAGGCCTGGGCCAAGTAGTGGGAGTGGGTGGGTAGGGGAGCAGGGACAGGGGGGTATAGGGAACTTTCAGGATAGCATTTGAAATGTAAATAAAGAAAATAATAATAATAATAAAAATAAATAAATAAATAATTTTAAAAAGGTACCAAAAAAAAAAAAAAAAAAAAGAATAATGTTAACACCATATTTGACTTTCTTCTCAGTCCCTGCCATGTCTCGTTTCAGATTATGGGCTACCTGACCACTGTTGGAGATTGATTTCACCTCATGGAGTAGGTCTTAAATTCAATCAAGTCTTGAGTGGTTACTCCCATAAACTTTGTGCCACTACTGTACTTGCATATTTTTCAGGAACATCATTATTCGAGACAGAAGCATTTGTAGCTGGGTTTGTGTTTACCTTTCTCCGTTGGTAATGTGCAAAGATACTTCTAGTAGAAGGAACACTAACATGTAGGAGTGAAGGCTGTAGATAGGCATCAGTTTGACTTCTTCACATTAAATGAATTATGTAGCTCTTGTCTTCAGTAATGTGGCCTTGTCATTAGTTTGTGGAGCAACCAATAACTTGGAAATAACCTGGGATTTCTATTTTCAACTACAGAGGTTGTTAATTTATAAATATGATTAACTTTCAGAGAAACATGTGGTCCCTTTGGCCAAAAACTTGCTTAGATGTAGCCAAATTCTGGGACTGTAAACTTCACTTCCTGACAAGAGATACTGAGCTAGTAGGACTCTAGTTGGGATTTTGTCTACTCCATTATTCAGTGATTTCATTTAGATCACTTTTATACATGTATATGTTTTAGGAAACTTATACTTATTGTTTCCTCACACCTCCTCAAATGACCTTTAGTTTTCACTGTCTCTCCCCACATTCCCTCTCTTGCCCACCTCATCCCTCCCCATGACTCTTTGAACTTATTGTTGTAGTCCCACTCTCACCCATCCATAAGTGTTGATTCTATTTTCCCATCCAAGGGAGTCCTTTCCTCCATCCCAGTCCTTACTCTATAGCCTAACTTCTGTGGTTATATGGATTATATCTTTTGGGTCAAAGACTTAAGAGCTAACACACACTTAAAGTGAAGACAGCATATTTGTTTTCATGGTCTTGGCAATCTCACTCAAAATGACTTTTTCTAGGTTCATTTATTTACCTCCAGGCTTTGTTTCATTTTTTTTAGTGGTAGGGCAATATTGGATTGTGTAAGTATGCCATATTTTTGTTAATCATTCATCTACTCAAGGATATATAAGCTATTACCACTTTCTGGCTATTATGAACAGAGTATCAATGAACATATTTTTAAAAGTGTCTCTACAGTAGGTTAAAATATCTTTTGACAGTATTTCCAAGAATGGTATAGATAGACATGAGGTAGATAGACTTCTACCTTCCTGAGGAACTGCCATACTGATTTCCATAGTGGCTGTACATTTTTGCAATCCCAATAGCATGGATGAATGTTCCCCTTCGCCTTAATTTCCTCTTTTCTTCCCTAAGGGTGGTTCTTCCTTTCACACATTATTCTATCCTGTCCTTCTGTCATTAATGCCAAGTGCACTCATATCCTGCCCATCTGTCATTAATGCAGGATGCACACATTGGCTGTCTTCTATGTGCTGCAGAGTAGTTCAAGTGAAAAAAAAGAGACTTTTACTCAGAAGTTTGCAGCTGCAGGCATGTTTTTGTCTCTTCGAGCACATTTGGTAATATCTAGAGACAATTTTCTTATTATTTGGTGAGGATACATAATTATTCCATGCAGAGGTAGGAATAAAGGACAGCACCTATGATGGAAAATTTCCCACAGTTTCAGGAGCACAGAAGAGGGAAACCCATGACTTTCATCACTTCTAGATTTTCTCTTGGACAACAACATGTCCACTGGGTGCTTTGTGCTGGGTGCCCACAGATTCTGATATGGAAACTAGGTTAGGAACTTATAGAAATGTTCTATAATTTATTGAAAGCATACAGTCTGAGTTATTGCTTAGAAGTTTCTTTTGTGGCCATCTTCATTATCATATAGCAAAACATTGCTTTCTCTATGGACAAGAATCAGATATGTTTTGTATTAAAAATTAACACAAATACCGTGAGTGTGATAATAAGGGCATGTCATCTCAACTACACAGGGAGATAAGGCAGGAGGATTGAATGTTCATGATCTGCTTGGAAGACAGAACAAGTTCAGGGTCAGCCTGGGAAACTTAGGAAAACTATATCTGAGAATAAAGGGCAGAACCAAAAGGGCTGTTGATACAGCTCAGTGGCAGAGTTCACCTACCAAAAAGGGGCCTGGGGTTGTTTCCATCAATGAACACAAAGGAGCAGGAACAAGGTGCTTGAAGTTTCTTTCAGTAAGAGGTAAGTGGGCTTGCAGGCAATAAGCAGGCTCATTTATAACTTGCAATACTATTGCTGCCTTTCCCCACTTCAGTGTTATTAGAGAGAAAGTGCAGACAGAGTTCAAGTGGAAAAAATTAGAATCCACATTCCCTGTGAACAAATGCTGGTTCTAAAGCTTAATGTGTGTGTGTGTGTGTGTGTGTGTGTGTGTGTTTGCATACCTCTGTGAGTGTGCTTATGTGCTGTGTGTGCCTCCCATCCCCATTTCACACTCTCTGCTCATGCTCACACAGCAAATTGCCTCCACTTCTCTACAAATGTAGATTTTGTATAGGTGTGCTGTGCATCCTGAAGCATTTTATCAATCCAAAAACAACATCATTTAAAAGTCACAGCTTGATTTTGCGCACTAACACAAGAAAGACACTGCTGTTTAAATTATCAGATGTCATTGCCCATGCAGGATTCTTCAATTACAGAAGCTGTTAAAATGCAGAAACATGTATAACTCTCAGCACAAAAGAAACATAATGTATGTAAAGTGTTTCTGACTCTGCTTGACACTAAGTCAATATCTGCATAACTAACTGACTAGAACAACAGGCAGCCCTGTTCAGAATGGGCTCCTGAAGGGCAGCATGGCTAATACTCTTCTTCAGGATTAGGACTTAATTTTCTTTTGTCTTTATTGACAATATGTCCACCCAGGCATTAATGACTTCAGTGTAAACACATTCTGTTATGAACCAATCAACTAATGTGTACGGACTAAATGAAAGGGCTTTGTGAGTTGAGAAAATTTGTTTTAAAATGTCCTCCATTTATTTTCCTTACTTAGTGTCATTTTCTCTATGGTATACTGATATATTTCTTTTACTATTTTGTCTGAGACTCAATACTGACATATAGATCAGTCTGAAAATTTGGATTTTCTACCTTTGTTGCTGTTGATGATGATGTAACTCCTTATTAGATCTCTCAGATTGCCCTTGACCTTTTGAGTTTAAACAATCCTCCATCAATAGAGATTTGAAGCAGAGGTATTAAATCTCAAACCCAGGAGCCATCACATGCTCGTCACTCGACCTAGAGACAAACTTACTAGAGAGTCAATCATTCTCATGGGTTTTGACTCTTTTTGCCATAAAGTATCTGGTCATGCTTTGTGGGTCTATGTTTCTCTCTGATGTTGGGGGAGCAGAAACCTGGGGAGGTTGACTGTGCTTATTTGTTGCCGTAGTCGGGTGCTACTTTTCAGGGAAGCAACAAGATACTGTTCTGTGCTTGGGAAAATGCAGTCTAAGATTCAGGAAGCCAAAGTTGGGTTTCTCAGAATCCTGGGCAGAACCCAATCATTCCTGGGGTGTCTCACAGAGGAGTCAATTATAAAGGGGGGTCCACAGTCCTACAACAAAGTCTGGATGGGGCACTCCCAGACTCCTGGACATCTAGTCATCACTGAGGAGTTGGGAGGAGAGTTGGAGGCCTGTAGGCTGAGGAAGGCATGTAGCCTGGGGCTGGGGGAAATAGGGAGCTCCAGCTTAGCTCAACAGTGATTGCCCTTAGCTTGGCAGTGGTTATGGCTGGGAGTACAGAGAGGCCTTCTATGGGATAATTAAGTTCCTGTTCTATAGTCAAAGACCTTCTCCATGTTCCCCATGGTAGTCGTAGATGAATGAGACAATCCTTGGTTCCAAACTATTTATTGGATGTTCCTTGTGGAAAGTGGATTCATACAGACTTCTCAGGGTGGACCCAATATTAAATACCCTTTGAAGAGAAGAATATCTAGGAAGGGTGGTTTAATGGCTAAACCCTCAGGGCTTCTACGCACACCATTAACATAGAGAACTCTGTTCTGACCCTACATGACAACAGGTCACATTTCTTTATGTGGGAAGTGTGCCAAGTGTTCTAGGCCAGGAATCTAGTAGGGAGCAGGGAGTCTCCTACTGTTTCAAATGTGTACCCTGAGTTTCTGGGTACTTAGACTTGCTCTACCTACCAAGTTTCCCCACACAGTTTACTATCCCACAGTGGTTCCCTGCTCCTGCTCCATGTTTCTCTTCCCTTTAATACCAGATATTATAGGAGAAGTTATTTATTAATAGACCCTCTATGCTAAGTATCTGGGACAAGTTCAAGTACAATCCACATGTAAAGTTCACATGATACAAGTTATCTGATTTTGTGCTATAGAAATACAAGAAACAGATTTACTAAGGCTTAAATTTTAGAATTGAAAACAACTTGTGGAACAGTCTCTAAAAGATTTTATGAGGTCAGAATTTCCTGTGTCACACTGGAGGACAGACAGCATCCTAAATCAGGAAGCAGAAGGTGATACTCTGTGTCCACCTGCCCCATACATGGCGACTCTTGTATCTTGATAAAAGAAAGCTTGAAGGCCTGACTGCTTCCTCTGTCTCCATCATGAAAATACTTTCATATGATTCATATAAAGAAATTTGAGGACAAAGTCAATTAAAGTTTTCTACAGATGATGAACAGAGATGTTATCTGGCCCATATTGGATGTGATAATGTCTGTAAGATCTAAGATTATGTCTGCATTTCAGTCTAGGAAGAATAGCTCAAGTCAGTGGATAATAGCAAAGATTATGTTTCCTTTCAATGAACTCCACAAGGAAGTGCAGTGTGGAAAGATGGAGGTTCTCTTACCTTCTTGCTCCTGTTCTGTCCTCTTGTCCCTTACCCTCTTTCTCCCCATTCCCCTCCCCCTCTCTCTCTGAGTGCTCATGACCAGCCTCTACTTCTCTATTCTCTGCATTTCTCTGTCTCTTCTACCCTCTCAACTCTCCTCCTCACACCCTGAATAAACTCTATACTAAAAAACAAAACAAAACAAAACACAAACACAAACAAAACAAAAAAACAAAAGAACTTGGAGCTTAAAAAAGCAGAGAGAACTAGGCTAAGATGAGAAATACAGTGCTGAAGTTTCTGTGTAAAAATGCTGGGTTCTCTTTATGGAGAAGAAGTCACAACTGTCCACAGCTTTAGACAGATGACAGATACCCCTTAGACTGGAGGTACCCCTTTTACCACAGTAGCTTACAAATCCAGGGCAATGGCAGGCAGCATTTTTAGTGGTTGCCACTAAACTCAATATATTAACTGGAATAATATCAGAGCTTTCAGAAATATCAGAGCTTTCAGAAATTTTCTTCTCTACCTGAAAATGGTAGCAAAAAATATAATCACCAAAGAAAATAAGAAATTATGAAGCTAGTTACTAAATTTCGGAAAAAGACTCTGGAGTTTATTTCTTTTTGAAAGGACTCTTGTTCAGTCTTCCCTGCTCCTAGATTTCAGGCATATGGTTGGAACATTAAAATTATATATTAACAACAGATGCTTGCCTTTTTCTGGACTTCACTGCAGGGAGACTGCTGTCTCAAGAAATTAACAATGAAATTTAAAATCTCACTTCCAGTTCTCAGGTGTAAAAAATGCTACTGTCTTTGCATCCAAAAGCCATTCCTAGCTAATGTGTTATGCATCATGAAGTTAGTCTATATCTTATACTGGATGTTCATGAGTAGCTGTTGTGCATAGGTAGTGAGTGATTTCTGTTTAAAGGTGACACAGTGAATTGTGATTCTGAACATTATTCTAAGTTGCCCTTATAACCAATGTGAGTATGGCTGATCAAACTCTGTGAGGAGTATCTTTCATAACTTGATAATCTTGTGCATTTGATAGGAGAAAACAGATACCCCAGGTAGTTTCCTAAATTATTAGTTTATTTTTTTCAAAAAATATTTTAAATTTGTTATTTAAATTTTATTTTGAGAATGTTATATATGAGTACCATATTTTAAATATGTCCCAGTCCTCTTACACATTTCCTCTTAAATTCATGAGCTTTTGTTCAATTATTGATACATACATACATATATATGTAATATATACTCACATTTGTATAATATCCTTTTAACATATGCATCCTCCAATTTCCCTTTCTTTTCTCTCCCTACCTCTCTGAACCCCTCATTTTCCTAAATATTTACCCTACCTACTTTCACGTCTTTCTAAAAAAAAAAGTCACTGGGTTTAATACAGGCTCCTTATGTGTTCATAGTCAATGGGTTATTTATTAGGTCATGGGCAAAATCTTGAAGAAAAGATTACTTCCTTCCAGTAACCACCATTAATTGTTAACAGTTCCTCAGCTAGGAGTTAGAGCCTCATGAGCCCCTCCCCAGTTCATGTTGGAATTTTTCACATGAGTGAACAACTGAGTTTCTGAGAGCAAAATCCATGTACAATAGAGCATGCATCACAGCCTTCTTCTAAACTCTGTGACTCTTATCTTCTTTCAAATCCCTGTTACGCTGTATTCTGACCTTGGGACTGCATATTCAATAATTGCTTGTTTTTAGAACTTTGACCCATCTTTGCATTGGCTGCTACCCACTGCACAAGAAGCTTCCTTATCCAAGGGTGAGAACTGCCCTAATCTATGTGTACAAACACAAATATTTCAAAGGCAGTTTGACATCATATCCATTTAGCAAAACAGCAGTCATAGGTATGTCCTTAGGTTCTGTAACTTCTGCAGTCATGAGCTTTTGACCAGGTTTACAGTGTCAGTCATGAATTCTTTCCTTTGGGACAGGCCTCAAACCAATCATTTAGTAGTTGGTGTTATAGGGTAAAGGTTTCTCCATCTTTTCTCAACTGAAGCCATCTTTGGTTTCTACGTGCTGCCATGAAAAAATCCCATGGCAAAGCACCCAATCCCATTCTATAAAGTCAGGGTCAAAAATGTTCTAACTAACTGCATTTTCTTGGCTCTTCTTAAACCGCTCATTTGCTTCCCACTGCAGCTACAAATGAGGATGCAGGTTTTTTTTTTTTTTTTTTTTTCCTGTGTTCTTTGTCTTTAAAAATCCCCTGTAATCTATAGTGATAGAGTTTGGCTGGGTATAGTAGCCTAGGCTGACACCTGTGGTCTCTTAGTGTCTAAGAGTCTTAAGTAATTCCTATCATGACATCTGTCCAAGGTCTTCTGGCTTTTATCATCTTTCTTGAGAAGTCTGCTAGGCTTGCCTTTATATGTTATTTGGTTGGCCTTTTTACCTTTTAGCTTTTAGTTTTCTTTCTTTAGGAATTCCTTGTCGGAACTCAGTGGGAGAGGATACGGAGTATACGCCTAATCCTGTACAGACTTGATGCCTCAGAGAAAGGTGATGTAGGGCATGGTAACTTCAGGGTGGGTGGATAGGGGTCAGGACTGCTTTGTGAAAAGTGCTTCTTTTAGGCAGTCCTTGGACTGCTTAAAATAGGCCCTCCATTTGAACTTTGGTCATCGTGCTGAGTGGTCTCTGGGTTTTTATGCCATAATAGTTGTTTGTCCCCCACAATCATCATTCCACCACTGTACCAATTAGGATATCTTGCCTGTGAAGTCGTATTGTAGCGTATAAGTCTGTTACTAGATAAGACTATTGATAACCAAATAAATTTTTGTTTCTTTTAAGTAGATTACATCTTATATTTTACTACAGAAATGGGAGCTGACTGGCAATAATTTTGTGTCGATCGAATGCGTGCTCTCTATTCTCTTCCATTCCTCTATGTTCATCCTTTCATGCAGACCACAATGTTTTAATCACTAAATCTCAAAAGTCTTGAAATCCTAAAATGAGATCTTCAGTGTCCCTTTTTCTTACATAATTGTTTTACCAATTTCAGTTTCTTTCTTTCTTTTTCTTTTTCTTTCTTTTCTAGCTTGTTTGTAACTACAAAATCCAACCAAGCGGAATGAATCAAGTAATGAAGGGAGACTCCTTTGCCTCACAACATTAACAGACAAAATAGTCTATAGAGTTACCAAAGGGAGAAGCCAGCACTGTTAAAAGAAAAAAAATGGTTTTGAAAAGGAGACTGACATGGTGATTTTTAGAATCTTCCTCTTGACTTTTTTATGTTACAGAAAAAGCAATTTAAAAGTCATCAA
Organism: Mus pahari; assembly: GCF_900095145.1. Taxonomy (NCBI): domain Eukaryota; kingdom Metazoa; phylum Chordata; class Mammalia; order Rodentia; family Muridae; genus Mus; species Mus pahari. The sequence continues at coordinate 24,647,363 of NC_034595.1, read as the reverse complement.
CAGTTCCCAAGTCTTAGTTTAAGAGTCTTAAGTAATTCCTATCATGCACACAAGGAAAACATCAGAAACTTAAGATTTTTCCCACCAGAGCACTGGAGGTTGAAAATTGATGAAATAATGAAACAGAAATAGTGATCATGGGATTTCACTTTTCATCTATCATTTCTGATGTGGAAATCTAGTTTATTGTGATTTCTAATTCTTAAATATGGAAGGAGGATTAGAACAGATTAGGATGTTGAGCTATATAGTCTCTTTGAGATATGGCTAAATGATCTCATTTAGCAAGATGGAGCCAAAGATATTTGGGAGAACAAGCAACCATTAGCATAGTGACTATGTTCAGTGAGTTCCTCAGCACCCTTACTGCTGTCAAGAACCTTAGTTGTTTCACTGTTGAGAGGGATTCAGTTCCATGCAGATGTGACATGACAGGGTCTTGCCTCTTACAGCCTTTTCCACCTCATTTGTAGGGCTTTCATTGTCACCTAAGGGATGGAGGACATGATGCTGAAGGCAGCAAAAGTTAATGCCTGTAGTGGATCCAGGAGCAAACTCTCCTTTTTTTTTTTTTTTTTTTTTTTGCATACTCAGAATATGGTACTCAAACACAGATGAAACAACTTCTCAGGGGAGGCTCTAGGTCAAGACACTCACTGCATTTACTGGCAGCTTCCTGATGTCTCCTGTCATAACAATCCCTTTTCTATCCCTTTCCTCCTGTGTGTGTACGTGCGTGTGTGTGTGTGTGTGTGTGTGTGTGTGTGTGTGCACGCGCGCTTACTTTTCTATTGCTCTATTAAAAGACCATGACCAAGGCATCATATAGAAAAAAAGCATCTAACTTTAGTATTCAGTGCTAGAGGTTTAGACTCAATAATGGCAAGACAAGGGCTTAGTTGGCAAAATAGCTGTGAGCTCACATCTTGATCTGCAAGTAGTAGTCAAAGAGAGACACTGGCAATGATGTGAGTCTTTTGAAGCCTCAAACACCTCCTCAGGTGACATGACATACCTCCTCTAACAATGCCATAGTACATAACCCTTCCCAAATAATTCCAACAGCTAGGGACCAAGTATTCCAACATATGATTCTATAGGGAACGTTCTCATTCATACTACCACATTCTGCTCTCTAGCCTCTATAGGCTCATGGCCATATTATAATGAAAATTAGATTAGTCCAACTTAAAGAGTCCTAATAGTCTTGCATAGTTTCAATTCTGTTGGAAATTCCAACACAGTCTCTTGATTTTAATAGCCTGTGAAATCAAAAGCAAAAATTACCAAATTTCATCATTCTGTGACACGGAATATATATTACCATTGTAAAAATAAGGAATGTAAAGTCAGGGAGACAATACTGAGCCAGAGTAAGCTGAAAACGGTAAAACAAGCTTCAAATACCGTAGCTCCATGCTTCGTGCCACAGGCCTTGGATCACTGCACCCTTTCAAGTTTGCTGCCTTCAACACATTTTTTCTCCCTTAGGCTGGTCTTACACCCTTTCTGTGCGTATCCTTAGCATATAGCTCATAAATTTGGCATCTTCAACATCCTCAGGTCTCCAGCACATTCCACGTTTTTCTTTCATAGTTTCCCACAGTGACCTCTCACGACTATATAGAGAAAATCCCTTGACACACTCCTGGTCTCAAGAGCTCTATTTATCCATAGAGGAAAAATCAAATACACATATTAATTATTAATATATGTTTTACACACACACACACACACACACACACACACACATCCAATCTCATCTGGAGACAGCTAACTAATAAAGAAAATTGTTACCAGTGAGTGAACTATTATTGTGACAGGCCATATTATGATTATATTATATTATGTATAATATAACATGTAATATAATATATGCATTTTAGAATACATTGTAATATTATATATGTATGTATGTATATATATATATATATATATATATATATATATATGTAATTTTTAGTTGGCTTATAGACTACCATCTGGCTAATCTAGTAATGTCTGTTATTCAATAGAAAGGTCAAGAATCTGGTAGTCATTCAATCCACAAGGCTGGATAACTCAAATGGTCTATAGTCTATGTTGTAATCTCAAAGAAATAGGTTGTAATATCCATTAAAGAATCTCTCCCTAGCAGACTAGACGGACTTAATAGGAGAATAAGAAAAAAACAGGCAAAGAACCAAACCTTTCTTCTTTAATGTGCTTTTAGGTGGGCTGCTAACAGAAAGTATATTGCAGACTTAGGATGTCTTTACTCCTAAAATTGTACAAACAAGAATATAACTATGCCCCGAGTCTTATCTAGTGTTTTGTTTTCTGGAGAATTTTAGCTTAGTGCAGATGAGGAATAATATTATTACTTAATTAAATTATTTAAAAGGTACATATACAATTTTTTGTTCCCCATATCCTTACACAACCTCCTAAAAGTTTTCACTGTTAGAAAAAAATCCTGTGAAATTGGATATTTCTGAAAATAAGTTTGGGGAGCATATTTCAAATTATAATAAAAACATTTTAAGTAAAAACACATAATGAGCAGATATGCAAGTGTAAGTCATTAAAATATAGAATCAAAATACAATATGTAATCTACAAAATATAAACTATATATAATATGATGCAAATACTACAGATTTATTGTTTATAACTTTATGTCATTTAATCAGTTATAATTTTCTACTGTAAAAGTTAATAGTAAGAGACTGGAGATATAGCCCAGTTGATAAAATGGTTGATTCACAAACATTTGGACCTGAATTCACTATTTAGAACTCATGTAATAATACTAGGCGTAAGAGCATGTTCTTGTAATCCCAGCACTGGAAATGTCCAACGAATAGGATCCCTGGGGTTCACTGACAAGTCAACCAAATCTAGTTAGTAACTTATGTATTAAGACTCTGTATTACAGGAGGTAGTTGGCCTTTCTGAAGATAGCACCAGAGTTTGTCTTCTGGATTCCACATCTTTGCACATGTATGCACCTAGAGATATGAAGTGAAGACAAATTAAAAATTAAATATAAGATGTTTCTAATAATCAACATAAATTAAATGATACAGAATTTCTTTACTGAACCTCATACTTGATTTCTTTTCAATAGCTAATATCTGCTTCTTATCACAAAGTTTATCACATGATAATGGAGGAAATAGTCATTGCTTAGATACTAACAAATCCTACTTCAATGGTTTTTAAATATTCAATAAGGGAGAAATCAAATTACTTTTTCCCCCATTTTTATTTTTTGTAATTCATTAAATTGGGATGAGATAAAGCTCTGAAGACTGAAGTGAAATTTTTAAAACTGTATTGATTTTACCTTCCCTTTGTAAATATTTCAGAGTTCTATCATGCACAGAATCAGTCAATCAAAACAAAAATATAGCAGTTTTTGTTGGTATGCAGATGTGAGCAACTGATTGCTTTTATTATACTATTTAGAAAACAATGTGTATGCAAATATTTGGGGATATCTGGATATCAAGAATTGATGAAACACTATTTTTTAAACAAAATGTTTGAGAGATTGCCTTAAGTGTGTCTATTCATATACAAATGTTTTTACTTCTTGAATTGTATCTTCACTTTTATATTTCTAAATGTCACTGGTGCTCGTCAAGTAACAGGCATTATTTAGCTAGCATTTTATGTGTCTGTAATTAAAACTATGGAGAAACTCAGAACTTAAATATTCAATAGTCAAGATACTTCCATAAAAGCATGCTATGAATGCATTGGAATACAAAATAAACCTTTTACTGAAGGTTCCTGTAAATAAGTAATAAGATTTCTAATTATAGTGTTGAAAGTCAGCCTTTACATGGCATCCATGATCTATTATTGTTTAATATTTTCCCTTTAAAATATCTATACATAAATACAGAAAAAGTCAATGTAAAAGCATTTTAAGAAAGTTAATATATAGACATAAAAATTACCTTTTTGTCTATAAATGTCAGAAAGACAACCATTATTTCATGTTTTGTGTGTGTATGAGTTATATGTGCCTGTATACATGTGTATGGATTTGTCTGTATATGTGGTATGTGTGTTTGTGTGTTTGTGTGTGTGTGTGTGTATGTGTGTGTATCTGTGTATATGTGTGACTGTGTCACTGTGTATATGTCTATGTGTTTGAGGTAGACATTGTGCATCTGTTATGTGGTATGCAAGTATGTGGAAAACAGAGTTTTTATACTGTATTATTCAATTGCTTTTCACCTATTTCTTCAATTATTATCTCTAACTAGAACCCATCTGGTTATGTTAGCTAGTCAGCAACCTTCAAGAATTTACCTACCTCTGCTCTTCTGCTCTGTTCCCAAGATAGATAGATAGACTATATATCTATAATATATCATATTCATATTTTTATTTTACAAGGGCCTGGCAAAAGTCATAGTTTCGTTTTTTATGTGACCTGCACACTATAACTGGGGTATTATCCTAGCCCTATTTGTTCTTTCAATATTTATTTTGCTAAGAAGAAGTTAAATGAGAAGACTGGCATATATATATATATATATATATATATATATATATATATATATATATGCTAGAAAGACAGAAGTCAGGGCTTCACAGGGGAGATAGGTACTCTATAAAGAGATATGTTCTCAGCTTCCAGTTTTTATAGCCCAGTAACTAGGTTCACTGAAGCAAAATTTTACTCTACCTCCAGTAAATTTCATTCCTATTTCCAGAGGTACAGTTCACCGTTGAGAAAGTTTCAGCTAACAGGGACCAAGGCCTCCTTCACTAGGAGACAAACTAATCAGTACAGATAGACTTTTCAGTTACCAATCTGTCCTATATCATTTTTAAAAAGAATCATAACAAAAATGTGGTTAGGTATTGTTCTAGAAAATGTGTTGGAGAAAGTGTTGAAAATAACTCAAAAAACAGTAACCTTCAAGATATCAAAGTGGTATGATTTCAGTTTGGAAGCATATCTCATATATGTACTGAATGACAATAGGTCCATGGAAGGAACACTTAAAAAGCTAAGCATTTGTTAAAATGTGTAATGCTTATATCATTCTCAAAAATAATTATGAAAATAATTATAAAAATAAGAGCATTGAAGAATAAAATTTATTTTGAATGGGACTATACAAAGCCTGGTTCCATCTAGAACCAATGTGTGAAATCTGATCTCACAAAGTACTACATTCAATGCTACAATAGCCACTAATCTAAAAGGTATGAGTATAAAAAACTGAATGTAATTATCCTTGTAGCTATGATAAAAACACCTGAAAAGGGCAACTGAAGCAAGACATCATTGTGTTTTAGAGATCCAGAGTAATTCTGTGGTAGTTTGATGTACTTGAACAAGGGGTAATGTTCCTGCTGCAGCAAGAAACAGAACATGGCAGTCTCAGCCATGTAGTTCTGGCTTTAGAGTCAAGAATAAGAGAAAGGGGATAATGGAATCTCCGTAAATAAGGACAGCGGTTGAGGCTAGGCATGTGCCTAGGATATTCCTGCAGGAAGACCTAGAGAGTCCATTGTTTAAAACTGGGAAGGTGAAGCTTGCATTGCCTTTGAGATCCTAAACTGTTAGAGATTCTAGAACTGTGGGATACCAGCCAAGGAGAGCTGTTAGCAGGGACTGGATCTAGCCCAAGGGAAAGAAATGTTTTCCAGTCAAGCTGAAAGGAGTCAGAGCTTTGGAGGACATTGTGATATCATCAAACATGGAACTGGAGATTTTAGAGTTTGCGCAGCTGGATTTTGGTCTTGCTTTGGTCAAATACTTCCTCACTATACTCCCTTCCCTGTGTTTTAGGACAATATATATCCTACGCTGTTACATGTTAGAAGTATGTGAACTACTCTTGATTTTGATATTACTGGAGATTAGAATAAGGCGATTGTATAATTCGCAAATGAAACTTTGAACTTTTGAATTTTAAATAAGTTTGGGATTTTTCTTGACTATGGACACTTTTGAAGTTGAACTAAAGGAATTTTGTGTTGTGATATTGTTACGAACCCCTATGTGCCAGGAAGTGGAATGTGTAGTTTGACTCTCCATAGGGATTGCCAATATTAGGAGTTATATAGTCTTATTGAAGTAGATGTGGCCTTGTTGAAAGAAGTGTCTCTGTGGAGGGGGCTTTGAGATCTTATACATGTTCAAGACACACCTAGTGGGACATTTCCTTCTGCTGTGTGAAAACAAGACGTCGACCTTTCAACTCTTCCAGCACTCTATCTACCTGCACACTGCCATGCTTCCCACCATGATGATAATGAACTAAACCTCTGAAACTCTAAGCCAACCCAAATTGAATGTTTTCCTTTATAAGAGTTGCTGTGGTTATGTTGTCCCTTCCCAACAATAAAACCCACACTAAAATAGAGTCCATGATGAGAAAGCATGGCAGCAGGAGGCTAGAGTAGGAAACTGAGAATTTCCATCTCCGACCAAATACAAGAAACAGAGAAAGTCACCTGTAAGACTATAAACCCTCAAGGCCCAACACTTTCAGGTCCAGCAAAGCAATACCACTATCACCAACAGTGTCATCAACTAAGAACCAAGTCTTCAAATACCTGAATCATTATGGGAGAAGTCTCTTTAAACCACCACATTCTACTCCCTAGCACACATAAACTTATTCCTACCTTAATATAAAACATGCATGTGTACAACTTCAAAAGTCTTCATAATTTTTCAAAGTTTCAACACTCTTCCAAAATCAAAAGTTAGTTTCTGAGACTCAAGGTAATTTCTTAACTATAACCCTTTATAAAGTAAAATTAAAAAGCAAATTATATACTCCCAACATACAATGACACCAAACATGCATTATTATTTCAAAAGAGAGGAATGAATATCTGCTGAGGAAATACTTTACCAAAGCAAGACAGAAACCCCGCAAGGCAAACATTAAATCTTGTAGCTCTGTGTCAAGCATCAAAGGGCTCTACACCTTCAGATTTTCTGCCTGCAGCAAATTTTATAGATAGATAGATAGATAGATAGATAGATAGATAGATAGATAGATAGATACTGCACTCATTCTATTCCATATACAAAGCTCTCATTATCAAAATCTCTTGGATCTGGCATCTACTGGTTGAAACTCTCCATTCCAACAGAGACTTCATGTTTACACTTCTGCACAAGGGCTGCTCAGTGACTTTTGTTCTCTCAGGACATTCTCACAGGGACTACCTTGCCTCTCATTGCCTGACCTCAACATTAATCCATAAGGTGGAGGAATAATCCACAATTCCTCATTCTACACTTTTCATTTAAAGTAAATATCATGTGGATGACACTGCAAAATTCAGCTGCCACAGCTTGGGATGGAATCTCCTCCCTTCTACCACATTACCATCAGCTTTTATGCTGAAACAATTTCTTTTTAAAAGCAGTATCCTCCCCCCACAGGCTCTCTTTACAAATAGAAGTGTACCAATGTGAGTTCTTGTGATCTGAGTACTTATCATTCCAAAGCACAGCCAGCCACTCTTTAATATTGCTATCCTCAGCAATTATAGCCTCTGTTGCAGCTAGTGCCCTAGCTGTAGCGTAAAGCTTCCTAGTGCTTTTTTCCTCTCAATACTTCATTTTGCATTTTTCTGCTTTGCTTCCTCTTTTCATTGACAGCAATGTACATGTATGTGTTACTAATAATAATTAGGCTACATAGTCACTATAATGTTCTCTTGAAATTTTCATTGCTAAATATTTCAGTCCTTTACTTTTTAATTTAGCATCAACCAAGTTCTTAGAACATGGAGAGAAAACAGCCAGGTTAGTTGCCCAAATAGCACATGAAAGACCTCTAGCTTAATGTTAAATTCCTTGATACCCTTTGAAACCTCTTGTGCCAGTTCTTAACTTCCACATTTTTTCTCTTCACTATTCTTTTTCACAAACCTACTGAAATGGCCTTGGAGTTTTGTTTATAACATTTAATCACTTTTCTTGCACCAAGTTTCAAAGTCTTCCATATTCCTCCATAAAACAAAATGCTGAGGTTTTGTTTATTATCATGACAAACAGCCTACTTGCTGGTACCAAGTTCTGTATTAGTGTCTTTTCTGTGGCTGTGATAAAACCAGCAACTTATAGATAAGTTTATTTTGTCTTATAGTTCCACAAGGAGAGTCCATAATGGCATCATAAGAATGGTAGTAGAGTACCTGTACACAAGATAAGACATCATATCTCCGAACACAAAAACGGGAGAGAGTGAACTGGAGGCAGAGCAGTGCTATGAATTCTCAAAATCATCTCTAGTAATGTACTTCTTCCAGTAGAGTGGCATCTCCTCCCCAAACAACATTATTAATTGGGAATAAAATATTCAAAGGCCATGGGTGACATGCTTTATTCAATCAACCACAGCGGAAGAAGAAAAAGGCTGAAGCTTATGTAGTAGCAAGATGAGAAACTTGACTCCCAAAGAAAGATTTCACACAATCTTACAACTTCTTAAACTACCTTAAGGGAAAATATATTAAATAAGATGATGATGGGTCAACCACAACCTACCCATGATTGCTTAGGTATATGTACCCCTTGCTTTCAATTTAAAACTAAATCTCAGATAAGAAACCCAAGGAAGGGCTGGGAGCTATCATGTTCCTATGTTCCTAAGCCTTTATTCTGATCACCGATATGACCACCTTAATGAACCTTCTATTTCTGTTCCATGATTGATCTAAAGAGGACAGAGGGTCCAGCCTTGTTTGGTAGAGCTATTAGGGCCCAGACTTTGACCATAACAAGTCCATAAAAACGATAGTACCTCAGACTTGGTCAGAAAGTCTACAGACCGTAGACAATGGCTAGACTCTTGAACTTTGAATATTAGCAGTTTTCAAGACTACAGCATTAAAGAAAATGAATCAAAGATAATATCACACATTGAGGCCAAATTCAGGTAAAGATGTAAAACCTACCAAAAAATTACAGAAGACTAGAGGTAGAATAGATTCAGGTGGGGGAAGATTGGGAGTTTAGCTTTAAATAATCTAATGGAAAAAATAAAAGAAACAGTTGGATTTGGCTTAGCAATACTAATTTATGTCTCCACTTATAGAGTATTAATGAAAAAAGACAATAAAAATAGTTACTATGAGCTGGGGCAAGAAAATGGGTCAAAAGATCTAAAACTTCAGAGATGTGAATAGAAAAAGAGAATCTAGAAGTACTAAGTCAACAAGAAGACTACAAGTATCATATATGTACTTCAGTAGGGGTTATAATATAGCTTGTTACACACAAACTATGTAAGAGGACAGACATGTCATTCTGCTTTACGACAGTGAGTTTTAACTATCCAATATGGACCCTATAAAATCAAGTTGTAACTCCATAAGATCATCTTAAATATTCATGATAAAGCCACTAAAAAGGAAACAAGCTGACTGAGATCAGATCACCAATAGAAGAGAGAATAGAGACAAGAGATGGTTAATGGCAAGATAGGCTGTTCCAACACTAGCCAGAAGAGATTCATCTCCAAGCAAAATAAAGACATTAAACAACATAGGAAACTGGAATGGTACTATTTGCTGGAGACCAAGACTCAATGAAGAAGGAACCACTGTAGTGTTGCTAATCAATCAATAAAGGAAAAGGATCAAAGGCATTTCAGAAAATTTGGATGATTGAAAAGAGAAGTCCCAGCATGTTTCTTGGCACCATTTGCTTGGAAAACTGTTTTCCAGCCTTTTCCTCAGAGGAAGTGTCTGTCTTTGTCACTTAGGTAGATTTCCTGTGTGGATCAAAATGTTGGGACCTGTTTATGTAACCAGTCTGTTAGTCTACGGCTTTTTATTGGGGAATTGAGTTCATTGATATTCAGAGATGTTAAGGAAAAGTAATTGTTGCTTCCTGTTATTTTTGTTGTTAGAGTTGGGATTCTGTTGGCTATCTTCTTTCAGGTTTGTTGAAAGATTACCAATCCTAAATCCAATAGAGGGCTAATAACGAATATACAAAGAACTCAAGAGGTTAGACTCCAGAGAAGCACATAACCCTATTAAAAATGGGGTGCAGAGATAAACAAAGAATTCTCAACTGAGGAATACTGAATGGCTGAAAAGCACTTTAAAAATGTTCAATATGCTTAGTCATCAGGGAAATGCAAATCAAAACAACCCTGAGATTTCACATCACAACAGTCAGAATGGCTAAGATCAAAAACTCAGATGACAGCAGATGCTGGCAAGGTTGTGGAGAAAGAGGAACACTCCTCCATTGCTGGTGGTATTGTAAGCTAGTACAACCACTTTGGAAATCAGTTTGGCGGTTCCTCAGAAAATTGGACATAGTACTAGCAGAGGACCCAGCAATATACCATATACCCAGAAGTTGCTCCAATATTTAATAAAGACACATCCTCCACTATGTTCATAGCAGCCTTATTTATAATAGCCAGGAGCTGNNAAGAACCCAGATATCCCTCAACAGAAGAATGGATACAGAAAATGTGGTACATTTACACAATGGAGTACTACTCAGCTATTAAAAACAATGAATTTATGAAAATCTTAGGCAATTTGATGGATCTG